>NC_090922.1:457513023-457813648 GCF_040938575.1 Ambystoma mexicanum
CCATAAACATCATTACAGTACCACTGCGTAATAAAGTTTCAACAAAAAATTAACAATAACTTGTCTTCTTCTACCGTAGCAGGCTGATTTATCCGCTCTGTAATTATGGGAATGCATTTCCAGTCTGACTTTAATAGGCGCAAGGGTGACAGCTTAATCGGGTTATCGCCCTATTCATGCTTTTGCATTGGCAAATGTACATTTGTTCATATCTGTGTTCGGGGCTTATTGTCAGACAGAAGGAACATGTCTCTTATTAGGGCTTTCCATTCTTCAAATGTGACACTAATATCATCAGCATTTCCAAAAGTCCGCGCACCCTAGGCCTCTGTTTCAGCTGCAGCCCATCTCTCCGTTTCTGATTTCCACCTAGCATATTGTGGGCCCCCCCTCGATTTCCATGCCATTGCTATTGTCCTGTTTACTAGTATACACACCATACCCATGATTTTCATTATGTGCTTTATTTTGCTCAGTCTGGGGTAAGTGGCCATGTGACATTCTTTCGGGGATCATTCGTACCTGGTGACTCCAGCATTTGTACATATTTGTTTTATTTTTGCCCAAAACATTTGTACCTTTGTGCATCTCCAAAACATGCATTAAGTCAGCTTCTTCGTTACCACACCATGAGCATGCCGACCTGGTGTGTTTGTTAAAGCTCGCCACCCTGTACGTTCTATACAAGACATTCATCTGTATCAATCTGAATCTCGCGTTCCTAGGCACTTCTTTGGGGTTCATCAGTGCCTTTTCCCATTCCTTTTCTGTGATATCTACTCTCACGTCCGTCTCCCATTTAGCCTTCAGTGTGGCTGTGCGAGGATTAGGTCTGTCATTTAGTTGGGCATACAATCTCGACACTGGCCGCCATCCATCGCTCAGGTTATATATTTCTGTCATCGGAGGGTTTGCCTCTGGTTCTTCCGGCCACTCACCCCTGTTCTTTTTAGCTGTATGTTGTAGCCCAAGATACCATAAAAATTTCCCTCTTGGTAGCCCTTCCTTCGAATGAAGTGATTCAAGTTTCCTAAATGACCCCTCCTAATACTTGTCCCCCCCCAGGTGTATAAGCCAAGCCTTTCCCAGCTTCTTATGGTGTGGACGTCTGTGTTTACTACTCCTAACTCTGCCAGTAGTGGTATTTCGGGCGAGTAAGGATGCACCAGGTGTAGGACTGATTTGACCCTGTTCCATATTAGCCTGCCTAGTGTCACCAGTATGGGGTCTTGTCTTGTGGGGTTTTGTGGGGACCATAATATTTCTTTCAAGTACATTGGAGCAATCGAATCCTGCAAAAGTCTTGTTTCTGCAGTTACGTTGTCCGACAGCCATCTCGTTATATGGCTAAGTTGTGCTGCCAAATAATACCTTTCGAAGTCCAGGAGTTGTATACCCCCTTCCTTGCAAGACAGAGTCAGTATGGTCCGTTCTAGTTTGTGGCGTGCAGTTCCCCAAAGAAAATCCCAGGTCATTGCTTCTAGGGTATGGAAGAAAGGTGGCCTAATATAGTGGCAGATGTTCTGGAAATAACACAGGAACCTCGGTAGAATGATCATTTTGGTGATCAATGCCCTTCCCATCATTGATGGCGGTAGCTTGGACCAGAACTTCATTGAATTGCATAGTCCTTGCATCACAGCCACAGTATTGTTTGTGTGAGTTCCGGTGTATGCCAATTCTGTACCCCCAGGTACCTGAACGTATCCAATTGCCATTGTATTCCCACCTCCGGTAGTCTCCCAGTCGCTATCCCCCTCAGACCTGCAAGTTCGAACATGCAAGACTTTTGCTTACTGAAGCGTATCCCAGAGTAGTGTGCAAAATTATCTAGTACCTCTAGTATTGTCGGAGCATTATGCTGTGGGACCCTCAAGTAGAACAGAACATCATCAGCGTAGAGTGATATAATGTGATACTCCCCGCCTATTTTTATCCCAGCATCAAAGAAATGCTTTCTGATGTATATCGAAATGGGCTCTAATCCTAGGTGACAATGGGCATCCTTGTCTAGTACCCCTTTCAATGTCCCAGACCTTAGATATTATCCATCCTGTCTTTACTCTTGCCACCGGGTCTCTATACAACACCTGAATCCACCTCACAAAGCATTCCCAGAACCCAAATACCCACAGGACCTCTATCAGCCACTCCCAGTTTATTGGGTTGAATGCCTTAATAGCGTCTAATGACAGCACTACAAGGTGTTCTCCTCCTAGTTGCGTTTGTGCCATAATATGTTGTAACCTGCGTAGATTAGCAGTCGTTTTTCGACCTGGCACAAAACCACTTTGATCTTTGTGTATCAGACTCCCTATTACTCTGGAGAGGCGTTTGGCCAATATGGTGGTGAATATCTTAGCGTCATAGTTTAGCATAGCTAAAGGGCGGTACAAGTCGCAATCATCCGCTGGTTTATTTGGTTTTGGTATTGGTACTGTCAGCGTTTCCCTCATACTCTTCGGCAGTGTTCCAACTTCATATGCCTCCCTGAACACCTTGTGGAGTATTGGAGTTAGTGTCGGTTCATGTGCCTTATATAATTCAGGAGGCAGTCCATCACTACCCAGGGTCTTGCAAGTGGATAGTGATCTGATTGCGTTTGTGATGTCTTCCCTTGTGATTTCCTCATCTAAGGCCCCCTCGTTGTGACTCACCCAGTGTAGGGAGCTCAATTTCTTCCAACGTGTCGCGTATATCTGCCAAAGGCACTGGGGTGTCATGGGCATATAACTTAGCATAGAAGGCTGTGAAGGTGTCATTGATGGATTGTTGTGTGTTGTGCAATATCCTGTTTTCCCCTTTGTGTTGTAGTTGGATGTCTAGGATGTTCTTGCTTACATAGCCACGCCAATAGTCTGCTGGGCTTATCCCCTTCTTTATGTATTCTGGCGGTGCGTGTTACATAGTCGAACTTAGATAATCTCCCCCATGCCTCCTGGCAGCCAGTTCTGCCCTCTGCCAGTTTCGCCTCCTCTTCCCTGGTCCCCCGGTTGACAGATTCTAACTGTTTTATGCCCTCTTCTCGCTTGTCCAGCTCCTCTTTCAGTAGCCTCATGATGCCTCCCCCACCTGCAATGACCTCCCCCCGTATTACCACTTTCAGGGCCTCCCATATCGTACTCCAGTGGTCTACACTGCCTTGATTTATCGTGATGTACTCCTCAAGTTTATCTCCAAGTTCCCCCCTGAAGGCCTGGTCAGTGAGTGCTTCCGTGGGCATTCGCCATAATGGTATGGGTGGCCGGGGTCCTGACATTGCCCAGTGCATGAGTAGGGGTGAATGATCCGAGATTGATCTACCTATGTATTGTATCGAGTCCACTTGTGCCAGGTGCGTTTTATGAATAAAGAAGAAGTCAATCCTTGTGTACAGGCCATGCGGTGAGGAATAGTGCGAGTAGGCTCTAACATTGGGGTGGCATTCTCTCCACGCATCTACCAGGTTTAGCTGTTATAGCATGGAGCTCAGCGCCAGTGGGGCAGCTTCAGCTCGATTTCGTGGCGGCTCCGATCTATCCAGGTCAATATCTTTTACGCAGTTAAAGTCTCTACCTCATATGTACAGACCCATTCAGTGTTGTAGTATTTTAGTGTGGAGCATATTCAGGTGTGTAGGTATACTGTGGTTGGAGAAGTATGAGTTTACAATGCACATCTGTTTGCTCAATTGCTCCCTACAGTACCAGGTATCTACCTTCTGGGTCAATTTCAGTTCCCAGCAGTCGGAAAGGCACCCCCGTGTTGACCCAAGTGAGCACCCCTCTTGCATATTTGGAGTAGGTGGCCCCATGTCCCTGCCCCCCCCTTCCCCAGCATTCCAGATGTTTGACCATGGCCTCAGCCGTGAGATGGGTTTCTTGGAGTAGTGCTATGTCCACCTTTTTTCTATGTAAGTAGGATTTAATTCTATTTCTGCACAAGAAAGAGCCCATCCCACGCACATTCCCCGTCAAAATTTTAAGTTGCTTTGCCATGGTCTGTCTTTAGTACACCCAAGTTTCGTACCCTTACCCCCCCTTGCTTGCCCCTGACAGTCATGACCGGGTTCCCCACTCCCCCACCTCACTGTACACCCATCTCGCTGTGTGTTATAAGCTTGGACTTTTCTCACCCACCATTTCTCATCTTGAAGACATTGGAACAATGTAAAACAGCAACAGTTGACACAAACCGAACAAATTAACCGACTGCACCCAGCAGCTGCTCCATAGAGACAACGCTCAGGTGCCCCCGCACTTTCTAGGCCCATCCGGGTCTTCCCTTGCGGGTCGTGTCCAGTCAGCAACAGGCTGACACTAGTCCTTTCGCGCAGGGTGTTCCTTTTGGCTCTGGCCAAGCGCCCATGTGTGCTACCCGTCCGTTGTGCTAACTATGCTTCGTTACAATGGGTTCTTGTGTTCCTAGTGGTAGTCTGTTTCGAGATTCTGCGGGGCATCTTAATTCTTGAATGTCAGGCACTCAGTTGTTGCAGCTCTGATTATGTCACCTCTTACTTGCCCACTGCCATGTTGTTGTGTTCCAGCCACATGGTGGCAGCTGCTGGGGTCTCCAAGAAAACAGCTTTCCCTTTATCTAACACTTTGAGCCGGGACGGGTACATTAACATATACTTGAGATTCAGCTGCCGGAGTCGGGCCTTGACCGTAATGAAGGAGTTTCTCGCTCTCTCGACTGCTGGTGTATAGTCTGGGTATATGGCTATTTTGGCGTTGTCCCTCCTTATCTCCCCGCCCTCGCGTGAACGGCGTAGTATGATTTCCCTGTCTTGAACATTAAGGATCCTGGCCAGCATCGGCTGAGGGTGCGATCCGGGTGGTGTTTTTTTTTTGTAAGGATCTATGAGCCCGATCCACCGCAAAGCCCTGTGAGAGGAAGCCAGAACCAACTTCTTGTTGCAGTAAGGTTTCTACAGAGTTCGTGGGATTGGATCCCTCCATTCCCTCAGGCACTCCTAAAATGCGTACATTGTTCTGCGTAGATCTACCCTCTCCGTCTTCAGCCCTTTCCTCTAGGGCTTTGTTGCGCCTCTCCATTTCATGTACCATGGCCTGCATATCTTTCAGCGAATCCAAAGCTTTCTTTTGTCCAGCTTCCGTGGCAGTTACCCATTCAGTGAGGTTGCGCATATCCTGGCGCATCAGCTGCATGTCTGCTTTAACTTCCTCTATTTTTGTGTTTATAAAGGAACGTAGACCTGCAATTGCCTCCAGCACTTGTTTGTCTTTATTGGGTGGCTCTAGGTCAGCCTGATCTGTATGGGCCTCTTTGGTACTTGACGGCTGATCTCGCGGCCTGGTTGCTGCAAAGGACTCCATTATAGTGGGGCTACTCTTTTTTTTTTTAGATGAGGGCATGTCGTGCACAGTGGGGCCAAGCAGTGCTGGACACATGGCACCCACAGTAAGCAGCTAAGAGATGCAAGTCACAAGGTCACACCGCCAGCCAGTGGGGGATTGTTAGGCAGAAACCTGTGCAGTTCCCTTGGGGAACACTGCAAAAGATTTAAGACTACAGGTAGAGCAGTAAACCCCTTTGGTAGCAGTCTGTACCACCCAGATTTACCTGGTAGCTGTGGCTGAGCAGTCAGACTTCTCTCAAGAAGAGTTAGGCAGTATGCAAAGTATACACAATATGTACTCAGACACAATAGCACAAGCAAACACTGACCAGAGCTTGGTTTCAAAAGTATATAGTTATTTATTTTAAAATACACATAAGATAAAAACACTCTAGCAAAATATAGTAAAAACACTTCAAACACAGTTATAATGCAAGCAGTTCCAACCCTTACTCCTATCTAGACAACTCTAAGTTAACACCACATAATTAAAACAGAGGTGAGCGCTTAACGTTAGATGACACTCTAGTAGGTTCAAGAAAGGGGTAAAAAGAAACAGGACTGGGTTAAACACACCACTCTAAGGTCCAGAACACTTGCAATAGACTCACAGAAGCACAAAGTCACAGGTGAGCAAAAGTCACTAGGCAGGGCCCACTCTTAGAGTAGTCAGAGCGAAAATGTGCCCAAGATCACACTGTTGTTAAGGATTCAAAGTCTTGCAAAGAGTTAAAAAGAGTTTAGAGTGGCTTAGAAAGTTTAGCCAGGGTGTCCCAGGCACTCCCAGGTTCGAAAGCCGGGGGCTAAATCTACCCCGTACAGTCGGTGGCAAGGGAAGCCAGGCGGAACACGGTACCTTAAGTGGAAAGGATCCTCCAGCGGTGGCAGTTGTTCCAGGCAGTGGCAGCAAGGCTCGACGTCGGTCAGGGGAGAAGAAGTTCTCGCTGAAGAGCAGAAGAAGAAGGTCGTTGCACTGCCCGGGAAGAAACCAGCCGCGGAGTCCTCCGGGTAAAGGGTTGTACCGACTTTCGTGGTTTGAGGTAAAAGTGGTGGGGTTCCGGTTGCCGGGGTGCTTGGCACTGGCAAGGCGGCCACGAGATACCTCGGGAAGCGAAAAGAAGGCGAAAACTGGTTGTCCCCACCAGTCAAGGGAAGGAGCCACTCCGTTAAGAGTTCTCCTCGGTCGTCGGGAAAAGTGGTGAGACGGTTCAGCAGGGCTCCACCGGGTGGTGTCGTCGAAGCAGGTCGGCTCAGCTCTTCCCTCGTCGGATTCTTGGTCCTGTGGCGACTTCTGAAGTCCCAGTCCCCAAAGCCCCGCTTTTATGCAGCAAACCCCCATTCACCCAGCCTAGCTGTCACTCAAACATGCTAAGTGGTGAGCCGGCCGGCTCACCACTTGGGCCAATCAGGACGGAGTGCGACTTGAGTTACCTAGGTAACTCAGTCCAGGGTGCCTAAACCCCCCTCCACCCCTCCTAAGTACCCCAGACAGAGGGGCACCACTTTGGAGGGCTTCTGTGGAGAAGCCCGCCAAAAGTGGAACAAAGGGCTCCACTTTGGGTCAGAGTTACAGAGGCGAACACCAACGCCATTTTAGAATCAAGTTTTGGCAAAAAGTCCCAACCGGAGTTATAAAAATAAATATATAAACCGGTGGTATGTTTAAGGCTACCGTAAATAAATAATTAAATGTGTTAGCCTAAAACAATGGGAAATCCCATAGGAAAATATTCGCGGTTGAATATAAAACGTAGTTTCCACTGCCACCAGCCAAAACTCGATCAGGGGGGACGGAGACGTGCCCCCTCGACTAACAGACCCTGGGGCAATCGAATTGCCCCAGCCAGTACGTCCACAATATGATGGTTTGTACTGGTTCTGTTCAGGATTCAAGACTAGCAAAGTCTTTGGTGACTTTACATGCCCTGGGAGACAGTAGTCAGTCCCAGGGTATGGAGTCTATGTTGGGGAGTCCCTAGGACACCCCTGGGTCACGGCACAGAGGGTGCTGTGTAACCCACATCACAAAAATACATGGGGCCCTATGGAGTAAAAGACCCCATAGCCCATTCAACACAAGGTTTGTCCAAGATAACACAGTTCAACATGTCCAAGAGTGAGGGTAAAAGAGTCTCACTCTTGGCAGGAGAAAAAATTAAACCCCAGAAATCCAGCAAAGCTGCTGGGGGACTCACTAGGGAGGGAAATTCAGCCTAAACAGAGAATTCTCCCTAACACTCGCCCCCCCCAGACTAAGGGACAGGAGGATTTAATCCACTCCTGGATGAACCTCATACCTCTAGTCGATGATATACATCCTAGAGAGTCCATCAGCATTTTGATGGTGACACCCTGACCTGTGCTCAATGGTGAAATCAAACCCTTGCAGGCAGATTGACCATCTCAATAGTTTTGGATTTTCCCCTTTCATTTGCATTAACCATCTCAAGGGTTGGTGGTCAGTCTGAATAACAAAAGTAGAACCATACAAGTATGGCCTAAACTTCTTCAGTGCCCACACAATAGCAAAGCATTCTCTTTCGATAGTTGCCCACCTTGTCTCAGGATCCTTCAGTTTCCTACTGATGAAGCAAATGGGGTGCTCCCTACCCTTCTCATCCAGTTGGCTTAGAACTGCACCTATACCTACATTGGAAGCATCAGTTTGTACAATGAAAGGCTGGTGGTAGTCAGGAGCTCTCAATACTGGAGCTTGGCAAAGAGCTCTCTTCAGTTTTTCAAAGGCCTGCTTGCACTCCTCATTCCATTTTACCTTTTTAGGGAATTTGGGAGAGGAGATTACATTCAGTGGAGAAGCTATGGTCCCATAGTTCTCAATGAAATTCCTGTAATATCCAGTGAGGCCTAGAAAAGCTCTCACTTGGGTTTGAGTAGTTGGTGTTGTCCAATTTTGCACAGCTTCAATCTTGCTGGGCAAAGGCCTTATTTCTCCACCTCCTACCTCATGTCCAAGGTAGACCACTTTACTTTGACCAATCTGGCACTTACTGGCTTTGATTGTCAAATGGGCCTGTTCCAGAGCCTGCAACACATGTCCTAGGTGGTTCATATGTTCTTCCCAGGAGTGGCTGAAGACTGCAATGTCATCCAAGTATGCCATGCAGAAATCTTCCATCCCAGCCAGAACTTGGTTCACCATCCTTTGGAATGTGGCAGGTGCATTTTTTAGTCCAAAAGGCATGACCTTAAACTGGTACAAGCCAACTGGGGTTGAAAATGCAGTTTTCTCCTTGGCATGGTCTGTCAGGGCTATTTGCCAATAGCCTGACGTCAGGTCAAACGTGCTGAGGTACTTGGCTGCACCAAGTTTATCCACCAACTCATCTGTCCTGGGCAAAGGGTGGGCATCAGTCTTGGTGACTGCATTTAGAGCTCTATAGTCCACACAGAATCTCAAATCTTTGGATCCTGCCTTTGGTACTAACACAACTGGGCTAGACCATGGACTAGTAGAGGGCTCTATTACCCCGAGATCAAGCATCTTCTTGACCTCTCCTTTGATGTGGGCTCTGATATGTTCTGACATTCTGTATCCTCTGCTTTTGACTGGCAGACAGTCACCAGTGAGTATCTCATGCTGGCCCCAAGGGGTCAAGCCTGGTGACAGTGAGAACAGGGAGGCAAACTGATTTAACATAGATTTGCACTCCTCTTGTTGCTCAGGTGTCAGGTCTGAAGAGAGGTTGACTCCTTCAACTTTCTCATCTAAAGGCACACCTCTGAGGAGATCAGGGAGAGATTCACTCTCTTCTTCCTCTGCAGCTGAAGCTAGAAGCAAGGCTCCTACATCAGGTCTGGAGATGTATGCTTTTAGTCGGTTGGTGTGGAAGACTCTAGGAGCTTCCCTGGGTCTGCCCAGATCCACCAGATAGTTGACCTCTCCAAGTTTTCCCACAACCTTGAAGGGTCCCATCCATTTGTCTTGCAAGGCCCTCTGCCTTGTTGGGAGCATAACTAGAACTAGCTGGTCTTGAGTAAACTCAACCATGTTAGCCTTCTGGTCGTGCCAATGTTTGACCAGGGCTTGACCAGCTTTCAAGTTGTCACTTGCTTCTGCCATCATGTGTGACATTCTCCTCCGGAGACCTATCACATAGTCAGTCACTCTGACTGGCTTGAGGGGAGGAGCACCTTCCAATCCCTCCTTAATCAGGGCCAATGGACCTCTGACTGGATGGCCATAGAGAAGCTCAAAGGGAGAATAACCTACTCCCTCCTGAGGGACTTCTCTATAAGCAAAGAGAAGGCATGGCAGTAGAAGGTCCCACTTTTTCTTAAGGGGTTCTTCTAAAGCACCTATCATGCTCTTCATGGTTCTGTTAAACCTTTCAACCAACCCGTTTGTCTGAGGGTGGTATGCGGTTGAGAACTTGTAGGTAACTCCACAGGTTTTCCACATGGCTTTCATGTAGTGGGACATAAAGTTTGACCCCCTGTCAGAGATTACCTCCTTAGGAAACCCAACCCTGGTAAAAATACCAAGGAGGGCCTTAGCCACAGCCGGAGCTGTAACAGTCCTCATAGGAATTGCCTCAGGGTACCTAGTAGCATGGTCTACTACAACAAGGATAAACCTGTTGCCTGAGGAGGTTGGAGGATCAAGGGGATCAACAATGTCAATCCCTACCCTCTCAAATGGGACTCCCACAACTGGGAGAGGCACTAAAGGTGCCACATTCTTGGAACCAACCTTACCAGAAGTCTGGCAGGTATGGCAGCTCTTACAATATCTATCTACTTCAGCCCCCATCTTTGGCCAATAAAAGTAGAGTGAGAGCCTTTCCTTGGTCTTCTTGAAACTCAAGTGACCAGCCAAAGGTATCTCATGGGCTAGTTGTAAGAACTGTTGTCTGTTCTCTTGTGGGACTACAAGGCGTTTGTAGTCTCCAGGTTCAGACTCAGTGGGTTCACTGTAGAAGAGGCCATCTTCCCAGTGCAACCTATACTTCCCAGGCTCTTGCCCATCAGCTTGAGAAGCTGCCTGGTGGCGGAGACCTTCCAGAGTTGGACATTCTCTTTGCCCCTTACGAAAAGCTGCCCTGCTAGGCCCACCTTCTGCCAGTAACGACTGCAGCTCAGGATGGTCCTCAGGGTCCAAATCTCCAATAAGGTTGGGGCCTCCTTCTAGCTCTTCCTCAGAGTCTAGCTCAACCACACAGGGTTGTACCTCCCTCTCAGCCTCAGCTGGAGGTGGAGTTACAGGTGTAACTTTGGACAACCTAGGGGAAGTCCTTGTTGGAAGCACTGGAGTGCTTGCTGCTGGCTTTTTCCTAGGAGTCTTGGGTTGCCCCTTTGCTCCTGATCTGGTAGTTACTGCAGTAAGTTGCTCCAGTGGGAGAGGAGTGATTTCTGTCATCATCTCCTGAGATAACCCTCTCAGGGTTTTCTCCCTTGCAGGTTTTGTGAGTTCCTGGAACCTTTTGCTAGGAGGTCTGGGGGTATGAGATACAACTCCAAGAGCTTTGAGGTCATTACCCAACAGAACCCTACCTGGCACTTCACATTGTACACTGACAGGTATTTTTACAGCCATATCATTACATTGGATGAGAACTGGTAACTGGGGACACATCTGCACAGGCCCACCAGCTAACTTGGTGAGGCATTTGGGTGCCTTAGCAACATCCTCTGCCTTGAAAAATGATTCATCCACCACAGTTATGCTGGCTCCAGTGTCCCTAATGGCAGGAGTCTCCTGACCATTCACCTGGACACTGTCCTTATAATACTCTTTAGTATTATCTGGGATAGAGTTATAGACATCTAAATTCTGTTGTTCCCACAACCCCAGAGAGACTAAAGAAACACTAGCTGAGACTCCAGTGGGTTCATCAGCTAGTAATAGAAAGTTTCCACTTGCCATTTGTACTTCCTCTTCTGGAGCGAAGGCTAAGGAGGCAAGCTGGACCCCTGAAGGTTTACCCTTACATCTGGGATCTCCTTTCACATGGTCAGTAGCCTTACAAACAAAGCATGAGCCAAAGGCTCGCTGGAATGGAGGCTTGTTCTGACCTCCTTCTGGTCTGGGACCAGAAGGTACACTAGCCTGATTTGGTTTCCCTTGGGGCTTACCCTTATAGTTTTGTTTGGGGCCCTCTTTGGAATTTGTAGTATTAGAATTCTCTTTGGAGTCCTTTTTAGACTGTTTCTCCCCATCCTTCTTCTGAGTTACCCCAGAATCCTTGTGAGTGGCCCTGTTGGCAACCCACAAGTCAGCAGCCTTAGCTAGCCTCCGGGAATCCAATTCCCTGGAATCAGCCAAGTGTTGTCTGAGCTCAGGAGAGCAGGCATCATAAATAGTCTCCAACATAAACAAATTCTTCATACCTTCATAAGTGTTCACCTTGTAACCCTTAATCCATCCCTCTAAGTTTTTCAAACATTCACTCACCCAGGTAGCCCAAGGGGTACCATCATGCTTTTTGAGGTTCCTAAACCTCTTAAGATACTGGGAAGGGGTCTTCCCAAACCTAGCTATCAAAGCTAGTTTCACACATTCATAGTCCTTCCTATCCTCCTCCTCCATCTCCATTACCACATCAGTTGCAACAGGGGGAAGCCTAGAGAACAACCAGGTGAGTAAGTCATTTCCTGTGATGTTCTGGAGCCCATGATTATATTCAAACAGAGACAACCAATCCAACACATCCAACTTAGGCTCATACATACCAACCAATTCTTTAGGCATCCGGGGTCTTTTAGGACTGGAACTTCTAGAGGAGCCAGAGAGAGAAACATTCTCAACAGATAATTTCTTCATTTCTAAGTCATACTTGAGCTCCATTTCCCTTAGCCTTAGTTCTTTGTCAGTTTGAGCATTAAGTTTCTTATACTCCAATTCTAGTTTCATTTTCTCCAGTTCAAAGTACTGAGGACTAAATGTGGGACCTGGTAAAGGTCCAGTAGGTACAGCAGGTAGAGCAGGCAGAGGCCTAGGGGGGACAGTTACAACAGCCTCACCCTCCTCTTCTGACTCTTCCTCAGAATCATCAACATTTTGCTCCATGTTAACTTCAATACTGTCATCTACAGTGGCTGGAGTGGTAGGTTCCTCTGAACCATCACCCAGACTTTGGTTAGCTAACAATCTTTCAATCAGCTCCATTTTCTTGCCCTTAGTCAGGAGATCCTTATGTTTACAGAGCACTCTTAAACAATCAGCAGTTTTGGCTGCAAGGGACTCTTGACTATAGCTTTCTATAACTGACATGTTAGAGGTTTTACTTTTTCAGTGCTAAGCTTTGTGGTTAGTTGCACTAAGGTATCTAAAGCACAATAAAATGTATACTCAATACAAATCCCACCGCTGTACACCAGTGTTAGGCAGAAACCTGTGCAGTTCCCTTGGGGAACACTGCAAAAGATTTAAGACTACAGGTAGAGCAGTAAACCCCTTTGGTAGCAGTCTGTACCACCCAGATTTACCTGGTAGCTGTGGCTGAGCAGTCAGACTTCTCTCAAGAAGAGTTAGGCAGTATGCAAAGTATACACAATATGTACTCAGACACAATAGCACAAGCAAACACTGACCAGAGCTTGGTTTCAAAAGTATATAGTTATTTATTTTAAAATACACATAAGATAAAAACACTCTAGCAAAATATAGTAAAAACACTTCAAACACAGTTATAATGCAAGCAGTTCCAACCCTTACTCCTATCTAGACAACTCTAAGTTAACACCACATAATTAAAACAGAGGTGAGCGCTTAACGTTAGATGACACTCTAGTAGGTTCAAGAAAGGGGTAAAAAGAAACAGGACTGGGTTAAACACACCACTCTAAGGTCCAGAACACTTGCAATAGACTCACAGAAGCACAAAGTCACAGGTGAGCAAAAGTCACTAGGCAGGGCCCACTCTTAGAGTAGTCGGAGCGAAAATGTGCCCAAGATCACACTGTTGTTAAGGATTCAAAGTCTTGCAAAGAGTTAAAAAGAGTTTAGAGTGGCTTAGAAAGTTTAGCCAGGGTGTCCCAGGCACTCCCAGGTTCGAAAGCCGGGGGCTAAATCTACCCCGTACAGTCGGTGGCAAGGGAAGCCAGGCGGAACACGGTACCTTAAGTGGAAAGGATCCTCCAGCGGTGGCAGTTGTTCCAGGCAGTGGCAGCAAGGCTCGACGTCGGTCAGGGGAGAAGAAGTTCTCGCTGAAGAGCAGAAGAAGAAGGTCGTTGCACTGCCCGGGAAGAAACCAGCCGCGGAGTCCTCCGGGTAAAGGGTTGTACCGACTTTCGTGGTTTGAGGTAAAAGTGGTGGGGTTCCGGTTGCCGGGGTGCTTGGCACTGGCAAGGCGGCCACGAGATACCTCGGGAAGCGAAAAGAAGGCGAAAACTGGTTGTCCCCACCAGTCAAGGGAAGGAGCCACTCCGTTAAGAGTTCTCCTCGGTCGTCGGGAAAAGTGGTGAGACGGTTCAGCAGGGCTCCACCGGGTGGTGTCGTCGAAGCAGGTCGGCTCAGCTCTTCCCTCGTCGGATTCTTGGTCCTGTGGCGACTTCTGAAGTCCCAGTCCCCAAAGCCCTGCTTTTATGCAGCAAACCCCCATTCACCCAGCCTAGCTGTCACTCAAACATGCTAAGTGGTGAGCCGGCCGGCTCACCACTTGGGCCAATCAGGACGGAGTGCGACTTGAGTTACCTAGGTAACTCAGTCCAGGGTGCCTAAACCCCCCTCCACCCCTCCTAAGTACCCCAGACAGAGGGGCACCACTTTGGAGGGCTTCTGTGGAGAAGCCCGCCAAAAGTGGAACAAAGGGCTCCACTTTGGGTCAGAGTTACAGAGGCGAACACCAACGCCATTTTAGAATCAAGTTTTGGCAAAAAGTCCCAACCGGAGTTATAAAAATAAATATATAAACCGGTGGTATGTTTAAGGCTACCGTAAATAAATAATTAAATGTGTTAGCCTAAAACAATGGGAAATCCCATAGGAAAATATTCGCGGTTGAATATAAAACGTAGTTTCCACTGCCACCAGCCAAAACTCGATCAGGGGGGACGGAGACGTGCCCCCTCGACTAACAGACCCTGGGGCAATCGAATTGCCCCAGCCAGTACGTCCACAATATGATGGTTTGTACTGGTTCTGTTCAGGATTCAAGACTAGCAAAGTCTTTGGTGACTTTACATGCCCTGGGAGACAGTAGTCAGTCCCAGGGTATGGAGTCTATGTTGGGGAGTCCCTAGGACACCCCTGGGTCACGGCACAGAGGGTGCTGTGTAACCCACATCACAAAAATACATGGGGCCCTATGGAGTAAAAGACCCCATAGCCCATTCAACACAAGGTTTGTCCAAGATAACACAGTTCAACATGTCCAAGAGTGAGGGTAAAAGAGTCTCACTCTTGGCAGGAGAAAAAATTAAACCCCAGAAATCCAGCAAAGCTGCTGGGGGACTCACTAGGGAGGGAAATTCAGCCTAAACAGAGAATTCTCCCTAACAGGGATGCAGGGGTTGGCCAGGGCAATATGCAGAGCGTCACCCCAAAGTTCTCTGTCACGTCCCCAGAGCAGTGTTACGCCACCTTGTTTGTTTGTTTGTTTATTTATTTATTGTGCGCACCGGACCCTGGGGTAGCAGGGCGCAAAAGAACAAGGAAATTTACAGCTTAGTTACAGACGTTACAAGTTACAGGTTCCACGGCAGGCATGGTAGACATTTCTTACATTTACAAGGTAGGACAAGTGCAAGTGCAGATAGAGTGCACAATCAGCAGCTAAACAGTCAAATCTGTAGTGTCAGACAGTATAGCAAGTCAAAGCGGGCAATATGGCATGTCATTACGTATCAAGTGAGGTGCAATTGGACAAGCGAGGGGTGGAGAGACATTTATGTCGCATTTTCAGTGAGCCATTTTATAGTGTTCTTTCTGAAATTGCTGAAAGTTTGGTCAGATCTAAGTGCATGAGGTAGGGCGTTCCATAATTGCGGTGCCTTGACTGGGAAGCTGGTACCTCCAATAGTGACTAATTTAAATCTAGGCACTTGGAGGCAGTTAGGGCTGACTGTCCTTGTGAGTCTGGTGGGATATTTCCTGTTGAGGCGTTCTGACAGGTATCGGGGGGCTTTATTATTTAGGCATTTATGGGTAAGGGAAGCAGCTTTGAGGTTGATTTTTTCATGGGTGGAGAGCCATTTGTGATTACGTCTTATTTCTGAAATGTGTGCACTTCTGGGGATACTTAGGGCCGCTCTGAGTGCGTTGTTTTGGAGCACTTGGATTCTATTGATGATTTGTTTGGTAGTCCCTATGTAAAGGGCGTTACAATAATCTAATTTTGATAAAATGAGGGCTCTAGCTAGGATAAGACAAATGTCATCTGAAAGGAATTGTTTCCCAGCTCGTAGTAGCTTGCATGTATAGGCTGTGGATGAGGCCAGTGAGTTCACCTGTTTGGTGAACGATAGTGTCGCATCAAGGTAAAAACCTAAGGTTTTTACATCTCTGGCAACCTTGATCATGTTGCCATCAATGACAAAGGCTGTGTATTTTTGGTTAAGTTTGGAGATGCGGGCTGCCGTGCCCAGGATGATGAGCTCCGTTTTGTCATCGTTCAGGCATAGACCGTGGTTGGCCATCCATGCCTGAACAATGCTGTAGACTCTGTTCACCAAAGCCAGATCCTCAGCGTAATCCCCGGTAAGTGGTAAGAGAATCTGGGTATCATCTGCATACTTGGTATAGGTGATACCCAGATTATCAAGATCGTCGAAGAGTGGCTTTGTGAAGATGTTATAGAGTGTCGGCGAGACACAGGATCCCTGGGGCACTCCACAAGTGATTGGAATAGGGTCTGCTGCTGCTGCGGGGGAGAACACCCTCATGGTCCTGTCACTGAGAAATTACTGGATCCAGGCTATAGCCTCCCCTGAGAAGTGGGCCGCCGAGTCCAAGTGATTACATAAGACTATGTGGTCCACCAAATCAAAGGCTGCTGAGAGGTCCAGAAGGAGAAGGAGAGCTAATTTGCCCTCGTCTCTGAGTGAGTCTATTTGGGCCTTTAGGTCAATAAGGGCAGTCTCTGTGCCGTGATGCGGCCGGAAACCGGATTGGCGGGTGCCAAGGAGATGGTTCATCTCAAGGAAGTTCTGGATTTGAGTGTACGCTACCTTATCTAATATTTTTAGTAAGAAGGGAACTGTGGTGATGGGTCTGTAGTTTGTGGGAATATTGGGATCTAATGTTTGTTTTTTTAGAAGGGGGAGAACCCAAGATTCCTTTAGATTGCGAGGGATGGTGCCCGTAGTGAAGGAGGCATTAATAAGTTTTGTGATGAAGGGGGCTAGATCCCTAGCCGCGTCCTTGATCAGTTGTGCGGGGCATTGGTCACCTTTGCAGTTGGAAGGTTTAAGAGTCAGAATGGTCTTCTCTATCTGAATTACTGAAACCTTGGAGAAGCGGAATTGGGAAGATTCTGTGGGTTTAGGGGTGGAGGTTGCATTTAGCGGGGGTTGGGTAGGTAATGAGGCTTTCTTTAAGGCAATTTTGGTTTGGAGATTGGCCAATTTTGGTTAGTGCCAGTTGTATGTCTGTACACCAAGTTTTGTCTTTAATGGAATCATCTTGTACTGCGATGGGATTTTCCAATTCTTTTAGGATGGAGAATAGCTCCTTCATACTAGAGTTAGCTTGGGTGATCCTATTATTATAGGTTTCTTGTTTGGCCAGGATAATGTCTTTTTTGTATTGCGAAGAGATGTTTATTAGGTTAGTTTTATTTTCAGCGGTAGGATGCCGGTTCCAAGCTGTTTCGCATTTTCTCTTCTGTAGTCTTAAGTTTTTTAGGTGGGGTG
Source organism: Ambystoma mexicanum (assembly GCF_040938575.1). Lineage (NCBI taxonomy): Eukaryota > Metazoa > Chordata > Amphibia > Caudata > Ambystomatidae > Ambystoma > Ambystoma mexicanum. The sequence continues at coordinate 457,530,176 of NC_090922.1, forward strand.
TAAACCAGGAGTTCAGATGCTTTTTTGGTTTGCTGTTCCTGAGTTTAAGCGGAGCAATTCTGTCAAGAGCAAGGGACATGGCCTTATTATATTCGTCCACTAGGGTGTCTGGGTCAGTGTGGTCCAGAAGGGAATTAAGTTTAGGTAGGATGTGGGGCAGAATATTATCTGCTGTAATATTTTTCTTGTTTCTGGTGAGGGTGGGTGTGGCTAGCGTAGGTGTTGAGACTATAGGTCTTTTAGTGTTAAGGGTAAAGGAGATAAGGTGATGGTCTGACCATATTTGGGGGGTAATGGCTGTTATAACAGGGTTACAGTTGTGACTGGCAATCCAGTCGATAATTCTTCCCTTAGAGTGTGTAGAAGTATTCACGATTTGCGTGAAACCTAGTACTGACAGAGTATTGGCTACAGTAGTAGCATGGTTGTCGTTGATATCGTTGAAGCCTAAATTGAAGTCTCCCAGCACTAGTGTTTGGGAGGAATTTTTTAGCTTCTCAGAGATAACAGTGGTGATATCTTCAGTGAAGGTGCTGATGGGGCCAGGGGGTCTATAAAGGAGGTAGATATTTAAGGTTTGAGAGTTAGCTGTAGGTAGTTTGATAGCGAGAATCTCACAGGATTTAGGGAAGGGTGTGGAAATGATTCTCATGGAGAGATCAGATTTGGCGATGATCGCTATTCCTCCACCATGCGTGTCTGGTCTGTCTGCTCTGAGAATGGTATAGTTTTCTGGGACTGCCAGAGTGAGAGCCGGACCTGCTGCCTTGTGGAGCCAAGATTCTGTAATGGCAATGAAGTCAAGGTCATTATCTCGTATGACATCTGCTATGTCAGTAGCATGGGCGATTAATGATCTGGCATTGATTAAAGCAGCTTTTAATTCAGGTTCTGGCTGCACTGTGAAGGGGAGGTTGGCCATAGGTGTATTGATTTTATAGACGGGTTGGTGTTTTAGAGGTGCGGTGGCTACTAAGGGTTGGAGAGGTTTGGGTCGAAGGTGTTCCAGGTTGATGTTATATTTGGTAATGGGTTTGAATATTTTGGGTAGTCTCGCCCAGAGTCTAAGGTTCCTCTGTGCTAGGAAGCAGGGTTTGGAAGTAGGTTGTATGTGGGCTCCTGAACCCTCAGTGGGCAGAGCTGTAGGCATGGTCATGTAGATAATGATAAGTGTAGCTGTCAGGTTGATGAGCGGTGCTAGGTGAGCTAGGTTAGGCGGGAAGGAGTACATACTGTTACTAGTGGTTGAGCTAGGGAGATACGATAGTCTCTGCACGACCGTAAGACGCAGCACAATAGTACAAAGGTCTCTAGGGGGCCATAAGGCACAACGCAATAAAGGAGTGGTCTCTAGGCGACCATGAGGCACAACACAATAGTACAGTGGTCTCTGGGCGACCATAAGGCACAACGCAAATAATGCAGTGGCGACCATAAGGCGATATATGATAGTACAGTGGTCTCTAGGCGACCATAAGGCACAATAAGATAGTACAGTAGTCTCTAGGCGACCATAAGGCACAATATGATAGTACAGTGGTCACTGGGTGACCATAAGGTACAATGCAGTGGCACGATGGTACAAAGTATGCGGATTCAGTGTTGTCAGGGGATGGCTAGAGCACCGTATGTAGATGTATGGGCACTCTGGCATAGTACCTAGAGGGCAGATTAGGCTATAATAGAACGTCCAAGTGAGCAAATGGCCTGAAATATATGTAAAGCACATGTAGATAGAGCGGCATTTCCATATACTCTTGTTATTAGTCTTATGCAGGGCTATAGTGTGCAAGCACTGTGGAATTGTCCGATGATTGAGCATAGCTGTCTGTGAGATGCACAATGCATAAGAGGGTAAAAGAACAAGTACCTCTAATGGCGGTCTAGGCGGCCACCGGCGAACAACGGCAAACAAGGCCTTTTTCCCTGGCCTTTTCCGAATGGCCGGCTTCCTTCCGCCTGCCGGCGGAAGCGCGTCGAAGATGTGGTGAAAGGTTGCTCAGCAACCAATGCGAGCCTCGGTTTGAGGCCGCGATGCGCCCGCCATATTGGAACCAGGCGCGGCGATCAGGCACGATTCACAGCTGATCGTGTGGATGCAGCAGCATCAGCTGTAGCCGGGAATGCGGGGCGGAACAAAAGCTGCTCCAGGGCTTACCGCAGCGTTCCGAGGCAGATCCACTGGAGTGGGTCCTCAGTCCAGACGATCACGAGCCTCGTGTTGCAGAGGGGCCTCCCGGTCGGATGGACCCTGGGGGGCAGATGCAGGGTGAGAAGGGCTCCTGCCCTCTCTCTGTCTCCTGCAGGGGTGGAATGGGCATCAAGCAAGGCCCATCCTCCGTTGCGGTGTTGTAGGCGCTGTTGGTAGCGAACTGCCAATGTAGTGCCATCACTAGCTACTCGACTGCTGGGTGCATTAGCTGGGCTCGTAGGGCCAGGGTCAGGTGCAGGTACCCTGCTGGTTTATTGTTAAGGGGTCCAGTGAACCCTCAAACAGTGGAGTGTCAGTAGTTTATTTGCTGTTGGTCCTAGGGCTCTGACTGAGCTTCCAGGTCACTTTATATGAGGGGTGTGCGACACGGACACAGCTCCTTCAAGCTCTTTCCCACGTGCTGTAGCTTTCCTGCCGCCGTCAAGCAAGTGGCACCCCCCTGCCCCGAGCGTATTCTCCTTGTGCATTAATGGGGGATGGCAAGTCGCGATGCAGGCAGGGTGCCACCTACCTCGACAGGTCCTGCAGGGGATCTGGGCCGGATCTGCTAGCCCATGGGTGCCCCCAAGTATAACTCAGTGTCTTACTGCACCGTGCGCTGTGGGCCCAAGCCGTGGGGGTCACAGCGTGGGCCACAGCAGTTACTCACTGTTGCTTGCACTCACCGGTTCAGGCCAGGATCATGGTGTGCAGTCCTCTGTTGGCTGCCAATGTAGTCCTGCGTTCTGCTGTTGTGGGCCACCACACAGCTGTCCCGAGATACGTAGGCTATGTGCCTGTAGGAAGTTGCTTGCTTCCAGGCATTATGACCAGTACACGCCGCTGATCTGAGCCCCGGTGCCACCTCCAGCACAGTCGAGTTTATTCCAATCTTTTCCCTCGTTGTTGCCGTCTGTGTGCAGCAGCCACTCCATGGAGCACTGGGGGCACGTCGGGGCTGTGAGCGCTACAGTTGTCTTCTCGCCCGCAAAGGAACCCCGGTCCCGCTGCCCGCCCAGCAAGCATCCTCGTTAGGGGCTCCCTCAGCCAGTCTTCGCCACTACACCGGTCTCGGGGCTCTTTACTGACGTGTTTGGTGCTCTTCACGCCACGATTCACTCGCTCACAATAGTGAGCGGGCAGGCCAGGGATGGCAGTTCAGGGAAGCATTGCTGTCCCCCCGCAGCGTCTGCCGGGGCACCTTCGTTTCAGGCCCGCCCCTTCCCCACAACGTTCCGAACCGCACCTCAGACTGCCATCTTGCGTGCCCAGGGGTCCATCTTCAGCAGCCTCGCTCGAATGGATTGTGTCCTCCCACGTATTCCTCATCTTAGATATAATCTGCCAGCTTGCTGCTTCTTCGGAAACAATTTTCACCAGAGGGCGCTGTGCTCGAGGCCGCGTAGCTTTATTCCCTCGAGGGCCGCCATCGAGTGTCGACGTCCGTCGTATAAAGGGCTCGAGCCGCGCCCGTTGGTCTCAGTTCCGTTTTTCCGAGCTTCTGCTTCATGTTTCGAAACGACGCGTCAGTTTTTTCTTTGAAAATGTCTTAATCTTCAACTCCTACCACACCCAAGGCGGGTTTTAAAAAGTGTCTAAAGTGCGGAAGGAAGATGTCCATTACGGATCATCACCGCAATTGCCTTTGGTGCCTCAGCCCTGACCATCGGGTCGACGAGTGTGGTTCGTGTCAAGCTCTTAATAAGGCTCTTAAGGAACGCCAAGGTAAGCTAGCGGTGGGAGAGGAGTCTTTTAAGTCTGCAAAAAGACTAAAAGACTCGGGAGAGTCAAGTAGAAAATCACATCACGAGTCGAGGCGGTTGAGGTCGAAGAGTCGCTCGAGGAAATCTTCCTCCTCTTCATCTAAAAAATCGAAGAAGCGATGTCACAAATCTTCTTCCTCCTCGCCTGACAGAAGGTTCATTTCATGTCCTTCTAAGCATGATTCCCTAAAGAAATGGGAGGCCTTTAGGGCTTCAATGTTAAAGATTTTTGAGAATGCGGGGGCCCGACCCCCTCAAAAAAATCATGTAAAGAGTATGCCCCTGTCCACTCCAAGAGTGACAGAGGGAAATCTAAAACTGTACAAGCAAAATCCAACAAAAAGTGGAGGGAGAAAAACCTTCGGTGCACAAATCGAGGTTAACAGAGGACAAAAGGGCATCCTCGTCATCGAAGTCAGGCATTGACTCAACACATCCTTCAACAACTACGTCGAAGCCAAAGATGGCATTGATACCTTCGACCACATTGTCGAAGCCTCTCTCGACGACATCGAAGCCTTCCTCAATGACATTGAGGAATCCTTCGAGCATATCAAAGCCAGCATCTATTCCATCTGCGCCTTCGTCAGGGAAATCTTTAATACCGATACCCAAAACGACATTTACGGCTAAACCTAGGTCAATGTTGCCACCTTTACCAGAAAAAATCTTCCATCCTCAGCCCAGGCAGGACTTTTTTAACCTATGTCTGCTATTTTTGAAGAACAATCCTCTGATGAAGAAATTACATCAGCTGTTGTTAAATTTGGGACAAGAGAAGTTCCTGAAGAATTAATAGACCCAAGTATCAAGATGGCCGAACTTTATGACTGCCTACTTTAGGCCAGTGGCCTAAATACCTCACCTGAGGTAGAATTTGAAAGACCAGACCCTACTGACCATGCAGAATCTGGGTATGGGAATCTCATGGGAAGAGTCATCGACTTCATGGGATGGAAGACAGTGTCTCCGAGTTATGACCAAGATGATATGACAGATATTATTGATGAAGGACCTCAGAAGGACCCGATCCTTCCTTTCCACAAAGCTATACAAAAGAGAGTTATGCCAAATTGGGACATCCCAGAATCTTTACCAGCTGTAAATAAAAAGTTTGTGGGAAAGTATAGACTTTCTCCTTCAGATCCAGCGTATCTATCGAAGCATCTTTCACCTGAGAGTTTGGTGATTCAAGCTGCAACTGCAAATAAGCAATCCGCTTATCCCTCCATGCCCCCTGACAGGGATGATAAAAAGATTGATGCTTGGGCAAGGAACGTGTTCACTTCGGCAGTATCGCCCTTAAATCTACTAATGTGACTTGTACATTAGCTAGATTTGCTTACACCCTGTGGGACTGCTTGAATGCAGTGGCTGAACACATCCCGGAAGGTGAGGAACGGGATGGTTTCCTGGCGATAGTAAAAGATGAAAAGGAGGCTATGAGGAGTGCCTCAAGTCAGGACTGGACACTGCTGATAGTGTGAGCAGGTTCAATGGCGGCTAGCACGGTTTTACACAGATTTGCTTGGCTGAGAAAATCTGGTTTTGCATCTGATGTACAGTCCAGGTTACTAAGTATGCCCTTTGACGGCTTGAGGCTGTTCGCCCACAAGGCGGACGAGAGCTTGGAGAAGCTGCAGACCTCGAAAGTGGCAGTAAAATCACTCAGCGCCGCTATAAAACAGCCTCAACAACAATCTTACGCAGCCTCATCTTCCTGGAAGAGTCACCCTTTTCGCTTCTATTCCTCCTTTGGAAAAGGGAGGGGGCAGGCCAGTCAGAGAGGCCAACAGAGAAAACCCTTTCGTGGTGGAAAAGGGAGAGTTGCTAGATCAGCCACAGCAGCGGCTACTACCTCCTCAGCCACTGCTGCAGCTGCTGCAAAGCCACTTTGAGGTCATAACCCATAAAACCCTGGTAGGAGGCAGAATCACTCGGTATCTGGACGAATGGCGGGGCATTACATCAGATGCCTGGGCACTAGAGATAGTGACCCATGGTTACTACCTTCCTTTTCATCAAAGACCTCAAGATCATCCACCGGGAGCCAATTCTGTAAAAATTCCAGACCCGCTCCTTGTGCAGGAGATTTTAACCCTGCTAGAGAAAGGTGCAATAGAACATGTACCTCTAGCGCAGAGGAAGAAGGGTTGGTAATCCCCTTATTTTCTCATCCCCAAAAAAGATGGAGGGTTGAGACCCATCTTGGATTTAAGAAACTTGAACAAGTTCCTCAGGAAGGACAAGTTCAAGATGGTCACTCTTTCTCAAATCCTTCAGGCCCTTCAGCTTCAGGCCTGGCTGGTTTCATTGGACCTTCAGGATGCTTACTTTCATGTGCCAATCCATCTCAAGCACAGAAAGTACCTGAGGTTTTCAATTGGTGGATCTCACTATCAGTTTCGAGTTCTGCCATTTGGGCTGACCTCCGCACGAGTGTTTTCACCAAGCTGAAGGCTGTAGTGGCAGCAAGTCTCAGGAGAGGAGGGATTCATGTCTACCCTTACCTGGACGATTGGCTAATCAGGGTGAGTTCACTAGAACGAGCCCAGGAACACTTAACCATGACCTGCCATTTCTTACACAGACTGGGCTTCTCCCTCAATTACAATAAGTCACAAATGATTCCAAGCCAAAGACTCCAATTCATCGGAGCAGTCCTGGATACTACCTCAGGCAAAGCCTCGATTCCCGAGGAGAGAGCTCGCCACATTCTGCAGATGGTAACAAGGTTTCAAAATGCCCAACATCTACCGGCTTTTGACTTTCTAAGGTTACTATGCCTCATGGCATCCTGCATTTTTCTGGTACCAGAGGCTCGACTGAGGATGAGATCCCTTCAATGGGCCCTCAGGACTCAATGGTCCCAGTTTTTGGGGGAGATGCCAGATCATCTGCAAGTCTCGGCCAAAGTAGCTTAAGATCTTCTATGGTGGGCTTGCAAAGAAAATATCCTCAAGGGGGAACAATTTTGGCAAACATGACCGGAGATAACGGTAGTGACGGATGCCTCACTCACGTGGTGGGGAGCCCACACCAACGATCTGACAATCAGCGGTCGTTGGTCTCCATCAGAGTCCAAAATACACATCATACTTTTGGAGCTGAGGGCAATCAGACTAGCGCTGAAGGCCTTCCTGCCCTCTGTACAGGGAAACAATGTCCTAATAATGACGGACAACACAGTGGCCATGTATTACCTCAACACAAGAGGAGGCGTAGGATCACTCCCACTGTGCAGAGAAGCAATGCAGTTCTGGTTCTGGGTAATACAAGAAGGAATCTCTCTATCGGCGATTCACCTAGCTGGAGAGAAAAACACGGCAGCAGATGCTCTGAGCAGGCAGAGCACAGTCTCCCACAAATGGGGACTAGCTCAGAAAGTCCTTCAAGAGATCTTCGCCCTTTGAGGAAGCCCTCTAGTGGATCTGTTCGTGACCGGTACAAACCGAAAGTGCGAACTGTAATCAGGAGGAGGTTGGTTGAGAAAGTTCAGGAAAACCATGATCCTAATTGCCCTAGATTGGGCCAGGAGAACGTGGTACCCGGACCTTCTGGACATGTCAAATTTCCCTCCAATATCTCTTTCACAAAGAGGATCTCCTCTCGCAAAAGGAAGGTCAAGTTCTCCATCCAGAAGTCAAAGCTCTCAGTCTTCACGCTTGGCTTCTGAGAGGCTGAGATATAAGGATTGAGACCTTCCAGACGACGTTATGGAAATTTTGCTTTCGGCTAGAAGGCCAGCAACAAAATCCTTGTACCGGTGTCATCGGACGAAATTGAGCAACTGGTTCAGGGTTAAGAATGTGGATCTTTTTCAATGTAGCACTCCCATGGTGCTTTCCTTTCTTTTACATTTGGCCAACTCGGGACTCCAAGTTGGTACTATTAAAGGATATTCAGCAGCGCTGTCTATCTTCAAGCGCTCCTCAGAAGAAGTTTCATATTTTATGATTCCTTTAGTTGTCCAATTTCTTAAATGGTTAGCAAATGTGTTCCCTCCTACACCTTTTCAGGTTCCCATTTGGCACTTAAATTTAGTTTTAAAATTTCTTATGTGTGCCCCTTTTGAGCCTTTACATTCTTACCCTTTAAGGCTCCTAACTTTTAAAACTGTTTTACTAGTGGCTTTAACTTCAGCACGCTAGTAAAGAGGAGGAAAGGGTCCACAGGCCAGACCCTAAAAGGGCTCTCAGCTTCTATATCTCTAGACTCGAAAGGTTTAGACAAAATGATCAGTTATTTGTCGGTTACACTGGACACAAATTGGGCCTTGGGGTGTCCAAACAAACCTTATCCAGATGGATAATCCTAGCAATATCTGAATGTTAAAGGTTGGCTGGGAAAGAGCCTCCAGATGGATTAAGGGTTCATTCAACCAGGGGCATAGCAACTTCCACGGCTCTTCAGAGGGGTGTTCCTGTGCAGGACATTTGTGCAGCTGCCACCTGGTTATCCATTCACACCTTTGTAAAACATTATTGTTTAGACTCCACTTCTTACCAAGGAGGCCTTTTTGCAAAAAGCTGTCCTTCATTCAGTACATAATTAAAAACTCTGGTACTCCCTCCTCCAAACTACTACTGCTGTGGGAGTCTATCTAAGATGAGGAATACGTGGGAGGACACAATCCATTCAAAGAACAAGTTACTTACCAACTGTAACGTTCTTTCGACTGGATGTTCCTCCCACATATTCCTCATCAACCCTCCCAACCTACCCCTCTGTACAGTCTTTACGCTTTTTGCACTTGTACTTCCTTAAGAGCCTGACATCCTTCGATGCCTGATACAACTGATGCGACCATTAACACCGAAAAAACAGAACTGAGACCAACGGGCGCGGCTCGAGCCCTTTATAGGACGGATGATGTCGATACTCGATGGCGGCCCTCGAGGGAATAAAGCTACGTGGCGTCGAGCACAGCGCCCTCTGGCGAAATTATTTTCTGAAGAAGCAGCAAGCTGGCAGATTATAACTAAGATGAAGAATACGTCGGAGGAACATCCAGTCGAAAGAACGTTACAGTTGGTAAGTAACTTGTTCTTCGGTGTGAAACAGACTCCGATTTTCCCAGTCTCTTCACCCGCTATGTGCAGAAACAGTTCCTCTGCTGCCAGATAATGTTTGTAGGACACAAAATCATAGAAAACTATGGTTTTCAAGGATCAATAGAAGGATCTGGACAGGAGCTCCACTAAGGCACACCTTCACTCCATGAGCTCAGCCGACAGACACCTCCCTTATAGGGTGGGGTGCGACGTTGGATCATCTTCAGGTGTTCGACCTGTGGTCGCCACAGGACAGGCAATTTCACATAAATGATCTGGAGCTTATGGCGATTTTCCTGGCGCTCAAAGCTTTCAAGCCAGTGATTGTGAACAAGGTTGTCTGCATCCGCACAGACAATGCGGTATCCATGTTTACATTAACAAGCAGGGGGGTACCAACTTGTAGATCTAGCCATGCAATGCAAATTTGGCAATGGGCCATTCAGCACAATGTTTGGCTGCTGGCGGTGCACATTCCGGGCCAACTGAATGTGACTGCAGACTCTCCCAGCCGACGAGTGGTGGTCAGCTACGAGTGGGAACTAAACACGGAGATCCTCTCCGACCTTTTTCACCATTGGGGCACTCCAGAAGTAGACCTCTTTGTGACGTCATCAAACAGGAAACTTCCTCTTTATGCTTCCAGGAACGGGCTCGGAGCTTCTTCCCTGCGGGATGCTCTCGAGATTCCGTGGCACAATATGAGGGCCTACGCCTTCCCGCCTCTTCCTCTGATTCACTGGGCACTATGCAAGCTCAGGAACACGAATAATTGCACTCTCCTGTTCATAGCTCCTTGGTGGCCAGCCAGATTCTGGTTTTCAGAGCTTCAACATCTGTCAGTCTGCTCGCCGATCAGGCTTCCGCTGATTCCCGACCTGCTTCACCAGAGTGATCAGCAGATGTGGCACCCCTCCCCAAAATTATTCAGCTTGGCGGCCTGGTGCCTGAGTTCAAATCTTTAGAAAGTTTCAACTTGTCCGCAGATAATATGTGTATTATCCAGGCGGCTAGAAAACCTTCAACAAGGTCTCAGTATAGGAGCAAATGGCTCCGGTTCTGTCACTGGTGTTTAGCTAAGCAGCTGGACACCAGAGAAGCTACCATCGGCACAGTCCTGTCATTCGTTTCTCATCTGGCAGCTTCAGGCTTCTTGTAGGACTTATTTGTCCACAGACTCTTGCTCTTTTTCATTGACAAACCCTGTAATTAAAAGACACTTTACAGGTCTATTGCATCTTTATCCACCGGTGCGCAACCCGCATCCAAAGTAGGAATTGAATGTGGTCCTCACCGCCTTATGCCATAAACCTTTTGAGGCCATGGCTATGGTGGACTTGAAGTTCCTTTCGTGGAAAATGGCTTTTCCGTTTGCGTTGACTTAGGCAAGGCGTGTAAGCGAGCTTCAGGCCTTGTCTGTAGAACATCTATTCCTCACTTTTCACAAGGATAAGGTTGTCCTCCGGACTAATCTTTCTTTCATTCCAAAGGTAGTATCCGATTTTCATCTGAACCAGTCTTTTTCCTTACCCGTTTTCTTTCGAGACCCGGCCTCAGATGGCGAGAGGCTATTGCATAATTTGGATGTCAGACGAGATCTAAAGTTTTATTTGGACATAACATCTAAACTTAGGAGCTCTTCCCAGCTTTTTGTGACCTTCGGAGATCCGAAAGGAAAGCCGGCCTCGAAAGCGAATATCTCCCGATGGATTGCTTCCTGTATTTCAGAAGCGTATATTGTTCAGGGCCTTGAGCGCCCAAAGGGAATTCATGCCCATCTGGTGCGAGGCAAGGCAGCTGCCGTTGCCTTCCAGAAATGTTCCCTGAGAAACCATTGCCAGAGCAGCCACATTCCCCGTCATCTTTTTGTAAGCATTACTGTTAGACCTGAGCTCCAGAGCCGATGCTCAGTTCGGGCAGGTGGTTCTTAAAAACCTCTTTCAGTAAAGGAGTTCCATCCATCGGTTTTCCTGTGAGGGGTGCTTGGTAATCTCCCAAAAGTATGGAGGAAAGGGGACGGGACATAGGAGTATAACAAAGTTACTCAACGTAGTGACTACCTTACTGTCACGATCCATGCCCCTGACCCCCTCCGGTATAGCAGCCCCCTGGCAGCAGTGGGGCTAAAGCCCTTCACACTGGCCCCAAGGGCCTTAAAACTCCATCAGAAACATACATGGAGTCAGTCCTGGCACCTTCAGCGCCAGGCTCATTAACAGGAATAAAGTAATACCAGTTTTGGACCTTAATCCAACATGGAGGCCTATAACGCAGCTCAGTTCTTTAGAACCAAGCCATGCAGTCTAGTGTTTTGGATGTGGCTGGGCCTGGAACTACGTGGTCTGGAACTATTTTACCTGGGCTATTTAAACTACAACCAAACAGCAGAACACGCCTTGCGTTATTCTGCACTCCTGCAGCCTAACGCTCACCGTGTCCAGCTCTTGCTCATCTGCTTCTCTGGCAGCCTGATCCTGAAGCCCTAGATCTGGATTCCATTAATAATCTGGAAGAACAGGAACACCATTAGCGAGCAAGAACACTTACCTGTGAAGTAACCGGCCTTGAATCCATCCTGCGCTTCGCTTACCTCGCCCATCTCTGGAGTTTGCCGCAACCTGCAAAGGTAAAGAAACAAGGACAGCATTAATACCAATTCTTACCTGGGCAAGCAGCGAGTCCTGGCAGCACCCCGCGCTTCTCTTACCTCACCCATCCTGGGTTTCACCGCAACCTGCAGGGGAGAAGGAAGAAGGTCAGCATTAACAAAGCACTTACCTGGGCAAGCAGCGCTTCGATCGCTCATCACTCCGGAACATCACCGCAACCTGTACAAAGAGAAGAGAACACAGGTTAGCAATTAACACCAATAAACAACGCAGCGATCCGCGCATCAATAACTCACCGTGGTCTTCGCCATAGGCGCGGCAACTCCGATATCGCAACCATCCCTGTGAAAACAAAAAGAGACATTGTTAAGGAACAGCGTAGTGGAGCAAGACGCTGAGAAGACAGAGAAAACGGAGTGAAGCAACTAGGTCCACAGAATGCATGCACCAACCATGCGCCCCTGCACAGAGACGCAGGATGGAGAGTTCAACGCACAAAAAACTAAGGCGCTACGCAACGTCTGGTACATAACCAAGCAGAAAGGGGTCCGGGATAGCACTTAAACCTCCATCCAGTATCGTGTGGCGCCCCTGTGGATACCAGGTGTGCGTAACACTTACTCCTAGTCCATAGTCCCCTTTCCTCCATATGCCCGCCCGCCGTCCCCTCTAATAAGTAGCCTCTATTATTTTTTAAATGGTGTCAGACCTGGCGATAGAAATGGACTGAAGGGCGAAGCGCGGGGCGGAACCAAGGTGGTTACGGCCGCGTGCGGTACCCTGCGTAAAAAGAGGACACATTTTTCAATTTGATGCTTTTTTACAAAAGTGCTCCGGTCCCACAGGATGGAATGTCCCAAAAGTATGGAGGAAAGGAGACTAGGAGTAAGGTAGTCACTACAGTGAGTAACTTTGTTAAAATCCTGGAACATTTTGTAGATGTTGAGTTATTTTTGGGACTTTTTTTCCAGACAAAGCGGCATTTGCCCAAGTAGCACTTATCCCTATTTCTGTAGTGAATCCAATTGAAGAAACAACGTTTGGAAATATTTCAATGGATAGCTATCAAACCATGGGTACTCAGGTTTCAGTTCGCCACATGGTGATTAAGAGTTTAGGAGTAAACTTATCACCAATCCGTGATACCTAGCTGTGGTACCTGGCTGGTGCGGACTGGTCCGCATACACGTATTTATCAGACACGTTAATAATGATATATTAATTATGGAGCAAATGTGTAACGAATATCTTTAGAGTTTCCAAGCAACAATGTACTTATCAAGTGACAATTTACTTAAATAAGTGTGACTAACTCTGCATTTGAACTAATTTTGATATCAGTAGCTATGCTTATGAAAATGTTATATGACGTTGTGAGAGGAGTTGTTGAATGCCAAGCTAAGGCCTAGCGATGAATTGTAACACTTTTATTAACACTGGACCAGTTTTAAACCATTAGCACTAATTTTGTCTTTCCAATTTTCTCACCCCCCTCCCCCTCTTTTTTCCCCTTCTCCAATTCTCTTCTTGGTGGATTATGTTGTTTTGGACAATAATGTTTGCACGGGTTTGAATTACTTGGTTATCATTTACTGTTTTGAATCTATTTCCTACGTGATGTTCACCCTGCAATACAGCCTTTAAAAAGACGACAACGGTCAAAGCACGTGTTGGCAAGGGCAAGAGATCTGTATTGGTTCACCAATAGGATTGACATTTGGAATAAATATAGCAATTGGCTAAAAACAGTACTTTGTTGGATACATTACTATTGTGACAAGCACATTGATTCTGGCACACCCACAGTACTTTACATCAATAAAGGATTTCGTGCCAAGAGTTTGAGTATTTGTGTGCATAAATTGTGATAAAGGGACTCACTTCACAGAACAGGTAGTTAAATAATGTTGTCTAGCATTAAATATTCAGCAAGCTCCCACTGCCCACATCACATTACCTGCAATCAGCAGGGGCAGTAGAATGATGATACGTGAGTCTAAAAAAACGATGTTGCCCAAATCTGTACATAACTAAATCTTAAATGTCCAGGTGTCCTCCCGATAGCCTCAATGAGTATGCAACACATAGTCACCAAATACAGATTCAAGCCCACATTAAATATTTATGGTTTGCCCAAGACACCTTCCTGCATCACCACCACTAGCTTTAGTCACAGAGACAGCCATTTAGCATACGGCTTAGTATAAACATGTGTCAGATATATTCCCTTACAGGTCAAAGAAGCACAACCAAAAAAACCAGACCAAGTATGTCATTTCCTGGTGCCCAGTGACTTGGTTTACTTGAAGGTACGCCACCAAAGGACTATGAAACCACACTGGAAGCATCCTTAGTAGGTTCATCTGATTATCAATACAGGCCTTACATTTACAGAATTACCCACGTGGATAAACACTGCACATTGTAACAAGAGACAAGCCTCTAATGATATTCCAGCTACTACAAACCACTAATGTTCTATTTTCATTATTAGTGACGGCTAGATCAGGGTACATTACTGAGTACAGTGATTGCAAGTAAATGCTTTAAAAAAATGAGTAAAAGTATGCAAACTTCTCTCAAAAGACATTGTCAAACAGGCAATGCCACAAATCTAGGCGCTAGAAAAGATGCCTGGAACTGGATTTGCTGGATGAAAAGGAGGGTCGCTGTCTGGTAAGGTGTGAACTGTGGAACTGCCTTATGATTCTGTGGTGTACATTACTATTTGGGATTGTCCCTGGTGCAGCTGAATGCACTTTTGGTAGATTTCCTCCAGAATGCTCTGCTGTTCCTAATTGCGTTTCTGATGACAATACTGGGATATTATCTGAAACTGCCCCTAACCTGCCTAAACCTGGCCCGTATGCAATTCCAACACCACTATCGCCATATTGCTATGGTGTACACAGATTAGACGAAACGTCCCAAACCTTCCTCTTATGAGTGATTTGTTATTATATGGATCTAATGTTTTATATTTTCAGGTCAGGGTAAGAAATACCAAAGTAATTGTAATAATGATACTTTGGACACATCAGGTAAGTTCCATCAGTTAGCTTTATTCCAGATACATTAAGTTCCATTAACATGACCAAGTATAAACCACTGGCTCTCATCACCCAGGCAGGAGCACTCCAACTGACTCTGTAACCTTCCAATCCAAGCATTCCTTCACACACATCTAAACATTTTCTCTGGCGCACCAACATTCTCTCATGCATTACCAAGCACCTGCATTCACACCAAGCACAACACAATACATCTCCCTTCTTCACACACACATCCATAAGAGGACAACATATGGGGATCACTCACACGGGGCATCTTATAATTGAGAGGTGCAACTCATAGATAAGGTGGAGGGCATCCCCCCTGACTACTATGGCTGTGTCTGCACATCAGCCACTTGAACTTGGCAGAAGGTGCCCCCCCATCTGCGCATACTCTGCTCACATACCCACATAACCTCTCTCACATGAATTGGAAGGCATCCCCCCTCCTTCACCCAACATCATCTCATCCATTTCTCATATCTATTAAACTCACCCATGTCCAAATGTACCAGTGACCACGCCTCACACCGGAGGAGAGGTCCCACTCCATACCATACACACACAATATGTGTTGGCGCCATGTCGCCAGAACCACATAACCACCCCTCACACAGGAGCAGTCCCACACTGTAACATAGAAACCTCACTCAAACACTACTCATTAGGCTAACACCACCTACTCTTAAAACATTCACACATTGTCATTTTAACATTTGGTAATGTCCTAAAAGTCCATAGCTGTGTACCAGCTCTATACCTAAAATTCTGCAATCGGGTTAAGGTAGAACTTCCACCACTCGCCCACTTCCCACTCGCACTATATTTTGATGAATGCTTTTACCATTGCAAAGTACCTAAAATGTAACAGCTGCCCAGTAACAAAAAGCGGAAATTTAAAATAAATTGCTCCTAACCATTGCCCCAACCAACTCTGCTGGGCAAAACCTACTACTTATCCATACTTTTAAAACACAGATGACACTCTAACTGAACCTAAAAAAGTTTAACTGCTTCTCTTTAACATCTTCATGGCCCCCATTATGGAGCTGATCAGCACTTTATAAGGACATTGGTAGAGCATAAGTCACTGCTTGTCCTCCTTTCTGCAACTTATAACAGCTGCGTCTCCTCACCAAGAGATGCTGTGCAGACAAAGCACATGGCAGCTCCACTATGCTGCTCTGAAAGACAGTACCTCTAGCTCACTATTGTTCCGTCCCTCCTTCTTCTGCTGTTGGATAACGGTACGATCCCCCACAGTTACATCGGATCCTAGCTCAGTGTGCTTAGGCTACAACGCTAAACCATACTTCTAGTTCTCCAGGCAGCTGTGCAACCGGACACGCTGCAGCTTAATTGCACCACCCTAGCTATACTCCTTCTTCTCAACCCCACTGTGCCGCTGAAATACAATAATTTCTTCACTCCACCTGGAAATAGTATCTTATACCCCAGACCCGGTTCACTAAGCTTCTGACCCTCTTCTTGAGCATGCAGCAATTCACAGACATTTTCTTGTGCATTGTGCACATCATTGACACTTCCCGCATGAAAAACCTGTTTTAGCAGCACACAGGCATGCAAGAAGACACTTCTGGATATCCTTTTCCAATATCTGCTTCCGGCAATCTTCGTCATAGCACAGTTCAGCACTCCACCATATGGTCCTTTAGTCTAACACTTGAGAGTGGCAGTGCTGATGGCATTGCTCTCACCGTTCACTGCGACTGAACACTGTGTACGTCGCGTTGCAAAACGATCGCCTGCTCCCCCACGATCAAACGTGCCATCACCATGACTTGTCGCAGCAGGCAACTAAGCTCTCCTGGAGCAACCGCTGTACTGCCAGCAGAGCTCTCTATCTCAACGCTCCTACCACACATCTCATGGGCACAAAAAATCCCCCTGATCTGCTGCGCCTGCTCCTCTCACGCGGTGTTGCTGAATTCATTTGATATGTAGCGCTGCCTCCTTAGCACTACTACAATGACAGCAGAACCCAGGTTGGCACAAATAAAATATGCTCTTGTGTCCATTGATGAACCCCTATCGTGTTTACCCTGTCTTCTGGCCACACTTCTTTACTCTGGGGCTCTTTCATTACTGCACACTTGGTCCATTTCCTGTGGGTCTTCCGCTGTGGGAGCAGCTCACCCTTTCCTTCTGCTGGTCATTTAATGGGGCACAGCTCCCCTTTTCTTGGCTCTGGGACATATGCTGGCCCTATTCAGGTTATCACTCCTGGTATCCCTGACTGTGGTATGTTCTTGTTGTGACTGGATCTTACACAGGGATGCAGATCCTCTCCTTACTGTTCTCTTTTCCCTTTCTTCGCCTTGAGTGATGGGGCTTACTTGTGGGGGCAGTGGTGCCTCTCCTTTCTTCTCTGCACCACCCGCAGCAGTCTGTTTACTATAGACTTCTTCTTTTTCCATGTAGGTCCTTCTCCAGGCCTCACACTGAGACCAGCTTGTTGCCAGTGTAATAATGAAGGTCCTTTGGACACATCAGGTAAATTCCATCAGTTAGCTTTATTCCAGATATTCCAGATTAAGTTTCATTAAGATGACAGAGTATCAACGATCGGCTCCCATCACCCAGGCAGGAGCACTCCAACTGACTCTCTCCGCAACCTTCAACTCCAAGCATTTCGTCACACACACCTCAACATTCTTGCTGCACCAACATTCTCTCATGCATTACCAAGCACCTGCATTCACACCTAGCACAATACAACAGTAATCAAGTGGTATGCAGCTGGTAAAGTACTCATTGATTTTTGACATTACAAATGGGGCACACCCTAGACCCATTTGGTGTTCCATTCTCTTTCTGGAGAAGTCGACATGGTAGCTGCCCTTAGGTATTGTGAGACCATTAATAAAGGTGGACCTTTTTTCTTTCTGATAAAACAACTAATATACGTGTTGAAATTCTTCGAGTTTCTAAAGTGACTAGCACATTAATCCAGTATTGTCCCACAACACACACATATTTCTTATTTCAGGGTTTTGCTACTGTAGAACTTTCACTGTGGTATGTGACACCAACCAAAGAAGATGATATGGGGCATAGATGAACCATATGGAACGCTTCTCTAGGAACAGTCAAGTTCTCCTTACCTTAGTCATGATTCCAGATAACCTCACAGGTTCCCAATTGTTCAAATGATGCTGCTGTTTGTCTAGCTCAGCAGAGAGCATTGATTTTTACAAGGAGAAAAAGATTTAGAAGGGAATATATTGGATGGTCCTAATTCTGTGTTTATGATGGGCAATTAGAAAAGACAACAGGCCTCATTACTGGGGGATAATTGATTAATCCTTTCATTGTTTTTGTGCGCATTTGTCAGGCACTTATACAGTAAGCCGATTCTTTTTCACAGCGAGTACAGGGAGGGAACATGGGATAGAAAAGAATAAATACAGTGGAGAATAAAGTCGAACCTACTATGTCTTGTGAGTATTCAGAACATCCAAGTGCAGCGAGAAGATGGGGAGTGGGAGTGGGGTAGGTGCTGGAATGTCTGTGCTTGTGGGTGAGCAGCAGATGAAGTGCATAGTATGGTAAGTGCTATGTGGTCTAGAGCTGCATTGGGTGGATAGTGCAAGCCTACAGGGCGAAGGGTGGTGGTTGCTGAGGCAAGTGCGAAGTAGGCAGGGGCTAGAGCGATTGGGTGTGGGAGAGCAGGACCCCAAAGGATCCATAGGGGCCCTTGTCTCAAATCCCAGCGACTGTGAGATTAGCAGAGGAGGTTAGAAGGAAAAGAGGAGGTTAAGAGGAAAGTCTTGAGGAGCTTTCTTGAGAGAAAATGTTGAAGCAAGCCTTTGACGAACTGCACATTATCTCTGATCTGGGTATGATGATGAAGAGCCTGCTAACAAGCTTGGTTCTGAATATCACTTAGCGTGGATTGTGTCCTCCAATGTATTCCTCATCTTAGATGTATTCCATCCAGCTTTGCTGCTCTTCGGAAATTTTTTCGGCAGAGGGCGCTGTGCGTCAATGTCATCGAGTCAATGGTCCCTCGAAGGCCTCCGTCGAGGATGACGTCATCGGGTGTATAAGTAGCACGCGTGGCACCCGTTGGCCTCAGTTCCTTTTTTCTGCAGTATACGTTGCTTCGGACATTCGGCGCGCCTCGAGTTCTGTGAGAAGATATATAGTAACGAAATATGTCCTCGTCATCGACGCCGACCCCGAAATCGGGATTCAAAAAGTGCAAATCGTGCGGGTCAAAAATGTCAATCACAGACCTGCATCGAGAGTGTTTGTGGTGCCTCGGAGAAGGCCACGACATGGAGGCCTGTACGAAGTGTCAGGCGATGACGGGGAAGGCCTTGCGAGAGAGGAGAGGAAAGCTACAGGTAGGTCGAAAAACCAATCGAAAAACCTCTAGCGTCGAGTCGAGATCCCGTGAGGAGAATTCTCCTCGACACGAAAGGCATCGATCGTGGTCCCGTAGCGATGCCCATCGCTCGTCGTCTTCGTCAAAAAGGTCGAAGAAACGACACCACAGGTCTCCCTCCGCCTCGTCGTCAGACGAGTCTCCAAAAAAGATGAAATGCCCCACGAAACATTAGTCTACTCAAGAGTGGGAAGCATTCAGGGTCAAAATGATGGAGGTGTTTGAAAAAGCGAAGCCTCGGTCCGCGCCTTCTTCGGAAGTCGACAGGGAGCGTCATCGCTCAGACACTTGCGCGCCCTCGAGCCCGGGTGATCGAAAAAGGAAGGATAGGGAACCTTCCAGGACGCCAAGTGAAAAGTGCTCGAGTCGACCGCTCAAGGTCATCGACGCCGTCCGAGACCCATCATACCTCGAAGGGAAAATCTTCGAAGGTCGCCTCGACGCCCTCGGCGCCAAAGGCTCCAGCCAAGCCAGGGAAGCCAGAAAAAGAGAAGGATAAGGTTACAAAACCTGTATTATCCTCAGAGCCAGGTACTAGACCTCTTCCTCCTCCTCTCCCAGAGAAGGTTTTCAAGCCTCTTCCCCAGAAAGGAGTTTTTCAAATCCCTGACCTCAATTTTTGAGGAACAGGAGAGATCTGATGAGTAGAATGTACCTTTTGGGCTGGAATATGGCACCCCAAATGTCCCAGAATGATTGATTTCAGAAGAAAGCAGAATGAGGGACTTGGTAGAATCATTACACAATGCAAGTGGCATTGACACATCTCCTGAAAACGACTTTGGCAGGCCAGAACCAGGAGAGCATGCCAGTCCATCATACCGTCAATTAATGACAAAGGTAGTAATTACTTAGGATGGGCTAAACCATCAGCCCAATTCATCCAGGATTATTTAACAGATAAATTGGACCATGGTCCCACCGAAGACCCAGTACTACCCTTTCATATAGCCCTGCAAAATAAAGTGGCCAAGAATTGGGAAACTCCGGATTTTATTCCTTTGGTAAATAAATCCCTCACCTCAAAATATCGCCCGGCCAGTAGCGACCCCGGCTATCTGTCCAAACACCCAACTCCCGAGAGTCTGGTCATACAGGCAGCCACAGCTTCTAACAAACTTGCATACCCGTCTATCCCTCCAGACAGGGACGATAAGTGTGTGGATGGTTGGGCATGGAAGGTATTTTCACCCGGGAGTATGGCATTAAAATCTGCCAACTCCACATGTGCCTTGGCAACATTTTTGTACACTCTTTGGGAGTGCATTACAATGGCGGCGGAGCACATACCAGAAGGGGAAGAAAGGGAAGGGTTCCTAGCCATCGTTAGAGATGCAGGAATCCCTTCAATCTGGATTGGACACTGCAGATAGTGTAAGCAGGTCCATGGGCACTAGCACGGTAATGCGCAGATTTGCGTGGTTACGGAAGTCGGGTTTCGCACCGGATTTACTGAACCGCCTTCTGAACATGCCTTTTGACGGGTCTCACCTTTTTGGCAACAAGGCTGACGAGAGCCTTGAGAGGTTGCAGACCTCAAAAGCAGCTGCCAAATCTTTAGGAGCTGCTATTAGGCAACCTCAGCCTTTTCGTGCGCAAGGACAGTCACGGAGGGGACAATCCTATCGTTACTACACCTCATATGGAAAGGCGAGAGGAATGGCCAGTCAAAGGGGCCAGAAAAAGGCCACTCTTGGTGGACGAGGAAAACGTGCTAAACCAGCTCCAGCTGCAGACTCTCTGGCATCAGCGGCTGCAACATCCGCCACAAAACCGATTTGAGGACTTGCATCACAAAACACCTGTAGGGGGCAGGCTGTCACAGCATCTGCAAGAATGGCAAGCCATTACTTCAGATGTTTGGACCCTAGAAATAATAGCCCAAGGTTACTGCCTTCCTTTTCTAACGCAACCTCAAAGCAATCCACCAGGGAGACACCCGTTGAAGTCTTCAAACCCGCTCCTACAGCAGTAAGTTTTAACCCTGCGGGAGAAAGGTGCTATAGAACCAGTACCTGCAGCAGAGAGAAACAAGGGATGGTACTCACCGTATTTTTTGATCCCCAAAAAGGACGGAGGACTGAGACCCATC
Organism: Ambystoma mexicanum; assembly: GCF_040938575.1. Classification (NCBI taxonomy): domain Eukaryota; kingdom Metazoa; phylum Chordata; class Amphibia; order Caudata; family Ambystomatidae; genus Ambystoma; species Ambystoma mexicanum. The sequence goes on from NC_090922.1 coordinate 457,551,349, forward strand.
TTGGACTTAAGAAACTTGAACAAGTTCCTCAGAAAAGACAAGTTCATTATGGTTACCCTTTGTCAGATCCTTCAGGCCCTTAAACTTTAGGACTGGTTGGTGTCATTGGACCTCCAGGATGCTTATTTTCATGTGCCGATTCATCTCAAACACAGAAAATACCTGAGTTTCGTAGTTGGCGACTCACATTATCAGTTTCGAGTCCTGCCTTTTGGGTTGACCTCCGCCCGAGGGTCTTCACCAAGTTAATGGTAGTGGTGGCAGCGCACCTCAGGAGAGGGGGGATTCATGTCTACCCCTACCTGGACGATTGGTTGATCAGAGCGTGTTCTGCCGAGCAAGCACTGGATCATCTGAAAGTCACCTGCCACTTCCTCCACAAACTGGGCTTCTGTTACGCTCACATGGACCCCACAGGCGTGTCGATTGGACCCGGACAGCTGCGGTCTCCTTCAACGTGATGCGTAGTGCAGAGATGACTGTCTGGACTGGCCCGCCTAGTCTTGTCTGCTGGACCCGAAGAAGTATTTTCCTGCAAGTGGAGACAGGGAATAACCACCTGTGGGTTTTAGTGATGGCCTCCCAACTGTTCTCGCTCCCCCCCACTAATCAGCTCTGATATCCCCTTAGTAACCTCACCTTATGTTTGTAAAAGATGAGCTCTCCATCCTGCGTGTCTTGCAGGGGCGCGTAGATACCAGTTACTTCACTGGTTTGAAGGCGTTGGGAGAGTTCCGGTAAGTATTGACTCTGAAGTCCCTGGCGGGATTGGTAAGTATCAAGTTCAAAGAGTTCAATGTGCCCGATGTTCACTCTTGTCCCCTTCCTTCCTTAAGTTGCAACTGATTTTGTGAGAAGAAGGTCTCATAGCTGCTACTGGCGTTCAGGTAAGAGTCTGTGTTACCCAACGCGGTCCGGTAACTATTGCATGCGTTAACGTGTTGTTTTTCGCGGGCGTGGCAGAAGACTGGATGCTGGCTGCAGGCACGGTGAGCGTCACGCTGCTGGATGCAGAATAACGCGAAGCATGTGCTGCTGTTTGGGTGTGGTTTAAATAGCCTCCAAAGTAGTTCCAGGTAAGAAGTTCCCTAGAGCCACGCCCGAGCAAAAAATAGTCCCTGTAACAAAATAGTCCCATCCAGGCCTCATGTAGGCTTGGGCTCTTTTGCAGCATGGTCTGCATCAGGTAAGTAAAGTCTATGAGCATAGGCGCCAGGACTGATTTCTATGATGAGCCTGGCACCTAAGGCGCCAGGACTGAACCCAGACAGCCCCTAGCCGGGGCTGCTGAGGTTTAAACAAATGTCTGGATGCCTGCTCCCGGAGCTGAGGGCCTTGGTCCTGATGCCCGGGGGTAGGCATCATGACCGCACTCCCCCCCCCCTCCCAAGGCCCCTCCTAAAGTTGTTCTTCCCCCTGGCCCTGGTTTGTCTAGGAAGTTCCGATGGAATCTTTTCACCAACCGAGGTGCATGAACGTGGTCGCTAGGCTCCCATGATCTTTCTTGTGGTCCATAGCCCTTCCAATCGATCAAATAAAAACGTTTTGATTTAATCATCTTGGAGTCCAGGATATTTTTTACCTCGAATTCAGGTTCTCCATCTATCAAGATGGGGTCAGGTGGTTTGGTTAATCTTGTCCCTGGTTGAACTGGTTTTAGAAGTGAAACATGAAAGACAGGATGAATTCGCATATTAGAGGGTAATTCCAATTTGACGGCCACCAGGTTGATAATGGCCTTAATGGTGTAAAGTCCCAAATATCTAGGATTAAAAGTCTGAGTTCCCTTCAGAGGTATATGTTTTGTAGCCAGCCAAACTTGATCCCCAATCTGGTATTGTGGAGTTTCACTTCTATGTTGATCAGCATTTTTCTTGTATTTCTCTTTTGCTTGTTTCAAATGTTCTGTGGCTTCCTTAAAGGCTTGTGTAATAGTAGAGTGCAAATGACTAACTGCGGGCATTTCTAAGTGCTGAGGCGAATCGAGTTCTGAGGCTCGAGGGTGATGTCCATATATGGTATAAAAAGGGCTTTGTCCGGTTCCTGAATGTACAGAGTTATTGTATGCGTACTCGGAAATCCATAAAATATCTTTCCAATTGCTTTCGGTCTGGTGTAGCATGCAGCGTAGGTACTGTTCAAGGGTCTGGTTGGTCCTTTCCGTCTGACCATCGGTCTGGGGATGGTGACTTGTTTATAGCCTCACGTCGATTTGTGCCAGTTGACAACATTTCTTCCAAAAATGCGAGATAAATTGAATACCTCGGCCAGAAACCAATATGGAAGGGAATCCGTGTAATCGAACAATGTTTTCGAGGAACTCCTTGGCAAGAATCGAAGCAGAAGGTAACCCCTGTAAAGGAATAAAGTGGGCCATCTTGGAAAAAAGATCCACAATAACTAGGATGGTGTTAAATCGATTACATGGAGGTAGATCTGTAATAAACTCTAAAGACAAGGTGTGACATGGTGTAGGTGGAATATCCAAAGGTTGTAAAAGGCCAGCAGGTTTTTTCTTCTGGCTTTTATTTTGGGCGCAAATGCCACAAGACATCACAAATGACTTTACATCTTTTCGCCAAGTGGGCCACCAGAACTGTCTCTTAATTTTCGCTTCAGTTTTGGCGATACTTGGGTGCCCTTCCATCAGGGTGTCATGGTAATTGGAGATGACTAGTTCTTGTATTTCCTTGTGTGGTAGAAATAGTCGTCCTTGATAGTAAGGTAGGTCATTAACGACTGAGTAGTCCGGGCCTTTCTTTACCCAGTCCTGCAGGGTTGCTGGATCGAAGAGTTGTTGGATTTTTGAATGAATATCTTCTAGTGTCTGTAGAGTAGTTATGCCAAGAATTCTTTGCTCGGGAATTATTGGCACCGGTTCCGGGTTTGCATATGCTTCGCCCATCACTATTCGGGATAAGGCATCTGCTTTGCCATTTTTGCAGCCTGGTCGATAAGTGATCACGAAATCGAATTCGGCAAAGAAAAATGCCCATCGAAGTTGTCACGATGATTGGGCTTTGGCTGTTTTTAAATACTGCTGGTTCCGGTGATCGGTGATTACGGTAATAGTATGCCTGGCACCAAGAAGATAGTGCCTCCAAGCCTTAAAGGCGGATTTGATGGCTAATAGCTCTTTATCGGTAACCGCATAGTTTAACTCAGGTGCTGAGAACTTTCTGGACCAAAAGGCTACTGGGTGAAGTTGACCAGTTTCAGGATCCTTCTGAGACAGGAAAGCTCCCATGGCTAAACTGGATGCATCAGTTTCTACTATGTATGGAAGCTCAGGGCGTGGATGCTTTAAGACAGGTGCTGATGTGAATTTCGCTTTCAGCTCTTGGAAGGCCTTTTTCAGCCTCTTCGGTCCACAAGAAGCGTTTGTTTTTTTGCAAAAGTGATGTGATCGGGTGTACAACATGGGAGAAGTCTTGAATGAATCTGCAGTAGAAATTAGCAAATCCGAGCATGCTTTGTACCCCTTTGACAGAACTGAGTGATGGCCACTTGAGAATTGCATCCACCTTTTCGAGAGTCCATTCGGACTCCTTTTGGAGTCAGGATAAATCCAAGAAATTCAACTTCCGTAGCATGAAAAACACATTTTTCCAATTTTGCATATAACTTGTGCTGGCGTAGTTTCTTAAGGACTGCACGCAAGTGCCTTACATGGTCTGATTCTGAGGAGGAGTACACTAGAATATCATCTATGTATACGACGACACAGACGTCAATGAGTTCACGAAGGACATCGTTCATAAAATACTGGAAGGCTGCTGGTGCATTGCACAACCCGAAGGGCATCATCTGATATTCAAATAATCCGTACTTGGTGCGAAAGGCAGTCTTCCATTCGTCGCCTTTCTTGACACGCACCAGATGATATGCCCCTCGGAGATCTAACTTAGTGTAGATACAAGCATCCTTTACTTGGTCTAGTAATTCGGGGATCAGAGGCAATGGGTATCGGTTTTTTACCGTGATCTGATTTAATGCACGGTAATCTATGCACGTTCTAAGGTCACCTTCCTTTTTTGGCACGAAGAATAAAGCTGAGGATGCAGGAGACTTGGAAGGACGAATAAAGCCATTAGCAAGGTATTGGTCCAAGTATTGCCGTAGGTGACGATTTTCAGGTTCCGTGAGGGCGTAGATTCTACTGCATTGGGGTTGTGCACCGGGTAGGAGGTCGATTTGACAATCATATGATCTGTGAGGAGGTAATGTATTGGCCTGTTCTTTTTGAAAAACATCCTGAAATTCTTGGTATTCCTGAGGTAACTGCACGATTGGGTTAACGACTGTAGCCAGGCCTTTTTTCAAAGTTTTCTCCGGGTAACAGGAGTGTGCACAATCCGAGAAGGCTATTCTCTCCTCTCGCCAATCTATACAAGGATTATGTGTTTCCAACCATGGCATCCCCAGTATTATCTGGAACTGTGGGGCTTTGATTAGATCAAACACAATAGTCTCTCGATGCCCATCTTGACGCAACCGTGTCATCTCTGTAGTGGAATGAGTTACAGACCCCGAGGCAATCTCAGTTCCATCAACTGTGGTAATGACATCCGAAGTGGTCTTTTTGCAAAGAGGTAGATTCATCCTTGACACCAATTCGTGGTCCATATAGTTTCCTACGGCCCCACTATCTATGTATGCCCTTACTGCGTGCATATGTGATGGCTGCCTGGGATCAAGTAGGACCATTGGGGTGATCAGATGCGAGGCCTGAGTGTCCTTCTTTAAGCTCGGCAAGCGGACCTCTACGCTTGTCGGGCGTGGTTGTTTCCTGAATCAGGCTCTATGTGGCTTTTATCAGCAACTCCTACCACCTTCTTGGGTGGTTTTGTAGGGCAATCCCGTAGAAAATGTCCTGAGGTTCCACAGTACAGACACAACTGCATCTGTCGTCTTCTTTCTCTTTCTTTTTGAGTTAAGGGTCCTTTAACTGCCCCCGATCTCCATAGGTTCAGATGCATCTGTTCCCTTGGGGTAACGTTGGGTTTAACCAATACCCGGTTCTCGAATTTAGCTCGATCAGTCTTTCGGTTCTGAAGTCGGTGGTCTAGCTGGACCACTAAGTCTATAAATTCTGTGCAATCCTGAGGTGGGTTCACAACTTGAGCCAAGACATCTTTGAGTTCTCCCCGAAGTCCACGATGAAACAATGTAATTCGTTTTTCCTCCGGCCACCCGGTTTCCACCACCAACCTATTGAAGGTTGTAACATAGGTTAGCAGATCCTGGTTACCTTGTTGTAAGGATAAAAGTTCCTAGTCCAGGACTTGACCCTGTGAGTGTCTGGCGAATAGTTTTTCCATGCTCCTTTGAAAACCCTGAAAATCCCGGAGAAGAGGATCATCCTGGTTGACTAATGGAATGGACCGATCCTCTGCGCTGCCACTAAGATATGACAATACAAAGGCTACTTTGGCTTGGTCATTTGGAAAGGCTCCCGGTCTGCATAAAAAGTGCAAGCGGCATTGGTTCATAAACACGGCAAACCTTTTGGGGTCCCCAGCAAAGCGTTCGGGTGGAGCTAACGGAATATTTCCTGGTAAAACCACTTGCACAGGATTACTTGATGAAACAAGGGTTGGGTTTCCCCTATATCCAGGTAGGGGCGTTTGCCCAGCTTGGTTTTGCACAGTAGTTGCCTAGCCAGATCATCCGTGCGCTCCTTTGAGACAATCAGTTCTCTCCTGAGGGCATTAGTCTCTTGGCGAGCGGCATTAACTTCCACCCTAAGTTCCCCCAATAATTGGGCCAGTTGGTCGGTTTCCGAGGTTTCCATAACACCCGGGTGGGTATTTGTAGAGAGGCTTTGCGTTCTGTTACGCTCACCTGGACCCCACAGGGGTGTTGATCGGACCCGGACAGCTGCGGTCTCCTTCAACGTGATGCGTAGTGCAGAAATATCTGTCTGGACTGGCCCGCCTAGTCTTGTCTGCTGGACCCGAAGAAGTATTTTCCTGCAAGTGGAGACCGGGATTAACCACCTGTCGATTTTAGTGATGGCCTCCCAACTTTTCTCGCTCTCCCCCCACTAATCACCTCCGATATCCCCTTAGTAACCTCAACTTATGTTCGTAAAAGATGAGCTCTCCATCCTGCGTGTCTTGCAGGGGCGCATAGATACCAGTTACTTCACTGGTTTGAAGGCGTTGGGAGAGTTCCGGTAAGTATTGACTCTGAAGTCCCTGGCGGGATTGGTAAGTATCAAGTTCAAAGTGTTCAATGTGCACGATGTTCACTCTTGTCCCCTTCCTTCCTTAAGTGGCAACTGAGTTCATGAGAAGAAGGTCTCATAGCTGCTGCTGGCGTTCAGGTAAGAGTCTGTGTTACCCAACGCGGCCCGGTAACTATTGCATGCGTTAACGTGTTGTTTTTCTCCCTATTTACAGATGCGGCATATGAAAATGTGGAGAGTTATGGAATAATACCGCCGGTGGTAAATCAGGTAAGTCTATGGTGGTAAGAGGTTGTATTTGTTGATTTCCTTGGCTCACCTTGTTTTTTCTTGTCTCCTCTAGGTGCCGGATTACGGCAAAGAAATGATGGAGACAGTGCCGGATCGAAAGATGCTGTGAGAACTGGCGAGTATGGTACCGTGCTGGAGCTGGCGAAGCGACGCGTGCAGGACTGATGTACTTTCCAGGTACAGAGATGAAATGGTTCCGTAATTAGGTGAGGAATTTGAAATAAGTTTGTTTTCTGACCTTGTCCTTTTCTTCTTCTTTATTCTAGGAGCTCCGGATTCGAGGCGGGCTTGGCAGAAGACTGGATGCTGGCTGCAAGCACGGTGAGCGTCACGCTGCTGGATGCAGAATAACGCGAAGCATGTGCTGCTGTTCGGGTGTGGTTTAAATAGCCTCCAAAGTAGTTCCAGGTAAGAAGTTCCCTAGAGCCACGCCCGTGTAAAAAATAGTCCCTGTAACAAAATAGTCCCATACAGGCCTCATGTAGGCTTGGGCTCTTTTGCAGCATGGTCTGCATCAGGTAAGTAAAGTCTATGAGCCTGGCGCCTATGGTGCCAGGGCTGATTTCTATGATGAGCCTGGCACCTAAGGCACCAGGACTGAACCCAGATAGCCCCTAGGTGGGGCTGCTGAGGTTTAAACAAATGTCTGGATGCCTGCTCCCGGAGCTGAGGGCCTTGGTCCTGATGCCCGGGGGAAGGCATCATGACAGCTTCTCCCTCAATTTCAAGAAGTCACAGATGACACCTTCCCATCAGCTTCAGTACATAGGAGCTGTATTAGACACGTCCTTGGGAAAGAGCTCGCCTCCCAAGTCGAGGGCTCAAGACATTCTTCAGATGGTTTCCAAATTCCAAAATGCCCAAAATATCCAGGCTTACGACTTTTTAAGGTTGCTCGGCCTCATAGCATCCTGCATCTTTCTGGTGCCAGAGGCACGCTTGAGGATGAGATCCCTTCAATGGGCCCTAAAGACTCAGTGGTCCCAGTTCTCGGGTCAAATGATGGATCTTCTTCAGATTCCGAACAAGGTCAGACCAGACCTTCTATGGTGGAACTGTATAGAGGACCCGATACACGGGGTCCTCGTTTCTGGAGCATCTTTGAAGCGAGTTGAAGCCTTTTACCACTGTATGTATGCGGTGACGCTTTCCATTTATGGTGCTGATTGTTGTGCGAACGGCTTCCAGCAACATAGCCTAACAGAGGTTGTATATCCAGAAGGGCGACTTGAAGTGCCCATTGATTGAAGAAATAAACTTGACTAAAGAAGTTTGTGTCGATACTTTGTGGGACTGGGACCCTGACGCTACTGACCATTATTAAAAAAGGTGACTCCTTGCGTGGATTATCTTTCTTGTCGACTCAAGATCACATGGTGGAGAAAATTTATGAAATATGCTTCTCCCCTGAAGAAAGTTTTAGCATTTACAAGCCTGAAGAACTGAAACATGTCGGGATATGTTGACAATCAACACATTGTTTAAATGTCTAGCGGATGTTAAATGTTTTGTGTATGTGAAATTTTTAATGTAAAGATGTTTTGTGGTATATGTTCCCATTAGATTGGTGTTATACCCACCATGTGGGTCAGAAATCTTAGGTTACAGGAAAGTTTTAAAATAAATTGGTACAACAACGTTTTATTGAGTATTGAATATACAAATTAAAAAGACTTAATGTCAAAAGAGTTTTGTGTCATAATCCTAGTCCATTTTTTCAGGACTTAAAGGTATGGGTGATTAGTTGTCATCCCTTTTTTCAGACTGATGAACATTCGAATGATCTAAGGTTTTCTACCTGATCTCCTTTGTTTACATATATTTATCATCTACCCCGGACAGTGGAGCTAGGTCCTTCCACGGGGCATAACAATCTTATGTATAATGAATGGACCTGTATAGAGAACATCCTAAAAGGAGAACCTTTTTGGCAACCATGGCCGGAGATCACAGTAGTGACGGACGCCTCACTCCTCGGGTGGGGAGCTCATGCCAACGATTTGACTATCAATGGTCGTTGGTCTCCATCGTAGTCCAAACTACAGATCAACCTTTTAGAGCTGAGGGCAATCAGACTAGCGCTGAAGGCCTTCCTGCCATCTGTCACGGGAAAGAATGTCCTGATAATGACGGACAACACAGTGGCCATGCACTACCTAAACAAAAGAGGAGGTGTGGGGTCACTACCCCCGTGCAGAGAGGCAATGCAGCGCTAGTATTGGGCGATTCAGGAAGGAATCTCTTTAACGGCAATTCATCTAGCCGGGGAGAAGAATATGATGGCAGATGCTCTGAGCAGGCAAAGCACGGTATCACACGAATGGGAGCTGGCTCAGGAAGTCATTCAAGAGATCTTCGCCCTTTGAGGAACCCCTCAAGTAGACCTGTTTGCAATCGGAATCAACCGAAAATGCGAAAGGTATTGCTTAAGGGAATTTCCCCCGAGAGGAGCCCTGGGGGACGTGTTCGTGGTGGAGTGGAATTTCCCACTATTGTACGCGTTCCCTCCGATTCCCGTCATTCCTTAGGTCATCAGGAGGCTGAGAAGGTTTCGGAGCCGCATGATCCTAATTGCCCTGGATTGGGCCAGGAGAACGTGGTATAGACATGTCCATCTGTCCTCCAGTCCGTCTTCCACAGAGAGAGAACCTTCTCTCTCAAATGGTGGGGCGGGTTCTCCGTCCAGGTCAAAACGCTCAACCTTCATGCTTGGTATCTGAAAGGCTGAGATACAGGGTTTGGAACCTTCCAGATGACGTTATGGAGGTGTTGCTTTCGGCCAGAAGGCCAGCAACAAAGTCTCTATACCGTTGCCGTTGGAAAAAGTTTTGCAACTGGCGCAGAGAAAAGAATGTCGATCCTTTCCTATGTTCTACTCCGGAAGTATTATCTTTCCTTCTGACCCTAGCACATAGAGGCTGAATATCGGAACAATAAAAGGTTACCTTGCAGCGCTTTCCATTATCAAGCACTTATCGGAAGAATGCTCCTACTTAAAAATTCCTTTGATAATACAATTCTTAAAAGGACTCACTCATGTGTTTCCTCCTCACCCATTTCAAGTACCGATCTGGGATCTAAATTTAGTCCTAAAATTCTTAATGTGTGCTCCTTTTGAGCCTATGTGTACGTGTCCATTAAGATTACTAACGTGGAAAACAGCCTTCTTGGTTGCTCTAACATCAGCAAGAAGAGTGAGCGAATTGCAGGCACTGTCTTCTAGGCCACCCTATACTGTGTTCCATAAGGACAGAGTTGTGTTGAGGGTAAAACCATCATTTTTACCGAAAGTAATATCTGATTTTCATTTAAGTCAGAAAATTGTCTTACCTGCATTCTATCCTCCACCCCATCCTTCGAAAGAGGAGGAAAGATTACACAGGTTGGATCCGAAAAGAGCTTTAAGCTTTTACATCTCTAGACTTTCCAGACTTAGAGTGGACAACCAGCTGTTTATAGGTTACACAGGAAGGAAACTGGGTCAATCGGTGACAGAACAGACAATTTCACGCTGGATTGTGCTTTGCATTTCAGAATGCTACAGACTAGCTCAAAAAGACCCTCCGGAAGGGTTAAGGGCCCATTCCACCAGAGGCATCACCTCCTCCACGGCCCTTCAAAGAGGTGTTCCAATAAGATCCATTTGCGAAGCAGCAACTTGGTCTTCGCTACACACCTTCTCAAAATTCTATAACCTGGATGCTTCCCAGTCTAGGGAGCTAACTTTTGGAAAAGCAGTACTATACTCAGCCATCTAAGAGTATCGAAAAATCTACCCTCTCCTCCAGAGGAATTGTCCATACTGCTTTGGGAGTCTATCTAAGATGAGGAATACGTTGGAGGACACAATCCACTCGAAGAACAAGTTACTTACCAACTGGTAACGTTCTTTCTATTGGATGGTCCTCCAACGTATTCCTCATCGCCCTCCCAGCCTACCCCTCTGTAGATTTTTCCGGGTTATTGCCATCGCAAATTTCGCAAGGATCATACCTGTCTGCCGGCACAATCTACACAGTACAAGATCAAAGCTAAAAAGGGGAAAAACAGAGCTAAGGCCAACGGGCGCCGCGCGTGCTACCTATACACCCGATGACGTCACCCTCGACGGAGGCCTTCGAGGGACCATCGACGAGATCGACGCACGGCGCCCTCTGGCGAAAACATTTCCGAAGAGCAGCAAAGCTGGATGGAATACATTTAAGATGAGGAATACGTTGGAGGAACATCCAATCGAAAGAACGCTACCAGTTGGTAAGTAACTTGTTCTTCTGCAGGTGAACATATCAAGTGGGCGTAGCTTATTTCGAGACACAGTACCTCTTGAATGATGAACAGCAAACAATCTGCGATTACACTGAGCACCAATCATAACCGAAGGCTCACACAAATGACTCTGGCATACTGCCTGAAATGTGTCCCTGGCGATCAATGGAAGTACTCTGTATCGCAGTGCGGGCACTCAGAATGCTCATTTCAATCTTTGGTGCCTGTTAAGGAGTGTGGGGCACCACCTACCGAATAGTGGCAGGACACTGGAGAGGGACCTATGGAATTGGGACGTTTAACATGATGTCTGAGAAAGAGACTGCGGCTAGATCAGATGATTTGTCATAAGTACCGAATTGGTAACTCCTGATGGGATTGGAAAATCAGTGGTGATCCTGCCCAGTGGAGACTCTACAGCTGCAATGCACGAGAAGGCTCAGTTCACATGATTTAAGTACCTTTTATGATGGCAATATAGGATACTTGAATATGGGTAATGATACCATCACACACACAACATCCTTTTAATAATACATACCAGGTTCAAAGAACATATTGCCAGCAGAAAGTGTCAGAGAGTTAAGTACAATTCAAAATATCCCATTTGACTGGACCACCTTAGTACCCCAAACTCTAAATAGGGAATGAAAACATGTGGTCAGGGTGGGCAGGGATGTTCAAGCAAGAGCTGGCAGATATGGTAGTATGTTGATAAAATGTTGGTGTTGTAAAATGCCATGAGAACCACTATCTTACTGCTCCCTGTTCATGATGAAAAGCCAATGTATAGAGACTTTCTTGGGGTATTTTCTGATGAGGATACTCTGGTTGTTTCCATGCAATGCAAGAAAAACAGACTGGCTCAGTATACTTGAATTTTGCCTTGACAGGAGGAACACAGGGGTAAATGGGCTAGTAGCCAAGACTTAAGAGATAAAGGCCCATTGAGTGAACCCTTCCATTTCTCAATGGCCATGGGAGATCCCTTTGGGTGCAGGATACTGGACATTACCTCTGGCTCCCACCTTTTCTTTTCTGACGCAGATTAGAATGCTGGGACGCCCAGCTAAAGAGCATACTTTTTATTCCTTGCATGAACCAATGAAACCCAGAAAATATTCCTAGCCTCATTGCCCCACTCCTCCACTGGGAATGTTTTTACAACAATCTATACTGAACTACGTGCCCCCAAAAACGCTCTCTGCAAGACATCGGTTTCAAACATCACAATATCTGGGACTGTTGTAATGTATTGTTTGTTTTACCATGAAAATCAGCATACGCCACATTATGCAATAGATTAAGAACAGCGAGACCTGCAGGAGTCCTGCTATGGGAAACAGTCCAGTATTGTGTGATGGATTAATATATGGAAAACAACATACAACTTCCCTTTTGTGATTGATCAGAATTCTGGAGGGCTGTTAACGAAGCTAAGCCACTGTCCGTGCTTGGACAATTTAGCAAGCATGCCAGGATGATGCGACTGTGACTTCATGAAATTTGCTCAGGTAAACAATGTGGGTGGGTGATGGTTGCACTGAATGAGTCAGCGGTGGCTGGCATAGACAAGCAGAGCAGAAGGAGATGTCAAAGGAGTCGGGGTGAATAAGATTGCAATGGACAAGAAAGGGAGTGTAGCAACAGGAGATACTGAAGGAAGTGGGAAGAGTGAGAGAGTGTTGCAAGTAAGGGAGACCAACATAGGTAGGGAAAGCAAGTGAGCAGAGAAGGCTGGTGAAAGTGAGAACAGAAGGAAAAGAGGGACAGTGGAAAGGAAGAGGGAACAGTGAGCAGGAGACAGCTTCCGGGGTAAATCACAGTCATACAGATGCAGCCAGTAATGCTGTGGATTCTCCTAGGCGAGGGTCCTGACCACAACACAGGGCCACCCCACCACAGTGGGAGGATGTATTTCCCATTCCCTCCATCAGAGGCCCCACGTTACCATGGAAAAGTCGGATCTCTCCTTGCTACAACACAGCCATACTCTGGAGTTTGTACAAACACCATCCAACATTCTGCCGACCACAGAGGTGGAGAAACATCTTTCAATGCTATGGCAAGAAGTTCGGGCTTTACTTTCAAATGGAACAATAGCATGCATCCCTCATGCCCAGTAGGAACAAGGCATTTACTGTCGATACTTTCTAGTAAAGAAAAGGAGAGGTGATTGGAGACCAATCCTAGACCTTCTGACTCCTAAACAAGTTCATCCTATCCTAAACCTTCAGGATGGTCACGTTTCAACACATCCTCAGTCAATTGAAACGTGGAGATGACTTGTCTTCCCTGAACTTCGAGGATGCATACTTCCATATCCCAGTCTATCATCACCACCACAGGAAATTCCTTATATTTACCATGGCAGGGTGTCATTACCAGTTTAAAGCCCTACCCTTTGGCCTCAAGTCTGCTCCAAGGGTATTCTCCAAATGCCGGGCCCCTGGAGCATCTCATCTCTGGCATTTAGGTATCTATGTATACCATACCTCAATGATTGGTTGGTCAGGGCACTGTCTTTCCTTCAAGCCCACAAACACACAAGAATGATGATACACTGTCCTTCACTGAGATTCTGTTAACTATAGCAAGTACGTCTAATGGATTGTGTCCTCCCACGGATTCCTTATCCTTTGCAGTTCACAGAAAATAATGTTGAGAGTCTGGCTTCATCTGTGTCGATGTCCCTCGATGCTCTCCATGCCTGTATCCACACATGACATCGATGGTACTATAAATAGCTTTCTCAGTGCCTGTTGCCCCAGTTTTGTTTTACCGCATGCTTGGCGCGCTCGTGGAACATTTCGACTTCACCATAGAATTTCTTTGACGCACATTGACTATTTTTGTCCTTTTCTTCAAAAATGTCTACACTGAAACAGTCAAGTTTCCAAAGATGTGAGGACTGTGATTCGAAGGATTTTCTGTGGTTCCTTGACACAGGTAATGATGTCAGTGAGTGCAGCTTTTGCCAATCTATGACGTCCAAGTCGTTAAAAGAGAAATAATTGAAGCTCATCCTAGGTCTCTCTGTATCTAAGTCTCCTACTACCACACCTTCGAAAAGAAAATATTCTGAAGGTCATCGTTTTGCCAGTGAGAAATCCCCTGAAAAACCAAAAAAAAAAGGGTCAAGAAAACATAGCAACAGGTTTCGATCTAAGAGCAACTCGCATCATTCTTCATCTTGGAAGAAAAAAAAGCAATCATCACCGCTCTTTTTGGATGAATTCCTCACACGATACATACTTTTTCTCTCGAAATCTGCTCGGGTGGAAAAGTGGGAAGAGTGCAGACTGAAAATGTTGGAGTATTCTCGAAGGCAGCCCCTTGAAAGATATTGATAAGTCTGAGTCCACTGCGTCTTCCCAGACCAGCAGGGATGTTGACAGGTCCTCGACCTGTGCACCAAAGAGCTTGTGTCTGAAGGCATCCATTAAAGCTACCTTCAAAACATCGACTTCATCGACCGTTGGTGCTTCCTCAAAGCCCAAAGACTTATCGATCTCCTCAAAGGAGACTTGGATGTTGAAGGGATCCTCGCCGTCAACTTCAATGTTGATGTACGCACCTCAGTGATGTGCAGACTTTTTAAAGTCTTTTGGGTCCATTTATGATGACGAGGGTGAGGACGTTCTATCGATTTCGAGAAACCTGTTGTACACTGACATCCTAATGATGACTACAAAACGATGGTAAACAAAGTAATTGATTACTTGGGATGGGGTCATCGTGCTAAGGACATTACACAGGTTGATCTTGCCGACATCATGGACAAGGGTCCTTCTAAGGAGTCTGTTTTAACATTGCACACAGCTCTTGGAGACCCGCTGATAGATTTATGGAAAGAGCAGCTTCTGCCCCAGCAGTCCACACGGACCTGGTAAAATAAATACAGACCTTCCTCAGTGAACCCAGAATTTCTGTCAAGACATCCCATCCCAGAAAGTCTTGTAGTACAAGCTGCCACTTCTACATCAAAGGCGTTTTCATATCCTTCCCTACCACCAGATAGGGATGATAAAAAAATATGAGGCCCTAGCAAAATAAGTATTTTCGCTGAAAGCATGGCTTAAAAGCAATTAATGCCTCCTGCGCACTGGCTAAATACTCCTACACTCTGTGGCAGGTTATAGCGCGGGGAGCGGAAACCATTCCTGAAGGGAAGATGCAAGATGGTTTCCTCAACCTTGTTAATGATGGAAAAGAAGCCTCATGTCAATCTATGCAATCAGGTTTGGGCGCATCTGATTCAGTACGTAGAGCTATGTGCAGTGACTAGATGTGTTTCATGGCTATGGAAGTCAGCTAGACTACTATACATGCCTTTCAATTGGTTGAATATATTTGGCCCTAAAGCAGATGACCGTTTATAGAAAATATAAGCCAGCAAAGCCATAGCAAAATTTCTAGGAGCGGCAATCTGCCAACCTCAGCAAGCACCATCAAAAAATTGTAGATGACGGTCCTTTCTTTACTTCTCCTCCATCAGCCAAAGAAGTAGAGGCCAAGCCTCCCAAAGACAGGGACAGAGAACGTCCCCCTGTTTGGCTAGAGACCATGAAGGAAAACCTGCAAAAGCAGCTACTTTATCTCTGCCCTCAGCTGCACATGCAGCCTCAAAACTACACTGATTTGTCCACAAAACCAGTAGGAGGATGGTTGACCTGGCATTTGGAAGAATGGTATTCCATTACTTCTGATGCATGGGCACTACAAACAGTATCCCATGGTTACTGCCTTCCATACCTAAATAGGCCTCCAGTTTGTCCCCCGAGTATACACCCTTTTCGGGCCCAGATCTGATTATACAACAGGAAATAATCTCTCTGTTGGAGAAGAAGCAATAGAAAGTGTACCCTTCGTGGAGTTGAACCAGGGGTAGTATTCTACCTACTTCCTGGTCCCTAAAAAGGACACAGGACTGTGATCCATCCTGGGCCTGAGGGGTTTGAACAAGTTCCTCAGGAATTATAAATTCAAAATGGTCACCCTTTCGTAGATCCTCCAGGTCCCTCAGCTCCAGGACTGGGTTGTGTCACTTGATCTCCATGAAGCTTACTTTCATTTGCCCATCCATTCTAACCACAGAAAGTACCAGAGATTTGTGACTGGTAGTACCCACTTTCAGTTTTGAGTACTGCCTTTCAGGCTTACCTTTGCCCGAGAGTCTTCACCAAGTTGATGGCATTGGTGGCAGCAGGTCTGAGAAGGGGGGGGGGTCTTCCCTTACCTAGACGACAGGCTCATCGGAGCTTGTTCTCTGCGACAAACCCTGGAACATCTCAACAGCACCTTTCACTTCCTTCACAAACTGGGTGTCTCTCTCAATTTCAAGAAGTCACAGGTGACTCCTACCTTACCTAGATGACTGACTGATCAGAGCTTGTTCTCTGGGACAAACCCTGGAACATCTCAACAGCACCTGTCGCTCCCTTCACAAACGGGGCTTCTCTCTCAATTTCAAGAAGTCACAGGTGACTCCTTCTCAAACTCTGCAGTTTATAGGAGTGGTCCTGGACTTATCTTGTGCTGTGTTTCCCCACCAAATGTACGAAAAACTGTCCAATGTGTTCTCTGCTCATATGGCTGAACATGTTGCATTAACAAGAGCATGCACATTCGCAAAACAATAAACTGTCATTATATACGATGATTCTCACTATGCTTTTGTGCATGATCATGAGCAGTTATTGAAGCAATGAGGATTTGTATCCTCAGCAGGGTTAACCTTGAAACAATACAATGTGTCTGCTTTTCTTGATACTATTATGTTACCTAAAGAAATTGCTATTGTGAAATGCTGAGCTTGCCAATCTTTGCATGATGATGTTACAAGAGAATATGCTACGCAACTGCTAAAGAAGCATCACTTTCCTGCTCCCAAGCTGTACCCATGTTATTGCAAGCTGACCAAATACAGCATTTTTCCATATGTATCATTAGAGGACCTTGCTCTAATACAGAACAATGCGTGAGAAATTGAAAGACAATCATGGAATGTTGCAGTGTGCCTTTTACTTCCCAAACGCTGTTGGTGTTGCAAAAGGGGGATGGTTTCTGCTTACAAAAGATGATATGCCCCGATTTATTTACTATCATCACTCAACGGGACTGCGAACAGTGCATCATTTGTTAACAAGGTAATATGGGAAAAACTGTGAAAAGAAGTACTCGAGGGCATCCCCTCCAAAGGGGGATTCTTTATAAATATATAAAATGGTTTCATACAGATGCCAAAATGTTGCAGATTGAAATATATAACTGTCATGGTGAATATTCTTTGAGGGTGGGTAGAAAATTGACACTGTAGGAAAGTGGATTCGAAACCAGTTACAAATACGTTAACAAAGGACTGAAGAGGAAGAGATCGAGGTATCTCCAGGTATGTATGGGCGCTGTGGCTGCCGAATATATTATATGTTAGTGTTCGAAGTGAAATGTACTATACACATAATGTCAATTTGGGTCGGACCAGCCTGATATAGCTGGTTACATTACCAGGCATAAAGTGTTCATGACAATTCTATTGGAACACATATACTTTATAGTAGCTAAAAGGTGTTCTGTCCAACACTGATTGGTTAGGGGACAGACAATTTCAACAAATGAATATGGATATATTCAGTCTGCAGGACTATGTCTATCCACATTCTATGTAGACATAAGTTTCAGCGAAGTATAGCCACCCTTTTCGATAGCCATCATTGTGTGGGGAAGTAATTCGCAAAGAAACTGTCACATTGGTCCACAACGTAACAAGCTGCATGAGGCTTTTTTATGGCATTCTGATCAACAACTCAGATCTAAACGTTTACTGCTGCCAGTTAATATTTTACATTACAATACCTTTACTCTTAAACACATTCCAAGAATATAAGAGTAATACATTTTGCAACAAACCTTGTCAAACCAACACATTAGGGCTTGTAACATTCCGTAAATGCTAGCTGACTGCAGACTTAATGTGAAACGTCATGCCGCACGGTTTGTACGTAACACGCTACTATTTAAATGTAAACTAAAATGGCGTGCACGGTCTAACACACGCCGATGCCAGAAAGAGGCAGAGTCCTTGCATCAGCAAGAACCCAACATGAAAGTCCTTGCATCAGCAAGAACCCAACATGAGCAATATTCTGTCACCTAACAAGTAAGTTTCATTAACTGATCTTGCTACATTGTGTAGAGGAAGAGTCAAAAGCCCCTACCAGAAGCTCCACCCCCATGTTGCCAATATGTTCGGAACTGGAAATTGCAACACGTGCAGTACCAGTGATGATGCCTGTACCGCAAAGAATTCTTGAAACAAAGTATCCATTGAGAAAACCCTATATGCATTCACAAATATGTGATGTTTTCTGGAAAGAGTCCCAGAAGAAGTGTGAAAATGAATGGAGAAAGAGGACTTGTGATGTCATGAAAAGCAGCACTGACACACCCAGAAAAGACAAACGACAAAAGAACATAGACATTCTATAAAATCTGAAGAAGAGGTGTCAAAAGATGAGCAACATTTCGGCTTGACATGAAGATGCTCATGCAAAGAAATGCTGAAGGAAATGCAAAGTCATTTTACAATTGTACAGATGCTGTAACGCAAGTAGACAAAGTAATCTTTAGGCTGGCTACGTAGTGAATAGATTGCAGTGATGCGCCTGTGTATATACATAGGAATGTATAGGATCTGGATGTTCCTGTCAACCTCGGCACTATGGTCGACTTCACTCTCCCAGTTCCCTCCTCCTCCTCACCTGATAGAATGGCGTCCATGTCAATAGGTTTCAGTGGTCTTCGGGCTCAGTAGTCTTTCTTGTCTTTTGCCTGATGACGGAGTCTCCCTCGAGGAGAAGCCACAGTGAAGGATTGTCAGAGAGCCTGCCCTGTGACCCCTTGCCCGAGAGGGACAGAAAGGGGGAAAAAGCCAGGCGTGGCTTAAAAAAAACCCCAAAGAAATGCTGATGGACAGGATCCTGGGTGCGCTCCGCCGGTCGTCAGAAGTATCAGCAAATCAGGAATGTGGGATCCGGGAAGAAGTGCAGAATCTTGCGGGAAGGTGGTACATAAAACAAAGAAATCCAATGTAGTAGTCCCAAAAATCCCAGCGCGAAACTGGGGGGAAAGCAACCAGAGAGCAGCGAAGAGAGAGGAAGAAAGACAGAGCTCGAACCCAAAAGAAGGAGGGAGATAGAGAGGGTGACGCCGAAGCACCAGAATGGGCAAAGCCGTGAGGTGGCTACGAAGAAACAAAGGAAACAGAGAAACAGATGCGTTCCAAAGAGAAAAGAATGGAATGGAAAAGAGTGAAGCTCACAAGCGTTGTAGCAAACAAGCAGTGAGCCTAACAGAGCACGGCTGACCGTAAAGGGTTGCAATGCAATGTGGGAAAGAAAGGGCGTGGCTAATAAGCTCTGAAGCAGCAAGTGGAAGAAAAACTAGACCACTGCTGCCCAGACGTATGTACGTGATGGTACATCAATGGCCTCCTAGTCGGATGCGAGGCCACAGGTGCCAGAAGTACGGCGCATGGCAGTATGACCCCTTCCATGTCTAGAACCCCCCCCGGCTTACCAGGATGAGCCCGGTGGAACTTCCGAAGGAGAATGGGAGTTTTAATATGTGAAAGTGCTTCCCGTGAGGCCTCTGCACTAGTGAATCCTTTCCAATGTACGAGGTATTCAAGATGACCCCTTCTGTATCGAGAATCACATAATTATGACGCCTCATATTCTTCCCCTGAGTCAGAAGGGGCTTGTAATGTGACAGGTCTACGGGGGTGAGTTTGATCCGACCCTTTGAGTAAGGAAGAATGGAAAACGGGGTGGTCTCATCTGAAAATATGGGGTATCTTAAGGCAAAAAGCCACAGGGTTAATCCTGGCTGAGATGGGATAAGGGCCGATGTAGCAGGGAGAAAGTTCAGAGGGATGAATTCAGCGAGGCAAGTATTTTGTGGAAAGCCACACCTTGAAGCCCACCTTCCAGTCTGGATACTCTTGTCGATGCTTGTCGACCTGTGTCTTGTAAGTACGGAGACTGTCCGACAAGCTCAGCTTAGCGGTCTGTGAGCTTCTTGTATCTTGGATAATACTTCTTCCACAGCGGGCAGAGTACACTGTATGGGGATTTGTGGAACGATGGAATGGGGATGATACCTGTAGGTACAGTAAAACGGTGCAAATCCAATGGCAGAATGTTGTGCGTTGTTGTAGGAAAACTCTGCTGTGAGTAGCAAAGATACCCAGTTGTCTTGTTCAGAGTTGGTATAACTACGAAGATATTGCTCCAGAGTACAGTTTAACCGTTCCATTTGTCCATTGCATTGAGGGTGGTAATCCGATGACAAAGCCCTTTCTATGCCTAAGTACTGACAAAGGGACTTCAAAAACTTGGAGATGTATTGACTACCGCAAACGGATGTTATCTTGTCTGGAAGTCCGAGTAGTCGGAATATGTCCTTGACGAACACTACCGCCATTCCTGCTGCAGTGGGTAACCGAGGAAGGGGGGAGAAATGGGCCATTTTTGACAGAAATTCTACAGTCACCATTATACAGGAGCAGCCTTGCGAGACCGGTAAATCCACTATAAAATCTGTGGAGATATGACTCCATAGACGATCGGGGACAATACCATGCTCTAACAAACCCACTGGTGGTGAGGTACTGTATTTGCTCCTATTACAGACTCCACAAGATTTCACGTACTGCTTCACGTCTGAGGAAAGACCTGGCCAGTAGAACACCCTTTTAATTAGATCCAAAGTACCAGCTTGACCTCTGTGTCCGGCCGTCTTGTGGTCGTGACACCATGACAAGACCTTTTGGCGAAGTGCCACGGAGGGCAGGTACTAACAATGGTCATGGAACAAAAGGCTGTCTCGTTTGGTTAACCTCTTGTCTTGTGCTCGAGTACCATACAAGACTAGGGCATCCTTAACCTGTTGGAGAAAGGTGGAGATGTTGCTGATGATCCTGTTGCCGTGAAACAGTCATTCTGGAGAGTGAAAGTGCGGTCCTGAATTGCTAGACTTCTTAGAGAGGGCATCCGCTACAGTGTTCTGACTGCCAGGAATGTAAGTAATTTGGAAATCATACTGCGCAAAAAAGTGGGCCCAACGGGCTTGGCGGGAATTTACACAATCCATGGTCTGAAGGACCTGTAAGTTCTTGTGGTCAGTTCTAATGGTAAATGGATGTTCACCCCCTTGTAGCAAATGCCTCCATTCTTCGCATGCCATAGTCATGGCAAGAAGTTCCCTTTCCATGACTGATTATTTACGTTGACTATTGGTCAGAGTCTTTGATAGGTACGCGATGGGATGTTCTTCATGATCTTGCTTTTGTAGGAGAAGTAAACCTATGGCGGCCGCCGAGACATCCGTCTCCAGTATAAACGGTTTCTTTTGGTCTGGGTGTCCTATAATGGGAGCACTGCAGAATAGATGTTTGAGATGCTCAAAGCTGTCTTCCACTTGTGGGCTACAATGAAAGGGTGAAGACGATTTCTTAAGAAGATTGGCAATGGGTAGCACTACTTCGGAGAATCCAGCAATGAAATGCCTGTAAAAATTGGCTAGACCCAAAAACCTCTGGATCTCTTTTACTGATGTGGGAGCAGAATAGCTTCTGTCTTCTTGCCGTCCATCTGAATTCCTTGAGGGGACAGGATAAACCCCAGGTAGGGTACTGAGTTGACTATGAAGACACATTTTTCCTTTTTAGCCAGTAGTCGATGCTTTCTGAGGAGGTTCAGGACTTCTTCGAGGTGTACGAGATGCTCTTGTATACTCCGAGAAGAAAACAAGATATCATCCAGATATACTACTAATGTGAGAAACATAAGGTCAGAAAAAATGCGGTCCATAAATCTTTGGAAAATGGCTGGGGCATTAACCAGCCCAAAGGGCATCACATGATACTTGAATAATCCGAAGGGAGTTCGGAACGCTGTCTTACACTCATCCCTGGAGCGGATTCTTAGTAAATGATAAGCACTGCGTAAGTCTAGTTTGGAGAAAACTGTAGCTTCTTGTACAGCTTCCAGAATATCTGGAATAAGGGGCATGGGATAGCGATCCCTCACTGTTACTTTGTTCAGACGCCTAAAGTCAATGCATGGCCGGAGGTCAAAAGAAGCCTGTTTGGGTAAAAGAAGAGTGGGGCTCCTGCTTGTGATTTTGATGGCCTAATAAGTGATTTGTGTAAATTGTCATCGAAGTACTTCTGGAGTGCCTCCTTCTTCTTTTGGGACAACGTGAACATTCTTCCGAAAGGGACCAATGCATTAGACACCAGGTCTATGAGGAGGTAATGCCAACAGAGTCTCTTCTGCAAACACTGCTTCGCACTCTGCCAGGAGAACTGGGATGGGATGTATTCCTACAGCAGAGTTAAGGCTACTTGGCAATGCTTTTGTTTCTTGATACTGTACGCCTTGTAGGCAATTCTTTTGGCAATGTAAAGATTCAAAACCCTGTTGATTAGCTGCCCAATGTATGCGTGGGTTGTGTTTGTGCAACCAGGTGATGCCCAAAATCAGAGGAAAATGAGCTGCATGTATAATGTCGTATTTGATGTCTTCGGTATGTTGTGGGATGGTTACTCATAAGGTCTCTGTTGTCTGAGAGATGGGGCCTGAACGTAAAGGTTTACCATTCACTCCCTCCACCTTTTGGTCCTCCTTGCGGTCCATGCGCCATAGGCCAACCTTGTCCACCCATAACGTATCCACAAAATTGCCAGCGGCACCGCAGTCCAGCAAGTCTAATGCTTCAACCTGCCGTTCATCTACTTTTAAATGAACACTGAGCACCATCGGTCGGGAATCTTCAATCATGTCGTTAGGACCAATGGAAAGTGAAACATAGGGACTGGAAGAGACCTCTCGATATCCCGTCCCTTCTAGGATCAAGGGTTTTCGTTTTTTGACTGCCGGGAGGGGATCTCTGTGCAGTTCCGGATCTGATGTTTGTCTGACCCATAGTATGTACAAAGGCCTTGATCTCTCCTTCTTTTTCTTTCTTCAGGCGTAAGAGAGCGAAGGGCAGTTCCAATTTTCATGAGCTCGTCGATCCGTTTGGTGACAGGCAATGTAGGAGGAGAGGTGCTTCCTGTGAAAGAAGGGCGAAAGCAGTGTTTCTCATGTCTTCTCTCTTGCATCCTGAATTCAATTTGAAGGACGGCAGCCATCAATTCTGTAAGAGAAGCGGGACGCGGGGATCTTGCCAGCTCATCTTCCAGGTCTTCTCAGAGTCTGCATCTGAAAAGTAAGGACTGGGACTGTTCCGACTACCCTGTCTCTGTAGCCAGTCTTTTGAAGGAAGAGATGTAGGTTGGAACATACGTCTGCCCTTGGCGGACATCTAACAGGTCTTCACAGGCCGCAAGAGCTATTTCTGGTCTTTCAAAATTATGTTTCAGGAGTTGAATGAACGCCCCATAATCTTGGAGCACCGGATCAGCTCCAGTGACCAGGGGGATAGCCAATGCCAAGGCGTTCCCTGACATGTTTGAAATCAGAAACCTCACTTTGACGTAATCTATGGCATAGGTGTGGGTTCTGAATGTAAAGTATATCTTGCAGGCATCCAGAAATTCCTTAAGTTTTTTAGGGGCACCGTCAAATTTGCCCGAGGAAAGAGCCAATCGGGGCAAATCATTGGATCGCGGTTTTCTGGCTATTACCATCTGCTTTAATAGGTTGTTTTCAGCTTTGAGGTTTTGCATTTCCAGGGAGAGATTCCGGACAGATGCTACCAGCTCCTGCAGCTGTTCTGGGGTGGCCATCTCTGGTTCTTGGTGTTGAAAACTGTCAACCTCGGCACTCTGGTTGACTTTAACTCTCCCAGTTCCCTCCTCTTCCTCCTCACCTGATAGAATGGCATACGTGTCAATAGGTTTCAGTGATCTTTGGGGTCGGTAGTCTGTCTTGTCTTTTGCCTGATGACAGAGTCTTTCTCAAGGAGAAGCCACAGTGAAACCTTGTCGGAGAGCCTTCCCTGTGACCCCTTCCCCAAGAGGGACAGAAATGGGGAAAAAGCCAGGAGTGGCATAAAAACCCGCAAAGAAATCCTGATAGACAGGATCCTGGGGTGGAAGATGGGTTCCGCCGGTCGTCAGAAGTATCAGCAAATCAGGATTGTGGGAGCCGGGAAGAAGTGCAGAATCTTGCAGGAAGGAGGTACGCAAAACGAAGAAACCCAATGTAGTAGTCACAAAAACCCCAGCGCCAAACTTGGGGGAAAGCAGCCAGAGAGCAGCGAAGAGAGAGGAAGGAAGACAGAGCTCGAACCCAAAAGAAGAAGAGAGATAGAGAGTGTGATGCCGAAGCTCGAGAACCGGCAAAGCCACGAGGCGGCTATGACAAAACAAAGGAAACAGAGAACCAGAGGCGTTCCGGAGAGAAAAGAATGGAATGGAAAATAATGAAGCACACAAACGTAGCAACAAGCGGTGAGCGTAACAGAGCATGACTGACCGTAAAAGGTTGCAACGCAATGTGGGAAAGAAAGGGTGTGGCTAATAAGCTCCGAAGCAGCAAGCGGAAGAAAAACTAGATCTCTGCTGCCCGGACGTATGTACTTGATGGTACATCAATGGCCTCCTAGTCAGATGCGGGGCCACAGGCACCAGGAAGTACGGCGCATGACAGTACCACAATGCACTTCAGCAAAGCTTGAACCCTGTGAATGGAAAGGGTTTCAGTGTGGCGCAGTTTCAAAATAGCTAACGGCGAGGATGAATCAAAAAGGCTGGCTGGACTAGCACCAAGAGTCAAGGCTACCGTGAGCCTGATTGTCTGTCAAGTATCTACATGAACGTTAGAAAGAAACAAACTTCTGAATAAAAAAACACTGAAGGTGTCAAGAGTTCATCATTTAATAGTATTGTATGCAGCAAAGAGCTCGAAAACATGGTCTCCTGTCACATGGTCACATGAAAATAGGCTATTGGGTCGAGCTACACCGAAACCAGAAGATAAAACCATGCCACACTGTTAAGACGGATTTCTGAACTCTGTCCTGGCGGCGCAGAGGTTCAGAAGGCCAACCTAATTACTTGGAACAGAGTAACCTCTGGACAAGCCAGACCAATCATGGTAGCGATCGCGGCGTCAAGAGTAGGTCTCAAGAGGGGTGAGGGTGACTGAAAGCCCGCAATGAGCACACAAAGCAAGGACACTTACAAATTACTCCAAACAGGTGTTATATTAAAAATATATACACATTTATTCCAAGGCCTTTGCAACAATGACTGTAGCGAGAAATCACAATAAAACTCTAGTAAACCAACACATACCAAACCAATACAATATATATACAAATACAAACGAGTCTAAAGCGTTAGATGCACAAAATGTGTAGTCCACCTAGAAGGGGAGGAAAACAGGCAGTGCGAAATAATGATTAGACCCAGTCCGCCTTCAGAGGCACCTAACTAAAAGGAAGTCCAAGCCCTACGAAGAGTGGAGCCTTGTGCTCAAAAGTACCTGCACACGCTGGTGCCAACGGGCAAAAAGGGGAGTCTCTTCGAGGGAATCAGGCAGTTCAGTTTGGTGCACAAATGAAGAAGAACAGAGTTCCGCAACTCAAGCGCAGCCTCCACTGTGGGCAGAAGCAGAGCACGAGTACGGAAAGGCGTGCTGTTTGACACAGCGGGGAAAAGCTATGGGCTCCTGCAGGAGGCCGACCAGTTCCTAGCTATGCTACTCACCGGTCCCCGATGCAAGCAGACCCAGGCTTCTCCGCGTCAGTTTCAGTGCTGGCAGGTTCAGGGGAGCAGGGGACGTCTCGTCGTCGTGTAGATTCTGCAGCAGCAGAGTTGAGTTAAAGATGTCCCAAACGAAGTGAACCCGCACAGTTTGTTACCACAGCAGGGCAACGGAGCGGCCGTGTGTATCTCAGCCAAATGTACACTACTCACTTCAGACCTGGAAATGCCAAGTGTACGAATCGTGTGAGAGTGACAAGGACTCGAAATACAACACAACCTGGCGGCGGTTGCAGAGCAAGACTCCTGGGTAGGCTGGTCAGTCTGCTGGATGGCCCAGAGACACTTCCGAAGGCTTACGTGCAGGAGATGGTGAAGATGCCGAGAATAGCTGTCCCCGTTATTCCAAGGGTCGAAGTACCAGTACAGGCCTTCTGGTTCGATCAGAGGTAGAAAGGGTTTCACAAGGCGACAGCAGTGCAGAGGAGCAGTCCTTCAGCGGGTCACCAGCGATTCCTCGGTTCAGCCTCGTGGTTGCAGGATACTTGGCTCCTGTATTCCTTTGTTCGTGAGAACTCAGGAGATCGACATGGTAGTGGCGTTTCCAGCCCCCTCTTATCCACGGTTCCCTTCGCGCCAATACGGAGGGGACCCAATGGGATATCCGCTCATAAAACACTCACACCATACATGGACCTATCACGGACCACGGTGGTCCCAGGCATTCACACCACACTAGACTCTCTGGCACCCAGGATGTGTATTGGGACCAAACATCCCAGCCCACATCCTGGAGGCACACACAAGGCCTGTAGAAGCCCGCAAAAGCATCTGTGTTTCGCGGGAAAGTAAAATAAGGAAGGCCCCGGGTCGGCTCGACTTGGGGAAGGTGAAGGGGGCAAGACAGTCAGCGGACAGGACAAAGGAGCCTCGTGGTCTGGCCATTTTGGGAGCCAGGCCACCATTTTGGGCTAAGCGCGGAAAACGTGCTTAAAACGCCAAAAGGAGCTCAAAAACACAAGAAACGATCGCTGCCACCATTCCCGTCCGTGATTCACTTGCACCGATCAGTTACAATCCAAAAAGAGTATCTAGGGCCTGTAGAAGGCTAGAGACCCAAGAGAGCAGTAACTTAGCTTACAGTGCCCTCTTGTGTCATGTTGGACGAAAGCTGCAACATGATGAAGAAACTACGGGAAACAGCGTTTCCCGGTACTGACTGTCTTAAGGGCATGTCAGTTTCCCCGTAAAAATGGAGCAAAAGCCCAGAGGAGTGCGGCAGAAGGCTGCACTTCTCTGGCAAAGTCTAGATCATGGTGAAAACAACAGCAAAAAGTTTAGGGGTTGCCACATGGAAGGAAAATTACCCACAATTAAGAAATCTTTCCTAACACTCGCCCTTCCCAGACTATGGACAGGGGGAACTAATCCACCCCTGGATGAGTCTCTTGTTTAGGTTGGTTAAACATTCTGGACAACACATCAGCATTGCTATGTTGGACACCTGGCCTATGCTCAATAGTGAAGTCGAAGCCTTGTAGACTTATGGACCACCTAAGCAACTTTGGATTCTCACTCTTCATGTTCATTAGCCACTTTGAGGGCTTTTGGTCAGTTCGCACAGTGAAGTGGGTCCCATAGAGGTAGGGCCTCAGCTTCCGTAGGGCCCACACAACAGAGAAACATTCTTTCTCCACTGTGAACCATCTGAGCTCTCTGTCCTTAAGCTGGCGACTAATAAAACCAATAGGGTGTTCCTTACCCTTCTCATCTACTTGCGATAGTACAGCTCCTATCCCAGTGTCAGAGGCGTCCGTCTGCACAATAAAAGGTCTTTGATAATCAGGGGCCCTGAGGACAGGGGCCTGGCACAAGGAGTCTTTTAAGCCATTGAAGGCCTTCTCACACTCGTCGGTCCAAGTTACCTTCTTGGGTTTCTTCGGAGTGGTGAGGGCAGTCAGAGGGGCAGCTATGGTGCCATAGTCTGCCACGAAGTTGCGGTAATACCCCGTGAGTCCTAAGAAGGCTCTCACTTGGGTCTGTGTAGTGGGGGTAGGCCAGTCTTGTACTGCTTATACTTTACTGGGAAGAGGCTGTATCCTCCCTCCACCTACTTCATGTCCAAGGTAAACCACGGAGCCTTGTCCAATCTGGCATTTACTAGCCTTTATGGTCAAGTGTGCTTTCTGAAGAGCCTGGAGCACAATCCCGAGGTGTTTCACATGGTCTTCCCAGGTGACACTGAAAACTGCTATATCGTCCAGATATGCAAGACAGAATTCGTCCAACCCATTCAACACATGATTCACAAGCCTCTGGAAAGTGGCAGGTGCATTCTTCAACCCGAATGGCATTACCCTGAATTGGTAAAGGCCGTCTGGAGTAGAAAACCCTGTCTTCTCCTTGGCATGTTCTGCTAAAGCTATTTGCCAATAGCCAGCAGTGAGGTCAAACGTGCTGAGGTACTTGGAGGCACCCAAAGTATCCACCAGCTCATCTGTTCGAGGCAAGGGGTGTGCATCTGTCTTGGTGACAGCATTCAGAGCCCTGTAATCCACGCAGAACCTCAATTCAGAAGTGCCTGCTTTGGAACCAAAACCACAGGGCTGGACCAAGGACTACTAGAGGGTTTAATCACCCCAAGGTCTAACATCTTGTTGACCTCGGTCTTAATATAAGACCGTACTTTGTCTGACATCCTGTATCCCCTACTTTTGGTAGGTACACTGTCTCCTGTGTCTATGTTATGTTTGCACCAAGGTGTCAAACCAGGGGACTGTGAAAACAGGGGGGAAAACTGCCTAAGCAAACTTTTTACCTCAGCCTGCTGATTAGAAGTCAGGTGAGGGGCCACTCGGACACCCTCAAAGAAGCTATCTGAAGGACCGCTTTGGAACAGGTCGGGGAGAGGTTCAGACTCCTCTTCCTCAACATCTGAAGCCAGTAGCAGTGCTGCGATTTCGACTCTTGGGGCGAAAGCCTTCAGCCTATTCACGTGAAACACTTTTGGAGCCTGTCCAGGCCTTCCAAGGTCCACTAAATAGTTAACCTCACCCAGGGGCTCCACCACTGTGTAAGGGCCTGACCATTTGTCCTGTAAAGCTCGAGGCCTTATAGGATTCATGATCAGGACTTGCTGACCAGGTGTAAAGTTGATGAGGGAAGCTTTCTGGTCGTACCAATGTTTCACCAGCGCTTGTCCTGCCTTCAATTTATCACTAGCCAAGCCCATCAGAAGTACCATCCGTTTTCTGAGCCCCAGCACATAATCTACTACGTTGGTAGTAACAGGGGTAGTGGGCATCTCCCATCCCTCTTTGACTATGGCTAAGGGTCCCCGTACAGATGACCGAACAGAAGTTCGAAGGGGCTGAAGCCAACACCCTCCTGTGGTACCTCTCGGTAGGCAAACAGTAAGCATGATAAAAGAAGATCCCATTTTCTTCTCTGAGGTTGTTCCAGAGCCCCAATTATGCTCTTTAACGTTCTGTAGAAACGTTCCACCAGACCATTGGTCTGGGGGTGGTATGCAGAAGAAAACTTGTAGGTGACCCCACATTCTTTCCACATAGCCTGCATATACTTTGACATAAAGTTGCTGCCACGATCCAACACAACTTCTTTAGGGAAGCCAACCCTAGTAAATATGCCAAGTAACGCTTTTGCAACTGACTTGGCAGTTACAGTTTTCAATGGGATGGCCTCAGGATGTCTGGTAGCATGGTCGACCAGCACCAGGATAAACCTATTTCCTGAGGATGTTTGCGGGTCAAGGGGACCAACGATGTCGATCCCTACCCTTTCGAATGGTATTCCCACAACTGGGAGTGGTACCAATGGAGCTTGGATTGTCCAGCCAACCTTACCAGATAACTGGCAGGAGGCACAACTCCTGCAGTGACTTTCTACTTGTACCCCTATCTTGGGCCAGTAGAAGTGCATGGATAACCTTTGCTTCTTAATACCAAGGTGACCAGCAAGGGGCACTTTATGCGCCAACTGCAGGAGGAAGGGTCTTACAGCAAGGGGAACCACCAACCTCCTATGGTCTCCTTCTGTAGACTCTGTGGGCTCACTATACAGGAGTCCACCTTCCCAATAAATCTGATGCGTCCCAGGAGGTTCACCCTCAAGCTGGAAGCAGGCCTGTCTCCTTAGGCCTTCCCGAGATGGGCACTCACGTTGGCCTGTACTGAATTCTTCCCTATCAGGACCACCTTCTACTAACAAGTCTTTTAGTTCAGGATGGTCTTTGGGGTCAAATACTTCAGGCATCGCCACCTCCTCGTCAGGCCCGGGCGATTGACCAACTTCCTCCACTGCAGTGGTAGGCGAGCTCGGGGGAATGTTCTCTTTCCCTCGTCTTGACTTGTTTACTCCTTTCGCCTTGGGTTTCCCCTTCGGCTGGGGCGGCGTATTGGTCTTGGCCAATGCTGCCCGTGTTTGAGACCGTGTGTAGGGTCTGTCGGCAGTGTCTCCTACGAGCCCTAAAGCTCTGAGATCATTGCCTAACAAGACCTTTCCTGGGACGTTTCTCTGAATGCTCACTGGAATCCTGACTGCTGTACCATTTAAAGTAAGATTTACAGGTATTACTGGGAACATGCGGAGTGGGCCGCCAGCCAACTTAGTGGGCATCAGAGTAGCTCTGGCAACTTCCTCTGCGTCTACCAAGGTAGAATCCACTACAGTTCGACTGCACCCACTATCCCTAAGAGATGGAGTATCTACTCCATTGATCAGCACACTGTCTTTAAAGTAGTGCTTGGTATTATCTGGAATCCTAGCATAAGCCTCTGCGACTTTAGGCTCCCAGGAACCCAGGGAAACTAAAACTACCTCAGCTTCTGGGGAAGGATTCTGAGGAGAAGGATGCTCCTGTAATCTCTTCTTCCTCGTAGGAGGAGAAGGCCAGATTAGCGGAGTGGACCCCCAAAGGTTTAACCTTACACCGGGGATCCCCCTTCACATGGTCAGTTGCTCCACAAGCAAAACAAGATCCATTGGGTCTGTTTACATAGGGAGGCTTATTGTAACCAGAGTTCTGTTTCGGAGGCTGACCTCCACTACCCTGTGAGTTCTCTTGTGTCTTACCCTTATTTTTCTTTTTGTGGCCCTTTTGAGAAGAAGATTTATCAGATTCTCCACCCTCCTTATCTTTGGACTTTTTCCCTTCCTCCTGCTTACCAGGATGAGTTTTGTCCTTATGGGACACTCGATGTGACACCCATAAGTCTGCTGCAATGGCCAGCTTCTTAGGATCTATCTCCTTCGAATCGGCCAAATGCTGCTTAAGCTCCGGGGAAGAAGATGCAAAAATGTGTTCCAGCATGACAAGATTTATCATGCCTTCAAAGGTAGAAACCTTATAACCTTCGACCCAGCCAGTCAAGTTTTTTAAGGATTCGGTGACATAAGATACCCAAGTACCACCTTCTTTTTTCTTGTACTCTCGGAATCGTTTTAAATATTGGGCAGGAGTCTTTCCAAACTTTAAAATGAGAGTTTGCTTTAACATTGCGAAATCAGCTCGCTCAGCCTTCGACATTTCCATAATGGCACTACAGCCAGAATGGGGCAGTCTGCTGAGTAACCAGGCAATCTTATCCGCATTGTCAACTTGTTGAACTTCACATGCATACTCAAACGTATTCAGCCAGTCCATAATGTCATTCCTTTCCTCATACACACTGAGCAGATCTTTCGGAAACCGTGGATGAGAGGAGGCCCCAGACCCATGTCCAGGACCCTTGGACCCATTTGCAACCTGAAGCTTGGCCAGTTCCAACTGGTGATCCCTGTCTTTCTGTTTTTCTGCCTGTTTGATTTGTAGTTTGGCTATGCTGAACTCAAGCTCCTTCTGCCTAAACCGCAGTTCTTGCTTCTTGAATTCAAGCATAGCCTCCCCATCAACACTGGCAGAGGAAACATTAGACATCTCATCCTCCCTGTCCTCGTGGTCGCGGTGGATCAGTGCAGCGGCAGAACCGTCGGTTCTACCAGTGAGAGCAGCCCCACCTCCTTCCGCACTGTCCTCAGAAGTTATAGCGTCAAGCTGCGCTTCTTGCCACGCCACGATTCTTTGGATCATATCCAATTTGGTGCCTTGAGAGGAAACACCTCTCTCCGCACACATCTTTTTCAATGTTTCGGATTTGGAACCATTTAAAGTTAACAAGGTATTTGTTTCCATACTGTTAGATAGGACTATGGCATTTTTAAAGTTATACTATAACAATTCACTACGTGTCCTGGTAGGAATAACTTGAAATGCCTTAGTTCGTGCGCAACACTGGATACCTTCAGTCGTATCCCACCGCTGTACACCAATTTGTTAAGATGTATTTCTGAACTCTGTCCTGGCGGCGCAGAGGTTCAGAAGGCCAACCTAATTACTTGGAACAGGGTAACCTCTGGACAAGCCAGACCAATCAGGGTAGCGATCGCGGCAGTCAAGACTAGGTCTCAAGAGGGGTGAGGGTGACTGAAAGCCCGCAATGAGCACACAAAGCAAGGACACTTACAAATTACTCCAAACAGGTGTTATATTAAAAATATATACACATTTATTCCAAGGCCTTTGCAACAATGACCGTAGCGAGAAATCACAATAAAACTCTTGTAAACCAACACATACCAAACCAATACAATATATATACAAATACAAACGAGTCTAAAGCGTTAGATGCACGAAATGTGTAGTCCACCTAGAAGGGGAGGAAAACAGGCAGTGCGAAATAATGATCAGACCCAGTCCGCCTTCAGAGGCACCTAACTAAAAGGAAGTCCAAGCCCTACGAAGAGTGGAGCCTTGTGCTCAAAAGTACCTGCACACACTGGTGCCAATGGGCAAAAAGGGGAGTCTCTTCGAGGGAATCAGGCAGTTCAGTTTGGTGCACAAATGAAGAAGAACAGAGTTCCGCGACTCAAGCGCAGCCTCCACTGTGGGCAGAAGCAGAGCGTGAGTACGGAAAGGCGTGCTGTTTGACACAGCGGGGAAAAGCTATGGGCTCCTGCAGGAGGGCGACCAGTTCCTAGCTATGCTACTCACCGGTCCCCGATGCAAGCAGACCCAGGCTTCTCCGCGTCAGTTTCAGTGCTGGCAGGTTCAGGGGAGCAGGGGACGTCTCGTCGTCGTGTAGATTCTGCAGCAGCAGAGTTGAGTTAAAGATGTCCCAAACGAAGTGAACCCGCACAGTTTGTTACCACAACAGGGCAACGGAGCGGCCGTGTGTATCTCAGCCAAACGTACACTACTCACTTCAGTCCTGGGAATGCCAAGTGTACGAATCGTGTGAGAGTGACAAGGACTCGAAATACAACACAACCTGGCGCCGGTTACAGAGCAAGACTCCTGGGTAGGCTGGTCAGTCTGCTGGATGGCCCAGAGACACTTCCGAAGGCTTACGTGCAGGAGATGGTGAAGATGCCGAGAATAGCTGTCCCCGCTATTCCAAGGGTCGAAGTACCAGTACAGGCCTTCTGGTTCGATCAGAGGTAGAAAGGGTTTCACAAGGCGACAGCAGTGCAGAGGAGCAGTCCTTCAGCGGGTCACCCGCGATTCCTCGGTTCAGCCTCGTGGTTGCAGGATACTTGGCTCCTGTATTCCTTTGTTCGTGAGAACTCAGGAGATCGACATGGTAGTGGCGTTTCCAGCCCCCTCTTATCCACGGTTCCCTTCGCGCCAAAACAGAGGGGACCCAATGGGAGATCCGCTCATAAAACACTCACACCATACGTGGACCTATCACGGACCACGGTGGTCCCAGGCATTCACACCACACTAGACTCTCTGGCACCCAGGATGTGTATTGGGACCAGACATCCCAGCCCACATCCTGGAGGCACACACAAGGCCTGTAGAAGCCTGCGAAAGCATCTGTGTTTCGCGGGAAAGTACATGCCCAAATAAGGAAGGCCCCGGGTCGGCTCGACCTGGGGAAGGTGAAGGGGGCAAGACGGTCAGCGGACAGGACAAAGGAGCCTCGTGGTCTGGCCATTTTGGGAGCTAGGCCACCATTTTGGGCTAAGCGCGGAAAACGCGCTTAAAACGCCAAAAGGAGCTAAAAAACACAAGAAACGATCGCTGCCACCATTCCCGTCCGTGATTCACTTGCACCGATCAGTTACAATCCAAAAAGAGTATCTAGGGCCTGTAGAAGGCTAGAGACCCAAGAGAGCAGTAACTTAGCTTACAGCGCCCTCTTGTGTCATGTTGCACGAAAGCTGCAACATGATAAAGAAACTACGGGAAACAGCGTTTCCTGGTACTGACTGTCTTAAGGGCATGTCAGTTTCCCCGTAAGAATGGAGCGAAAGCCCAGAGGAGTGCGGCAGAAGGCTGCACTTCTCTGGCAAAGTCTAGATCATGGTGAAAACAACAGCAAAAAGTTTAGGGGTTGCCACATGGAAGGAAAATTACCCACAATTAATAAATCTTTCCTAACACACACTCCCTTTTATTCTCAGGCACAGAGAGCTTCTGCAAGGCCAAGTTCAAAGCCTTAATTGAATGGCAGACCACAAGAGAAATGATAGATGTCAGGCTAATTAGGTGGGAAGCTATGATCAAGACCAGCCCACAGGCACCTGGGGTACCAGCCTTCGTGCTGGTAGCATGTGGAATATTATAGAAGGGTACAAGTGTGCCAACCAATTATAGAGGGCCATGTAACAGAGAGCCCTATATTTTGTGTGACCAATGAAGCGTCGTGTATTTTGTGACAATGAAGATGACTTGCATTAGAGGAGGGCTTAGTTGTCCACCTGATGTTAGAGACACAATCACAACACCCGTCAGTATGGAACATATACTTAGATGTTCCCTGTAATCCTATCATATCCTCAAGTAGGTTTTCATAGTTTGCCACATAGTGTGACGTCACTGATGACGAATTTTGACTATAAAAGTTGTTTTTTATGAAATTCACTGAGATCATGCTTTGCGATGTCTGATGTCCGTTGTAACTCCCTGTTTTAGATAATTGCAAATGAAACAGTACTACGTTTTGCCAACTTCCTGAGTCAGTTTGATTATTGATGGATGAGTAAGTTCTGCATCCCCATCCATCTCCAAGTATTGCTACCTCGTCTTCAAGGACCCAGGTTCAATTGATATATAGGTCTCAGACAAAACTTGGCACTAAATAGAATCCACATTTTCTACCCATGGAGTGTTAAGAAGCATGACTACTCGGACACTGAAGGTCTATGACTTAACTACAAAAATATTGAATGGATCGTACTGTAATTGGTGAGTCACTGTCAAGCCTTTTTTTCAGGCAGAGCGGCAATTGCCCATGCGGCACCACACTGTCATTTAGATATTATTGTTAGGTCCTGGTTAACATCTTTAACAGAATTCACATTTTCTATCCAGGGAGTGTTAACACACATGATTACTCTGACATTGGAACGTGTAGAAATATAGAATTCCGGAACGTTTCGTATTTGGTGAGTTATTGTTGGGACTTTTTTTCAGACGGTGTGGCATTTTCCCAACTAGCACTTATCCCTATTTTTGTCGTGAATCCACTTGAAGAAACAACGTTTGGAAATATTTCAATGGATAGCTATCAAACCATGGGTACACAGGTTTCAGTTTGCCACAGAGTGAGTAAGAGGTTAGGAGTAAACGTATCACCGATCCGTGATACCTAGCTGTGGTCCCAGGCAGGTGCGGACTGGTCCGCATACACGTATTTATCAGGCATGTTACTAATGATATATTAATTATGGAGCAAATGTGTAATGAATATCTTTAGCGTTTCCAAGCAACAATGTAGTTATCAAGTGACAATTTACCTAAATAGGTGCGACTAACTCTGCATTTGAACTAATTTTAATATCATCATCAGCAGCTATGCTCATGAACATGTTATAGGACGTTGAGAGAGGAGTTTTTGAATGCCAAGCTAAGTCCTACCGGTGGATGTTAACACTATTAACACTGGAACAGTTTTACACTATTAGCACTAATTTTGTTTTCCAATTCCCCCCCTCCTCTTTTTTCCCCTTCTCCAATTCTCTGCTTCGTGGATTATGTTGTTTTGGCCAATAACGTTTGCACGAGTTTGAATGACTTGGTTATCATTTACTGTTTTGGATCTATTGCCCACGTGATGTTCACCCTGTAATATAGCCTTTAAAAAGACCACAACGGTCAGAACACGTGTTGGCAAGAGAACTATATTGGTTCACCAATAGGATTGACATTTGGAATAAATATAGCAATTGGCTAAAAATAGTACTTTGTTGGATACATTACTATTGTGACAAGCACATTGATTCTGGCACACCCACAGTACTTTAAATTAATACTAATAATGGATTCCGTGCCAAGATTTTGAGTATCTGCGTGCATAAATTGTGATAAAGGGACTCACTTCGCAGAACAGGAAGTTAAATAATGTTGTCTAGCATTACATATTCAGCAAGCTCCCACTGCCCACATCACATTACCTGCAAACAGCAGGGGCAGTAGAATGATGATACGTGAGTCTAAAAAACTATGTTGCCCAAATCTGTACAGAACTAAATCTTAAATGTCCAGGTGTCCTCCCGATAGCCTCAATGAGTATGCAACACATAGTCACCAAATACAGATTCAAGCCCACATTAAATATTTATGGTTTGCCCAAGACACCTTCCTGCATCACCACCACTAGCTTTAGTCACAGAGACAGCCATTTAGCATACGGCTTAGTATAAACATGTGTCAGATATATTCCCTTACAGGTCAAAGAAGAACAACCAAACGAACCAGACCAAGCATGTCATTTCCTGGTGCCCAGTGACTTGGTTTACGTGAAGGTACGTCACCAAAGGACTATGAAACCACACTGGAAACATCCTTAGTAGGTTCATCTGATTATGAATACAGGCCTTACATTTACAGAATTACCCACGTGGATAAACACTGCACATTGTAACTAGAGACAAGCCTCTAATGATATTCCAGCTACTACAAACCACTAATGTTCTATTTTCATTATTAGTGACGGCTAGATCAGGGTACATTACTGAGTACAGTGATTTCAAGTAAATGCTTTAAAAAAATGAGTAAAAGTATGCAAACTTCTCTCAAAAGACATTGTCAAACAGGCAGTGCCACAAATCTAGGCACTAGAAAAGATGCCTGGAACTGGATTTGCTGGATGAAAAGGAGGGTCGCTGTCTGGTAAGGTGGGAACTGTGGAACTGCCTTATGATTCTGTGGTGTACATTACTATTTAGGGATTGTCCCTGGTGCAGCTGAATGCACTTTTGGTAGATTTCCTCCAGAATGCTCTGCTGTTCCTCATTGCGTTTATGATGACAATACTGGGATATTATCTACAACTGCCCCTAACCTGCCTAAACCTGGCCCGTATGCAATTCCAACACCACTATCGCCATATTGCTATGGTGTACACAGATTAGACGAAACGTCCCAAACCTTCCTCTTATGAGTGATTTGCTATTATATGGATCTAATGTTTTATATTTTCAGGTCAGGGTAAGAAATACCAAAGTAATTGTAATAATGATACTTTGGACACATCAGGTAAGTTCCATCAGTTAGCTTTATTCCAGATACATTAAGTTCCATTAACATGACCAAGTATAAACCACTGGCTCTCATCACCCAGGCAGGAGCACTCCAACTGACTCTCTGTAACCTTCCAATCCAAGCATTCCTTCACACACATCTAAACATTTTTTCTGGCGCACCAACATTCTCTCATGCATTACCAAGCACCTGCATTCACACCAAGCACAACACAACACATCACATCTCCCTTCTTCACACACACATCCATAAGAGGACAACATATGGGGATCACTCACACGGGGCATCTTATAATTGAGAGGTGCAACTCATAGATAAGGTGGAGGGCATCCCCCCTGACTACTATGGCTGTGTCCGCACATCAGCCACTTGCACTTGGCAGAAGGTGCCCCCCCATCTGCGCATACTCTGCTCACATAACCTCTCTCACATGAATTGGAAGGCATCCCCCCTCCTTCACCCAACAGCATCTCATCCATTTCTCAAATCTATTAAACTCACCCATGTCCAAATGTACCAGTGACCACGCCTCACACCGGAGGAGAGGTCCCACTCCATACCATACACACACACAATATGTGTTGGCGCCAATGCCTCCAGAACCCCATAACCACCCTTCACACAGGAGCAGTACCACACTGTAACATACATACCTCACTCAAACACTACTCATTAGGCGAACAGCACTCGCTCTTAAAACATTCACACATTGTCATTTTAATATTTGGCAATGTCCTAAAAGACCATAGCTGTGTACCAGCTCTATGCCTAAAATTCCTCAATCGTGTTAAGGTACATCTTTCACCACTCGCCCACTTCCCACTCGCACTATATTATGATGAATGCTTTTACCATTGCAAAGTACCTAAAATGTAACAGCTGCCCAGTAACAAAAAGCTGACATTTTAAATAAATTGCTCCTAACCATTGCCTCAACCAACCCTGCTGGGCAAAATCTACTACTTGTCCATGCTTTTAAAACACAGATGACACTCTAAATGAACCCAAAAACTTTTAATTGCTTCTCTTTAACATCTTCATGGCCCCCATTATGGAGCTGATCAGCACTTTATAAGGACATTGGTAGAGCGTAAGTCACAGCTTGTCCTCCTTTCTGCAACTTATAACAGCTGCGTCGCCTCACCAAGAGATGCTGTGCAGACATAGCACATGGCAGCTCCACTATGCTGCTCTGAAACACAGTACCTCTATCTCACTTCTGTCGTCGGATAACGGATCCTAGCTCAGTGTGCTTAGGCTACAACGCTAAACCATACTTCTAGTTCTCCATGCTGCTGTGCAACCGGACACGCTGCAGCTTAATTGCACCACCCTAACTATACTCCTCCTTCTCAACACCACCGCAATCATTCTTAGCACCACATACAATCATTTCTTCACTCCACCTGAAAATATTACTGTATGCCCCAGACCTGGTTCACTAAGCTGCTGACCCTCTTCTTGAGCATGCAGCAATTCACAGACATTTTCTTGTGTGTTGTGAACATCATAGACAGTTCCCGCATGAAAAACCCTTGGCAGCAGCACACAGGCATGCAAGAAGACACTGCTGGATATCCTCCCATATCTGCTTCCGGTAATCTTCGTCATAGCTCGGCAACGCACTCCGACACCATATGGTCCTTTAGTCTAACACTTGAGAGTGGCAGTGCTGATGTCGTTTGTCTCGCTGTTCGCTGCAACTGAACACTTTGTATGTTGCATTCCAAAATAATCGCCAGCTCCCCCACTATCAAACGTGACCTCACCATTGACTTTCTTGTCACAGCAGGCAACGGTGCTCTCCTGGAACTCTCCTACCACACATCTCATGGGCATAGAAAACCCCCCTGACCTGTTGCGCCTGCTCCTCTCACGCCAGTGTTGCTGAATTCAATTGATATGTAGCGCTGCCTTCTTAGCACTACTACAATGGCAGCAGAATCCAGGTTGGCACAAACGACATATGCTCTTGTGTCCATTGATGAACCCTTATCGTGTTGATTACCCCCCGTCTTCTGGCCACTCTTCTATACTCTGGGGCTCTTTCACTACTGCACACTTTGTCCATTTCCTGTGGGTCTTCCGCTGTGGGAGCAGCTCCCCTTTCCTTATACTGGTCATATAATGGGACACAGCTTCTCCTTTCAAGTGGTATTCAGCTGGTAAAGTACTCATTGATTTTTGACATTACAAATGGGGCACACCCTACACCCATTTGGTGTTCCAGTCTCTTTCTGGAGAAGTCGACATGGTAGCTGCCCTTATGTATTGTGAGACCATTAATAAAGGTGGACCTTATTTCTTTCTGATAAAACAACTAAACGTGTTGAAATTCCTCCAGTTTCTAAAGTGACTAGCACATTAATCCAGTATTGTCCCACAACACATATTTCTTATTTCAGGGTTTTGCTACTGTAAAAGCTTCACTGTGGTATGTGACACCAACCAAAGAAGATGATATGGGGCATAGATGAACCATATGGAACGCTTCTCTAGGAACAGTCAAGTTCTCCTTACCTTAGTCAAGATTCCAGATAACCTCACAGGTTCCCAATTGTTCAAATGATGCTGCTCTTTCTCTAGCTCAGCAGAGATTTTTACAAGGAGGAAAATAGATTTAGAAGGGTATTTATTGGATGGTCCCAATTCTATGTTGCAGGTGGCAGGTTTATGATGGCCAATTAGAAAAGACAGCAGGCCTCGTTACTGGATAATTGATTAATCCTTTCATTTTATATATGTTTTGTGCATTTGTTAGGCACTCATACAGTAAGTAAATTCTTTTTTCACAGCGAGTACAGGGAGGGAACATGGGATAGAAAAGAATGAATACAGTGGAGTATAAAGTCAAACCTA
The DNA here is from genome assembly GCF_040938575.1 of Ambystoma mexicanum. Lineage (NCBI taxonomy): Eukaryota > Metazoa > Chordata > Amphibia > Caudata > Ambystomatidae > Ambystoma > Ambystoma mexicanum. Next base: position 457,591,222 of record NC_090922.1, read on the forward strand.
CTATGCCTGTGAGTATTCAGAACATGCAAGTGCAGCGGGAAGATGGGAAGTGGGAGTGGGGTAGGTCCTGGAATGTTTGTGTTCGCGGGTGAGCAGCAGATGAAGTGCATAGTATGGTAAGTGCTATGTGGCCTAGAGCCGCGTTGGGTGGATAGTGCAAGCCTTCAGGGCGAAGGCTGGTGGGTGCTGAGGCAAGTGTGAGGTAGGCAGAGGCTGGGTCAATTGGGTGTTGGAGGCCAGGACCCCAAAGGATACATAAGGGCCCTCGTCCTCAATCACAGCAACTGTGAGATTAGCAGAGGAGGGAAGAAAGGAAAGAGGAGGTGAAGAGGAAAGTCTTGAGGAGCTTTCTTGAGAGAAAATGTTGAAGCAAACCTTTAACTAACTGCACAGTTTCTCTGATCTGGGTATGATGATGAAGAGCCTGCTAACAAGCTTGGTTCTCAATATCACTTCTGCAGATGAACATATGAAGTTAGCGTATCTTGTTTCGAGGAACAAGACCTCTTGAATGACCAACAGCAAACAATCTGCGATTACACTGAGCACCAATCATGACTGAAGGCTCACAAAAATGACTCTGGAATACTGCCTGAGCAGTTGCCCTGCCCATCACTGGATCGTAGTGCATGCACTCAGAATATTCATTTCAAACTTTGGTGCCTGTCAAGGAGTGTGGGGCCCCACCTACCGAACAGTGGCAGGACACTGGAGAGGGACCTATGGAATTGGGACGTTCAACATGATGTCTGAGAGAGAGACTGCGGATAGATCAGCCAATTTGTCATAAGTGCCATATTGGTAACTCCTGATGGGAATAGAAAACCAGTGGTGATCCTGCCCAGTGGAGACTCTACTGCTGCAATAAACGAGAAGGCTCAGTTCAGGTCACTAGATGTAAGTACATTTTTTGATGGCAATATAGGATATTTGAATATGGGTAATGATACCATCACACACACAACATCCTTTTAATAATACATCCCAAGTTCAAAGAACATATTGCCAGCAGAAGGTGTCAGAGAGTTAAGTATCATTCGTAATATCCCATTTAACTGGACCACCTTAGTACCCCAAACTCTAAATAGGGAATGAAACCATGTGGCCAAGGTGGGCAGGGATGTTCAAGTCAAGAGCTGGCAGAGATGGTAGTATGTTGAACCAATGAAACCCAGGAAATATTCCTTGCCTCATTGCCCCACTCCTCTGCTGGGAACTTTTTTCCAACCATCTATACTGAACTACGTGTCCCCAAAAGCTCTCTCTGCAAGACATCAGTTTCAAACATCACAATAGCTAGTGTAAGAAACACAGAGGACTGATGTAATGTATTGTTTGTTTTACCATGAAAATCAGCATACACCTACATTATGCAATAGATTAAGAACAGCGAGACCTGCAGGAATCCTGCTGTGGGAAACAGTCCAGTATTGTGTGATGGTTTACTATATGGAAAACATCATACAACTTCCCTGTTGTGATTGATCAGAATTCTGGAGGGCTGTTGATTAAGCTGAGCGACTGTCCGTGCTTGGACAATTTAGCAAGCATGCCAGGGGGATGTGACTGTGGCTTCATTAAATTTGCTCATGTAAACAATGTGGGTGGGTGGTGGTGATGGTTGCACTGAATGAGTCAGCAGCAGCCGGCATAGACAAGCAGAGCAGAACGAGAGGTCACAGGAGTTGGGGTGAGTAAGATTGCAATGGACAGGAAAGGGAGTCTAGCAACAGGAGATAATGAAGGAAGTGGGAAGAGAGAGAGAGTGGTGCAAGTAAGGGAGACTGACATAGGTAGGGAAAGCAAGTGAGCAGAGAAGGCCGTTGAAAGTGAGAACAGAAAGAAAAGAGGGACAGTGGAAAGGAAGAGAGAAAGGTGAGCAGGGGACAGCTTCTCGGGTAAATCACAGTCATACAGAGCCAGACAGTAATGCAGTGGATTCTCCTAGGCAATGGGCCTGACCACAACACAGGCTCACTCCACCACAGTGGGAGGATATATTTCCCATTTCCTCCATCAGAGGCCCCACGTTACCATGGAAAAGTAGGATTCCCTCCTTGCTACAACACAGCCATACTCCTAAGTTTGTACAAACACCAGCCAACATTCTACCCTCCACAAAGGTGGAGAAACATCTGTGGGGTACATTTACCTGCCCAACAGAAATCCTTGCATCACAAACCTGCATTTGACAGTTGCAAACAAATCATGGCTGCGCTGTGTTTGCTGAGCACATATTCACTAGCATCACAAAACTGCATTTTAGCAGCTACAGAAATAATCGCTGCACTGTGTCTGCTGAGCTTATATGGGGCGAGATGGAACATATCCCCCAAAAATGGCAGCAATTTGTTTTCTTCATGTCAATCCAAAGAAAAGAAATGAAATGAAGAATGGCGCTGCACTGCTTCTGTCATATGAAAACCCAAGATTGCACCCAGAAATGACCTGCATTTAATATGACCCTGGTGCTACCTTCATTGCGAACCTCACACAGTGTTGTTCTAATTCAACACAGCCCTGTTCATATGTTTCAACTTAACATCATCAAACAAGGCTTTCCTGCCCAGAACAGCATTGTTTATCAGGTAAAATCTGTGAAGCGTAAAAAAAAAATCATTTCAGCCCATACGGCTGGCATGTACTGTGAAAACAAAGTAACACCGGCAAAACACTTCAGGAGAAGCTTTCTCTCTCCTTTGACTGGTGTCAGATTCAAAGAACCAATTTCTTAAACATATTCCTGTGTATAAGACGTTTACCAGAGCTGTAGAAATAATCAGAATGAAGATGCGAGGAAAATCGCATTTGTAAATGACCAGGGAAAGTAAAATGAACCTGTATTGCACTGCTCTGCAAAGCAGTGAATTGACATTGTACAAGCTAAATAGAAATAATACTGTAACATGCCCAGAAACAAAACTGTTTATGTTGGGAAGAAAAGCTGCCAAAATATAGGTAAATTGTACTATATAGTTTATTTTTCCCCACAAAAAAGAACTTCAACATCCTGGCTAGCCCCAGGAATTGCTGTCAAGCCAGTTTTGCAAGGCAGGCATGGGAAAGGAAGTTCCTTTACAACATGAAAGGCCCAGAGGTGTGGAGAGTGGTGACTTTGTCAGACTGACCGGCATTGCTGCAGCAAGGGACAATGGACAGCCCTGTTACTGAAGTGTGAATTCCTTTGACACCTCTCCTCAGCATCAACTGCCTAGGATCAAAGGGGAGCCATAGCAACCTCTGGGCAAAGCTGACCAGAGCAAGACATTTGGCTGGGGGGTTGGAAAGACTGCCCACTTTTGGGAACAAAGCCAGCCTACTTGATTTAAAAGACTTCTTATATTAAGGCATTTATTTCAGTAATCTGAAAACGCAGTAATGTGAAATAAGGATGGTTTTAATGTAATTTTTGCACAATTAAAATGTGATGATGTGGATTAGCCTAGCATGTGGGGGATGCGAACGGCATTAAAGTGGTATTTTTGGAAAAAGTGAACATGACACCGTCATGAAAGTTAAATGAAATATGCCCGGCATTAATAGGCTTAGGTGTATACATTTTTAGAGTTTTAGGGGAAATATGTTCCATAGAAATTGTGAAAAAGTTAAAGCAGAATCGTACAGACTTGGCGTTTTAACCAGTATACTCCATGTGAAATATGGTATTTAATTTAATTTTTATAAGGGTGACATTTATAAATATAAGGGTTTTGTTTCATAACTGATTTTGGCAAAAGTAACTGTGGTTAAACAAAGCACCTCATAAAAACACCCACACTAAAACTGATGTCACTTCCCTGGGTCCAATCTGCTTACAGGGAGGTGGCAAAATCCTCAGCCTGACCTATCCGATCTTTGAGGTATGTCCAGCTGAGTTCTGCCCACATAGTAAAAATCCTCTGATGTAATCCAGTTTATAAAAGGAGAAAGCTTAGGGAGAGTCAGGACATTCAAGAATCATTCATTCACAAATCAACATCCTGAGATCCAGGCATTCCACATTCACACTGCAAGACTCCAGACTCCAGAGCCAGGCCACACGTAGCTGATCAATATCCAGGCAGAACCTCCTATCCAGGCAGAATCAATGATCCAGAATAAAACCCTACAAAAATCCCAATAATTTAAGGAGAACGGAGGAAAGGCTGCTGACCCCTTTGGGAAAATCCGGACATGTCCTTGCCCAGCTGATGCACCCCACTGTCCACGGTGACCAGACCCCGGTTGCCTCACTGTGTCCCTAGAGGAGAGCTGCCGCTGCGCAGTGACCAGACCCTTGTCCCACTGTCTAGAGACCTGGTTAGCTGTCCAAACTAGCCAATTCAAGTGCTTCTTGTAAGTATTGCCCTCCCCAATATCCAAACACTGCATTCTCCATTCTGTTACCTTGTCATTTGTCCAACACTATAAGAAGCCCTATAAGAAATCTTATAAGTACCCTAGTAACTTCTTAACATTGTTAGAATCCTCTGTTTATCCTGTCCTTAGAAAAATCAGAGCTAGTCCTCATGTGTTAGCACAATTCTTTCTAATAATTTCAGCCCCTATGTAAGTCCATAGTACTATTTTGAATAATTTAATTAATTTCCCATAGAGATGAATGCGCCGTGGATAGGTTAACCTTGCAAGTAACCTCCTTGCATACAGTGTCTTTCTTTAAATACCTATCCACTAAAATATAGTAGCAGTAGAATAAATCATTTTGCTGACAAAATTCGAGTTACCCTTGAAAGTGTTTCCTTTTAAAAATCCAATTTTCCCTTTCCACTAAGAATCCCATACTGTCACCCATCCAGAATCACCCTTTCACTTAAGTATCATACCTGTTATGTGCCTTTGTACCTCATCAACAAAACCGATTTCCGATTCTGTCTGTTTAGCTCATTTCTGAAGTTGTTTGCCTATTTTAAACCCGTGGAAACAAAGAAATTGTAATTTTGCCATGTGTGATTCTTGCTGCACTGTTTTTCCTTCCCAAAATCGATTTTCTAAACCGCATGCCTGTTGTTTAGTACATTGCCTTGTAGATTGTACGTTTTCTTGCTTCGTTAGTACAGTCACACACATTCTTGTCTTATTCATTCAACCGCACATGTAAAATAACTACTCAGTAAATCAGAGTACCATTTTGCTCATTTTTCAAGGGAGCTCAATACGATTTTGGCCTCCCATTCAGGGGTGGTAGGTCGGATTTCCATTTTGATTTTTGCCTAGTATACCTGACTCCTTACTACTTCTCTCCACCCACACAAAACTTGGTTAACAGCGGTTTGAGGGAGTGTTGCCGGGGGAATGCCTAACTGTGGTGCCATTTAAAAGCACTACTCAAAAAGTAATCTTGCTTTCATTCAATTGTGCATTGTGTATCTGATGTTAGAAGGTTAAACTAAGAGTATCCTATGATTGTACTGTGTAATTATCACCACACTGGTGATTGCTTCCCTCTATTGAATGTGTTTGATTTTTTATTAAAAATGAAAAATAAATAAATATTTCATTATTACACACCGGCCTGGTTCATGGTCCATTGCGACACGGAGTGTATGTTAAGGGGGGTGTGAGACGGGTTGGCTGCCTTCTCAAAAACTGAATCTGAATGTAATAAACTTAAAAGCGTTTTTATTGTGCGCCGCATCTCTGGCCAGTAGAAAGAGTCCTGGTCTAGAGTGTGACGCATCTTTAAAATCCTTAACACATCTTTCAATGCTATGGCTTTCCTTTCAAATAGAACAATAGCATGCATCCCTCATGCCCAGTAGGAATAAGGCATTTACTGTCGATATTTTCTAGTAAAGAAAAGGTCAGATGATTGGAGACCAATCCTAGACCTTCTGACTCCTAAACAAGTTCATCCTATCCCCAGTCAGTTGAAATGTGGAAAAGACTTGTCTTCCCTGAACTTCGAGGATGCATAATTCCATGTCCCAGTCCATCATCACCACCACAGGAAATTCCTTAGATTTACTGTGGCAGGGTGTCATTACCAGTTCAAAGCCGTAACCTTAGGCCTCAAGTCTGCCCCAAGAGTATTCTCCAAATGCCTGGCCCCAGTAGCATCTCATCTCTGACATTTAGGTATCGATGTATACCCATATCTCAATTATTGGTTAGTCAGGGCACTGTCCCTCCTTCAAGCCCACGAACACACAAGAATGACGATACTGTCCCTTTACTGAGATTCTGTTAACTATAGCAAGTACGTCTAATGGATTGTGTTCTCCCACAGATTCCTTATCTAACATATCCATTTCTTACTTTGCAGTTCACAGAAAATAATGTTGAGAGCAGGGGGTGCCGGCTTCATCTGTGTCGATGTCCCTCAATGCTCTCCATGCCTTTGTCCACACATGACATCGATGGTATTATAAATAGCTTTCTCCATGCCTGTTGCCTCAGTTTTGTTTTTCCGCATGCTTGGCATGCTCTTGGAACATTTCGACTTCACCATAGAATTTCTTTGATGCACATCGATTATTTTTGTCCTTTTTTTCAAAAATGTCTACGCTGAAACAGATAGGTTTCCAAAGATGTGAGGACTGTAATTCGAAGATGTCAATCACAGATCCTCACAGGATTTTTCTGTGGTTCCTTGACACAAGAAATGATGTCATTGAATGCAGCTTTTGCCAATCGATGACTTCCAAGTCGTTAAAAGAGAAAAAATTGAAGCTCGTCCTAGGTCTCTCTGTATCTATGTCTCCTACTACCACACCTTCGAAAAGAAAATCTTCTGAAGGTCATCATTTTGCCACCGAGAAATCCCCTGAAACCCCCCAAAAAATGGCCAAAAAAAAATACCAACAGGTTTCGATCTAAGAGCAACTCGTATCATTCATCATCTTGGAAGAAGAAAAAGACGAGACACGACTGGTCTTCTTCAATGAATTCCTCACACGATAGATATTTTTTCTCTCAAAATCCGTTCTGGCAGAAAATTGGAAAGAGTTCAGACTGAAAATGTTGGAGTATTCTCGGAGGCAGCCCCCTGAAAGATATTGATAAGTCTGAGCTCACTGTGTCTTCCTAGACCAGCAGGGATGTTGACAAGTCCTCGACCCGTGCAACCAAGAGCTTGTGTCTGAAGGCATCCATTAAAGCTACCTTCACAACATTGACTTCATCGACCGTCCATGCTTCCCCAAAGCCCAAAGACTTATTGATTTCCTCAAAGGAGACTTGGATGTTTAAGTGATCCCCGCCGTCGACTTCAATGTTGATGTACACACCTCAGTGATGTGCAGACTTCTTAAAGTCGTTTGGGTCCATTTGTGATGACGAGGGGGGGATGTTCTATCGACTTCAAGAAACCAGTCATACACTCACATCCTAATAATGACTACAAAAAGATGGTTAACAAAGTAATTGACTACTTGGGATGGGGTCATCATGCTAAGGACATTACACAGGTTGATCTTGCCCACATCATGGACAAAGGGTCCTCCTAAGGAGTCTGTTTTACCATTGCACATAGCTCTTGCAGACCCACTGATAGATTTATGGTAAAAACAACTTCTGCATCAGCAGTCCATACGGACCTGGTAAAAAGAAATACAGACCTTCCTCAGTGGACCCAGAATTTCTGTCAAGACATCCCACCCCAGAAAGTCTTGTAGTACATACTGCCACTTCTACATCAAAGGCTTTTGCATATCCTTCCCTACCACCAGATAGGGATGATAAAAAAATATGAGGCCCTAGCAAAAGAATTATTTTCAGCTGAAAGCATGGCTTTAAAAGAAATTAATGCCTCCTGCGCACTCGCTAAATACACCTTCACTCTGTGGGAGGTTATAGCGCGGGCAGCGGAAACCATTCCTGAAGATGAGATGGTTTCCACAACTTTGTTAATGATGGAAAAGAAGCCTCATGTCACTCTATGCAATTAGGTTTGGTTGCATCTGATTCCGTACATAGAGCTATGGGATCCAGTACAGTGACTAGATGTTTTGCTTGGCTACGAAAGTCAGCTAGACTACTAGGCATGCCCTTCGATGGGTCGAATAGATTTGGCTCTAAAGCAGATGACCATTTATAGAAAATGTAAGCCTCCAAAGCCGCAGCAACCTTTCTAGGAGCGGCACTCTGCCAACCTCAGCAAGCACCATCACAAAATTGCAGATGACGGTCCTTCCTTTACTTCTCCTCCCTGAGCCAAAGAAGTAGAGGCCAAGCCTCAGAAAGACAGGGACAGAGAATTTCCCCCTGTTCGGCTAGAGACCATGGAGGAAAACCTGCACAAGCAGCTTTTTTCATCTCTGCCCTCAGCTGCACACGCAGCCTCAAAACCACTCTGATTGATTTGTCCACAAAACCATTGGGAGGATGGCTGACCTGGCATTTGGAAGAATTGTATTCCATTACTTCTGATGCATGGGCACTACAAACAGTATACCAGGGTTACTGCCTTCCATACCTAAAGAGGCCTCCAGTTTGTCCCCGGGTATACATCCTTTTCAGGCCCAGATCTGCTTATACAACGGGAAATAACCTCTCTGTTGGAGAAGGGTGCAATAGAAAGTGTACCCTTACTGGAGCTGAACCAGGGATTGTATTCAACCTACTTCCTTGTCCCTAAAAAGGACACAGGACTGTGACCCATATTGGGCCTAAGGGGTTTAAACAAGTTCCTGAGGAATTATACATTCAAGATGGTCACTCTTTCGTAGATCCTCCAGGTCCCTCAGCTCCAGGACTGGATTGTGTCACTTGATCTCCAGGAAGCTTACTTTCATGTGCCCATCCATTCTAACCACAGAAAGTACCAAAGATTTGTGACTGGCAGTACCCACTTTCAGTTTTGAGTACTGCCTTTCAGGCTTACCTTCGCCCGAGAGCCTTCACCAAGTTGATGGCATTGGTGGCAGCGGGTCTGAGAAGAGGGGGGGATTCACATCTTCCCTTACCTAGACAACTGGCTGATCAGAGCTTGTTCTCTGGGACAAGCCCTAGAACAGCTCAACAGCTATATATGGAAATATAGAGGAGACCATAATTTGTACGTCTTGGTAGTATGAAGTACAAGGTAACACGACTCACAATTAATACTCACATATCTGGTCCAAGGGTAAGGTAAGAACAACACACTTGCCCATTAGAACATGAAAAGATTCAATTCATATCCTGCAAATGTAATATACAAAATGTATTTATTCTTTATAAAACTCCATGACGGAGGCATAAATCTTGTAATTGAACATAATAGAACAAACACCAAAAATTATATAAAGAATAATACAGAAATGTATAATCAACAAATTTAAAAAATAAGTGAAAAAAATATGCGCTAAATCATGAAAAAAGAGAAGAACTCAACACACCTCAAAAACACTCTCATACATTCACCATACACTCTGTGTAACCATACCAAACAATCACTACAAAAGAATATAACACAATAGATAGTGACTAGAGAAATGTAAATCAAAAGGGAAATTCAAAAGAAAATGTAGCTAATAACAAAAATTGAACTTCGTTCTCCAAAGTAGCACTACACTGATAAATACAAAGGTTACCCAACTGTACAAATCTAGTCGGTAAATATCATTATTGAGTGATCATTTCTAAATACAGACACATAAACCCAACATGTTTCTTTCCATAAACATTGTAGTATTCAATTTGATGGAAATTCATTGGGAGTAGAGTGGTGTGAGAGTATTCGGGTGATAGCAGTTCTAAACAGATGCAACACACATTTGTCAAGTACCTTGGACTTCACCTACATGGATGAAAAAGACATACTATTACTGAACTGTAATTAATTAATGTACAGTTCTGTTCACTCTGACTGTTCCAATAAGTCATGAACACTAGATCAAGAAAACAAATCAATGGATTCACACTCACCCTGCATGCAATTCATTAGTCTTGCCGGTGGTCAAGGAGGAATATAATTTTCATCCCATTGGTGAAATGATGTCATCCAAAACCCAGAAAGTTCACGAGGGGGTATACATAAAGTCATGTGTATCCAGACAATATTGAAGGCCATTACAGAACACATAACCACGAAAACCGACAAAGGACAAGAAAGGGAGAAAGAAAAAGAGAGAAAACCTACATCAGGACGATAGTCAAAATGAGGTGGATGTGTGTATTCACCACTTAAATCTACATAAAAGAACCAATACTAAGCAAAAGGTGTGTATCGAGTAAAGTTACCACAACTCTAATACTCACACTGGAGGTAATCTCTTGAACACGGTGTAGAACACTGGTGTTTACAGTTGTTAATAGGTCCGGGTCTCAAGCAAGGGCAGTCAGTCAATCTTCTGCGGGCTACGGTGCGGTAGAAATAAATAAATAAATAAATTCAGGGTAAGAGTGAATCCACTGATATGTTTTCTTGATTTAGGCCCTCCTGCATGTAACACACCTATGGTTCTTTCTTTCTTACTTCACCTGGCCCATCAGGGCTTAGAAGTGGCTACCGTCAAAGGATACCTGGCTTTTCAACTTTTTAGCTCATGCCAAATCAAGGTTCATACTTCAAATTGCCTGTTGTGATCCAGTTTTTGAAAGGGCTATCTAATCTCTTTCCTCCAATCCCCTTTCTGGTGTCAGTTTGGGACTTACACATGGTCCTCACATTCCTAATGGGGGCTCTCTTTGATCCACTTCATTCTTGCCCACTGAGGCTTCTCACGTGGAAAACAATATTTTTAGTGGCTATTACTTCCACCCGCAGAGTTAGCAAATTGCAAGACTTATTGTGTAAACCACCATTCACAATTTTCTCTAAGGAGAAGGTTGTGTTAGGGGTTTGACCTTCGTTTCATTCGACGGATGGTTTCAGAATTCCACTTGTCTTAACAGACATTATCAAGATGGATCATACTCTGCATTTCAAGGTGTTATTCTACTGTGATGAAAGATCCCCCAAAGGATTAAGAGCACAGTCCACAAGGGGAGTGGCGACCACATCAGCACTGCAAAGAGGTATACCAGTGCAGGACATTTGTAAAGCTGCAATTTGGTCATCTCGTCATACCTTTTCAAAACACTACTGCCTAGAAACCCTCTGGGTCAGGGTGCTCGTTTTGGAAGAGCGGTCCTCCATAATATCATGGTGTAGAAATGCATGAGAACTCGCTTTCCTGCTGCCATTAAAAAAACTGCTATGGGATTATATGTAAAATGAGGAACCTGTGGGAGGACACAATCCATTAGAATAACACATTACTTACGCCATGTAATGTTCTTTCTGATGGATGTTATTCCCACAGATTCCTCATTGCCCTCTCTGCCTACCCCATCTATGAGTTATTATATTACTTTCCCCCTGGCTGCTGAGCACAGGGAAAAGGAAAAATGAGGAGCTGGTTCCACGGGTGTTGTGCAAGCTATTTATAGCACCATCGGGATCACTTATGGATGCGTGAATGGAGAGCGTCAAGGGACATAGACGCCGATTCCGCATGGAAATGCAAAATAGGAAATGAATATCTAAGATGAGTCCATGGGAGGAACATCTGTCAGAAAGAACATTACCAGTGGAAAGTAATTTTTTCTTCATGACTCCCTCCCAGCAAATGCTTTTCCTGGGTTGGCAGCTGGACACAATATCTTGTACTGCTACCCCATCTGTCACAAGGGTCTAGTCAAACAGTGCAAAAGCCCACTCGCTGTCATAAAGACAAGTCACATTAGCCTGTGCTCTAAAGTCTCTTCTAGGTATGATGTCCTCCTGCATTCCCCTCATACAACACTGCTAGCTACGTATGCGGCCTGTTCAGGAGTTCCTAGACACCCGCTGATAACAAGTCACCACCATTGGGATGCCAAAGTGTTCCTCACACTTCCTTTCTACAAGGCACCTTCGCTTGTGGTTGGTGACCACCAACCTCACTCACGGAACACCGTTCGTGCCACCAAATCATCAGATCAAGGTCAAGACCAATGCCACAATGGAGGGCTGACTCACTGTTATGGTTGAATTCGAGATGCACTGTCTGGGTGTAGTTCAAACATCTGTTTGATGTCATCTACATACTTCTATACCGTTATACCTATCTGTTTTTAATCCTCGAATCAGGAGTAGGGGGTACCCATTAAAACATGCATGTGATAGAACCAAGCCTTGAGGTACACCACAATTTACTGTTGTCTTCTGGGACAGAAACGTGGGCAACGGGACAGTCTGCTGGCAGTTTACCAGAAAAAATTGGATTCATTGCAAGACTCCACAGAATGTCTGTTACCCAGAGGTCAATTGGTCAAGGGATGCAGACAGTCCATCAGTACAAACATACTGATGCTTTTTATGTTGGCATTCAGTCTAAGGCCATCCAGGATAGCCTTCACAACTGACACAGGCTCTTAGAGGGCCTGTCACTGTCAAAAGCATTTCTAAACTTGTTTGAGGGACAGAAATGCAAGTGAGACAGCAGCGATTCATACCGCTGTTATGTGCATCTCCCACTGCATTGGTTCTAAACAGGCACAGGGGAATATCTTTGTTCTGTGTGCATTTTAAAGCGTATCCTGTTGCTGTGAATGCATGACATGCTTTAAAATGCACTGAAAAGCCCCCCTTTTTGCGCAAATGAACAAAGGGGAAAAATGTGCACATCAGAGATCTTTATGAATTGCGCACATCTTTTTGCCGCAGGTATGTGAGCGACGAGATGCGCTACTATACCTCAACACTCGTGCCCAAAAACGTTTTGAGAATCTGGCCCAAACTGTTTACATTGTTTGTTGGAGCATATGCGCACAGTTTTGCCTGTCTCATCACATTCTCCCTCTTTTTAGTTTGAGCTATTAGGGCGATGCCTATAAGCCGAAACTATTGCATTAGAGTACAATAGAGAGGAATGGCATTTGAGGAGGGACAAAAGTCTGTAGATGTTGTTTGCTTATTTGCAAACCCATTGACTGCCCATGGCACTCAATATCCGCTCCGCACTTTACACCCGCTCTGCACTCTACACTTGCTCCGCACTCTACACCTGCTCCGCACCCACACCATAATCTACATCCGTTCAGCACCTTACATTGGTTCAATACCACCGCATCCTACATCCGCTCAACACCCTACATCTGGTCAGCCCCATCACACCCTACATCAGTTCAACACCCTAAATCAGCTCAATACTCTACATCCGCTCCATTCTATTATCCACTCACACAACCTACATCCGCACCACAACCTACATCCGCACCACAACCTGCATCCGCACCACACTCTTATCGGTTCCATGCTCTTATCAGCTCCATGCCCTCATTCATTTTGCGTTCTCGTCCGCTCTACGCACTCATCGGCTCCACGTGCTCATCTGCTCCACACGCTAATCCGCTCCATGTACTCATCCGCTCTACCCCCTCGCCCGCTCTGCCCTCTCGCCCGCACTATGCACTCATCCTCTCTAGGCACTCATCTGCTCTAGGCACTCACCCGCTCTATGCACTCATCCGCTCTACACACTCATCCGCTCTACGCACTCATCCGCTCTACGCACTCATCTGCTCTATGCACTCATCACCCCTACGCACTCATCGCATCTATGCACTCACCCGCTCTACGCACTCATCCGTTCTACACACTCATCCGCTCTACGCATTCATCCGCTCTACGCACTCATCCGCTCTACGCACCCATCCGCTCTATGCATTCATCTGCTCTATGCACTCATCTGCTCTGCACACTTATCCGCTCTACGCACTCATCCGCTCTACGCAGCCATCTGCTCTGTGCACTCATCCGCTCTACACACTCATCCGCTCTACATACTCATCCGCTCTATACATTTGTCCACTCTACACACTCATCTGCCCAACGCACTCATCCCCTCAACACACTCATCCATTCAACGCACACATCTGCTCTAAACGCTTCATCCACTCGAACGACTTTGCCTGCTCCACTCACTTCATTCATTCATCCTGCATTATAGGTTCAACTCATCTCACTTGTCGTGCGCACTCGATCCGTTACGTGTTCGCCATCTGTCCCATGCACTACACCCGTCTCATGTATTGGAATCGCCTATTCTGTACTTTCCATTTATACTATGCACTCATACATTCCATGTCATCTGTCTGTGTATTCATCCGTCTCCTGTATTCATTTTCCCTCCTCTTCACTTTATTCTTTTGGTCTATTTTGTTCCTTTCGTTCATTGCAATCATTACATCCATTTAATTAATTTCAACCGCTTTACTGCTTTTGTACAATATATTCTTTTTCCACTTCACTCCTTTGATCTACTTTACGCATTTTATTCTTATTGTCCTTTTAGTTTACACTAGAGGTTATTAGTTGTCGAATTCTCGCTTGGATCTTGATGTTGTTTTGTTTTGTTTTTTGTTTTATTGTTATTTAAGATCTAGTATTTTTGTTTAGTCGAATTGTTGTTATCCATTTTATACTTACGGCCACATTGATCCTCTTGTCCATTACATTTATTTTGCCAATTTCCTTAATTTCAGCCACATTGCTGTTCTTGTACAACATATTCATTTTATCTACTTCGCAGTTTTGATTCTTTTTTACTCATTCTATTTTGTTTGTTCATTTTAGCTAACCAATAGATGTTAATTAGTTTTCGATTTCTTGCTTGGATCAAGATGCTGGTTGCTATTTATGATCTAGTATTTGGTAAAGTCATTGAGATGCAGTTATCCAGATTAAGTTAATTTGAGTCCGGGGTCGGTTTTAGGGGAAGAGCCAAGTTTTCAGTAGTTTGCGGAAAGACATGAGGTCTTCCGTGAGTCGGATGTGGGGTGGGAGTGCGTCCCACAGCGTGGGGGCCATGGTTGAGAAAGATGATCCACCTAACCTGACTGAGTTTGTTTTAGGTATGACTAGGAGGCCGGCTGAGCTTGATCTTAGAGTGCGTGGAGGGTGATAGGGTTTTAATTTGTCTTGCAGATATTGAGGTCCGGTTTTATGCAGTGCTCGGTGATAAATGCATAATGTTTTGAAGGTCACCCTTCGGGCAAGGGGAAGCCAATGCAGAGTTTTGAGGGCTGGGGAGATGTGGTCTCTCGGTCCAAGCGCTAGTAGCAGTTTGGCTGCAGCGTTTTGTGCTCTTTGTAGTTTAGTCAGTTGGTAAACGTGGACTCCGAGGTAGAGGGGGTTAGCGTAGTCCAGTCTTGATATAGCAATCGATTGGACTGCGGAGAGTCTGTTGGGAAAGGAGAGGTATGGAAAAATGCGCCCAAGAGTTTTAAGGTGGTAGTGGCAGGACTTCGAGACGTTGTTGACTTGGCGCGAGAGTGATAGGTCAGAGTCTAGGGTGCATCCAAGGTTTTTTACTGAATTAGAGGGGATCGGTGAGTTGCCCATGGCAGATGGCCAGGGTAGTGGGTGTGGAAGAAGTTTGGAGTTGCCACATACCATGATTTCGGTTTTGGAGGGGTTTAGCAAGAGGTGGTTTGTGGTCATCCAGAGCTCTATGTCGAGGAGGCAGGAGGCGAGGTCAGGTCGGCAGTTGGGTTTTGAGTTCAGGAGTTTTAGAATTAGTTGAGTGTCATCAGCGTAGTTGTAAAACAGGATGTTGTGTGAACGAATTATTCATGGGAGGGTGGCCATCTAGAGATTGAACAGGAGGGCTGATAGGCATGCTCCTTGTGGGAATCCTGTGTCGAATGGTCGGGCTTGGGAGGAATAGGTGGAGAGTAGGGTTATTTGGTTCCTATTTTTGAGGAAGGATGCTAACCATATGAGAGCGGTTCCACGAATTCCTAGGGAGTGGAGGCAGTCCAGGAGGATTGCGTGATTGATTGTGTCGAAGTAGGCAGATAGGTCAAGAAGGATTAATGCAGCGCATCCCGCGGAGTCTGCCGTGTTTTTAAGGTCATCCCAGATTGAGGTTAGGGTGGTTTCAGTTCCGTGTCAGGCTCTGAAACCTGATTACGCGGGTCTAGGAGATTGTTGGCTTCGGCAAAGACATTCAGTTGGGAGTTGGCGGTCCGGTCAATGAGTTTGGCAAGGAACCTGGTGTTTGAGCTGGGGCGGTAGTTTTTGGGCTCGAGAAGGTCGAGGGAGTTTTTTTTTATTAGAGGTTTGAAATGAACCGTTTTTAATGCGTCAGGAAAAATTCCAGAGGAAAAGGAGTCATTTATGATGGATCTTGCGTGTTCTCCTGCGCAGATAGAAGCGAAAATTTCGTTGAGGGTTGTGGCCGGGCAGGGGTCTAGTGGAGAGCGGGATGGTTTGCGGGCAGAGAGAAGTTTGAGAAATTGGTCGGGTGATATTGGATTAAAGGAGTCGAACGTTGGTTGGGTAGTGGTCGCAGGCGGTGGGTTGGTCGGTATGGGGGGTGGGTTGCATGGTGGGTGTAGGAGAGCTAGTTTGTTGGTTATAGCGTGTGTTCTTTCGAGAGCTATGGTGTAAAAGTGGAGAGAGAGTGAGTCGCACAGCGATTGAGAGGGGGTCGGTACGGTGGTGGTGCATGATGGTTTGGTGAATTCGGTGATGATTTTGTGAAGTTCTTTGCTGGGGTTTTTATAGTTTAGGATTTGGGAGATGTAATGGGCTTTTTTTGCTTTCCGGATTTCGGCCTTGTTCTGATGAAGGTGCCGGGCCAAGGTTGACCGGTTCAGGGGAGTTCCCTATGGCGAATCCCTATCGCCATTCTCACCCAGTTCCTGCTGCTCCGTGCCCCAAACATCTCCTCATGGGAATTCTTTGGGTTCGCTTTATTCAAGACTTACCATCAAACTTGGCACTCAAAGTGCCTACCAGTGTTTTTTCAAAGCACTCTTCTGTGAGTTAATGACTTAATTGGAGTTGTAAACTCACTAGTTGGTGTAATAATAATGTCTTAAGGAGGTCTGCCTGCAACCACTCAATTTATAAGCACTCTGCATGCCCGCCACTGAAGTCCTGTTAAAAAGAAGCATTGGCAAAGCCAAGAGTTGTGGCTTGTGTATACGTATTAGGGATGTGCAGGCACTGTTATTAGATGCCAAGGTACTGGCGCCATTTTGCACCTGCTACCATCAACGACCAGTTAATTATCTTGCAAGTGCCTTTCCCATGCCTACACAAAAGCCCAAACTGTTGGCATTGCCAATGCTTGTTTTTCTTACTGCTGCATGCTTCCTTCTCTCTCGAGTTCTTCCGAATACATGGATGAAACAGTAGCTTATTTCACGTTCGGTTCTAAGCCAGACGGCCATAGAGTTCCTTTCTCTGGCTGGGAATGTACACTGATTTTATTTCAGCAGCTCTGGCAGGCGTTTGCGCAAAGGTGTGAAGTGCGTTGTTGATCGCTACACGCTTCCATTAGCGTGTTGCACCATTATTTTTGCTAATCGTACAGCAATATAAATAAGTGGAAAAGGGGCAGCTGTCTGAACGGTTCCAGTAACGAGACCTTAGGGTGCCGTAATTATGTGTCAATGTGAAAATAAAGTTGCATTTTTGTTGTGGTCACCAATATGTATGTCTAGGGCCATTGTCTAGCTGGCAAACATTAAGGTCTGCAGGGTTGGAGATCAGTGGCATTGTAGCCGCGTTGTTGCATTGATCAGGAGCAATATGCCATGATCATTACACTTTTAATACTTACCATTACAGGTGAAGTTCCAATAGCCAGATTTTGGGTTAAAAATCGACCTGATTCTGGTGGGTGATGCTCTGTGTGTGAGTGGGAAATGGACACTCAAAAGGTATAGCAGAAGGTTGTTCAACTCCAGGCATCGAGGGCCAGAAACCTGGCTGGTTTTCAGGATATCCCTCTTTAATATTCATGGGCAAAAATGTGCATACATTTAGAATCATTGTATGCATATTTATTTAATGAATTTTAATGAGGGGTATCCTAAAAATCTGACATGGATCTGGCTCTTGAAGGCTGGAGTTGGACAACCATGGTATAGCATGATTACACGTATTGGGAACAGTGTGCTGCAAGATTTTTATAAAGTGCCATGTTGTGGCCTTTAAGGACGACAAGATGCTTCGGTGTGTTCTAACTGTCTTTATTACAAGACAAACAGGTGAACATAAACTTGTTCTCGTGCAGGCAGGGGAATTACTTACAGTTCAGTTCAGGGCCTCTCAGTTTCTTCACTGGGGCTTGATGTGCACAAGGATTGCATGCTGCAAGCTTCCAGGGCCCCCATGTGGCCTCCTGTGGCTTTGGACTTATGCCCTGGAAGCTGGGTCATCAGGCTCTTCAGGGCCTCGGTTTGATGGCTCCTTGTCAGGAGCAGAGCTGTGGGTCGACTGCTTGGTCTGGCGCTTCGCCAACACTGGCGGGAACGTTTTCTCACGGAGCGCGGGTTCACGAGATCTCGTTATGCCGAGATCTCGCGAGACCACGCTCCCACAATCATGTGATGTCCCCACACACCTCCCTTACTGGGAAAAGTATGGACGGTCATACCATGACAAAGGGCCTCATCACGACTTGGGCGGTAACGGTAACGCTATTAGCACGGGCGGTATTGGCCCTACCGCCAAACTCCCCGGCTCTAATAGCGCCGGATCATGAGTTCGGCGGTAATGTCAATCCCCATTCCCCATTGAGCCCATTCGGGAATGCCCCATTCCCCATTGGGCTCAATGGGGAAATTTTGCGCTAATACTGTGAATTTCCGGTGGATTTCCCCCCAGCTCAGAGCTGGGGAGAAATCAGCCGAAGTCCTGCTTTGGCGAACCCTTAAATCCGGCGGTAATAGCACTACCGCTGGATTTAAGGGTTACCGCCGAAGTCGTGATGAGGCCCAACGTCTGCAAACTTGCTGGGCTTCCTTCTCTCTCTCTGAGGTCTACTTAGATCTGGACATGGGGCAGGACTGCGGGAACACTCTTGGGGAGGTGCGGGTGATTCGGGTTCTCCTTGTCTTGCTTTTCGCTGTGATTCCCTGAGTGGGGTTGGAGAGTTGGGGCTTGAGAACTCGTTGCCATGGTGTGACTCCGAGGCATCTCTTTCTGACAGGCGAGGGTTTTCGGATGTCTCCTGGTGGTCTTGATCTTCTCCGGTTTCCCAGTGTGGCTGTTCAATAGATCCTTTCCTGCGCTACATGGCCACCCTTTCTAGGTTCCATTTTCTTCCGTCGCTGGTGCAAATGTGGTTTCACCCTTTCTCCAGGACTTCTATGGGACTGCTGTATCTGGAGCCAGTCGAAGTGTCTTTGTGGGGGAGGCGTATCTTTACTAGATCGCCTTTGTTAACTGCTGTGTGGCGAGCGGCTCGATGCAAGTCCCCTTGAGCCTTCATGGCTTCTTTGTTATGCTGCATGCGGAAAACTACGTCTTCCATGCCCACGTCTTCGTCAGCTCTCACTTGATGGAGCCAAGGTGGTACCAGTGTGGATGCTGCCCTTCTCCCCCTTAGCAGATGGAATGGCGAAACACTTGTGACGGCGTTGGGGGTGATGCGGTGGGCTGCTACGGCTTCCTTGACTGTCTTGTACGGGTCTAGGCCCAAGGCATGCGCCAGTTGCAGCGCCCCCTTGATGAAGCGGTTTGCCCGCTCGACCAGGCCATTGGCCTGTGGGTGGTAGAGACTTGCTCTCCACTGTCGAATGTTGTTGAGTTTGAGGAATTTCTCTATTTCTCGAGAGACCAGCTGGACCCCGTTGTCCATGACAATTTCTTCTGGGAAACCTTCCCGCTGGAATATGGCGGTGAGTGCTTCGATGACTGTGCTTGTGGTGATGTTTGAAGTGAAGTCAACTTCGACCCATTTGGAGAAATAGTCGACCGTGACTGTCCCGTATTTGTGTTCTGAGTGTTACACCCAGATTTTGGCATACCACTCTCTGGCATCGTTGGCGGTTACAGCCGCGGATGTGAGTTCATACCACCAACAGGGAGCCTCAAGCTCAGAGGAGCGGTCTAGTGGCTCGCGAGAAAGACGAGAGCGAGACTCCTCCTTCCACTCCGGAAGTACGATATGAACGAGAGTTGCCAGGAGTACTACGCGTTGCTACGATTCATCACAGCTCCGCTCTGTGAGTTACTGAAACTGCGATACGCGCCTCTCATTGATTTAAATTTAGGGAAGCCTTTCTTTCTTTACTTTACTCTGCTTACATTTCCTGCAGGACTTTCCACCATTTACCCCTATTCAGTCCGACCCAGCATCTCCACCCGGCTCAGTCTTACGGACGAAATTCTCAGCGGTCTTATTTACCTTTGGTCGATCCCGTCTCGACACTACCCTCAAACTCCCAAGACTCAACACATGATCTCTGCATCCTTGCCTATCCAACAGGTAGGGATCTAAGCATTCAGGCTTCTGCCCCCCTTTACTTCTCTTCTCACAAAACCTTATTCAAACACTTCCCTTCTGTTTTTCTTTAACTTATAACAGATCGGACCACATCCCCAGCCAACAGAGACTCTCCATAACACACCTTGGGATTCTCCCACAGGTACTTCTCACTCATTCAACCTTGGGTAACCATAAGACGAAGGGTGCTACAGATAGTTAATTCTACCTATTCTATTCCCACAGAAGAGTCTCACCCAAGCCAAATCATCGCGACTCCATCCGGTTAAACTTCCTACTCCAGTCGTGAGGGATCTAAGCGAACCACCTACAGAACAACATCCACAACCGGTTTTTTTTCCCTCTAAGAGGGTTTCCCAGAGAACCCCTTTCTGGCACCTGTGTTGGAAGGTTGGGGAAGGGGTCTCTGGTAAACTTTCACTCCTTCGGAGATATCGAAGACAAGGTAGGACTTTTCCATTGTTGCCTGCAAAGTGCTTCTGAATTGTATTGGCAGTCGTTACAGATAGCAACGCCTAAAAGGGTACGTGTTCAAATTAACTTGAACAGGCATTTCAGCTGGCAACAATGGAACAACAGATAGAGCAATTAGTCGCAACGATGCAGAATATGTCTGCTGAGGTGCAATTACTGAAACAGGAGAATGCCACTCTTAAACAACAGTTAGGGCGTTCCGCTCAGAGTTCAGAGGTACCCCCAGGGCCTTTACCAGGAGGGCGTCTTTGACGGCAATCCACATGCCGTGAAAGAGTTCTTGGAATCTTGTACGGTCCAATTTTCATTCAAGGCAGCCTTTTTCCCCACTGATAGGGACAAAGTAGGGCACATGATTGCCCAAATGACTGGTGCCGCTCTGGCCTGGGCCACTCCATTAGTCACCAACAACAATCCAATCCTTGATTCATACCCTGCTTTTTGTAATAGTATCCGAAGCATGTTCAGCCGACAGGAAGTAGTAGTGGCCTCCCAAGAGAAACTGTTAGATTTAAAACAGGGTAGTCAGGATATACTTACTTATATAACGGCGTTCAAAAGAAAGGCTGCAGATACCTCTTGGGCCGATGACGCCCTAATAACACTGTTTAGAAGTGGTCTGTCAGAAGACTTAAAGGACGAAGTGTCCCGTGTTTCCAGACCAACGAACCTCGCAGAATACATTGCCTTGGTTATGCAAATGGATTACCGTCATCAAGAGAAGAACAGAGAAAGACGAAAGGGAAAAGGGTCTCAAGCTCATGTAGAGGTATTTACCTCCCCTAAGTCAGGCCCTTAAGACGAACCCATGCAATTAGGTACAGCTAGAGGTCCATTAACCCCAGAAGAACGAGCCCGAAGAAGACCACTAGGCTTGTGCATGTACTGTGGGTCTAATAGCCATACTATTAGGGAATGTACTCTGATCCCTCCCAGGAAACCGGGGCAGGGAAACGCCAGTACCCGACGGTAAAAGGGACGGCGGCATCGGGTACTTTCACTACACATAGTCCCTCTTCTTACATATCCGGTGGGTTTTCCGCCCATTCATCAGAGAGCATCATGATCAGTTTGAAAATCTCTTTATCCTGGAACAACACTTCCTTACTTAATGTTCCTGCCCTCATTGATAGTGGTGCCGCAGGAAATTTCATAGATGATACCTGGGCACGCTCTCATAACATTCCTCGTACCGCCAAAAAAATGGCCATACCTGTGGAAAGCGTGGACGGGAGTCCGCTCACGTCAGGACCCATTAAGGATCAAACCTTGCCCTTGTTAATGGTGGTTGCTTCACATCAAGAGAATATAGAGTTTGACATAATCAAGACAGCCCACTACCCAATCATCTTAGGGCTGCCCTGGTTAAGACACCATAATCCCTATATTAACTGGGCAGCAGGCACACTTTTTTTGGGGTCCGAACGATGTGTACAACATCACCAAATGGTAAACTCCCCCAAGGTAGAGCAGATTCCAGATACCGTGATCTCGAGTACTGTAGTCAACGAGATCTCTTCCTTGCCTCCAGAATACGAACGGTTCCGTCCCGTATTTTCTCACCCAGAGTTTTCAGAACTCCCACCTCACAGAAGGGATGATTGTGCCATAGACTTGGTCCCAGACACCCCCCTTCCTTTTGGCAGGATGTATATTCTCTCGGCAAGAGAGAAGGAAGTTTTGAAGGAGTACCTACACACCCATCTCAAGAATGGATTAATTACAGAATTCACATCCCCGGCAGCCGCTTCTCTTTTTTTCATTCCGAAAAAAAACACATCGGAACTTCGCCCTTGCATAGACTTCAGAGGGTTGAACAAAATAACCATCCCGGACAAATATCCAATGCCCCTTATCCCAGACATACTGGAAGCGGTGCAAGGGGCCACATTCTACACCAAACTGGACCTAAGGGGGGCGTATCATCTGATTCGCATCAAAGCTGCCGACGAGCGGAAAACGGCGTTCAGAACACCATTCGGCCATTTCCAGTATAGAGTCATGCCCTTTGGGCTTATGAACACTCCAGCAGTTTTCCAAAGATTCATGGACCACATCTTTTCAGATATTAGTCTTCATTATATTACTGTTTACTTAGATGACCTTCTAGTTTTTTCTTCCTCTTTGAAAGAACATCAGTCCCAAGTGAAGGAGGTCCTAAACAGATTGCAGGAAAACCATTTGTATTGCAAACTAGAAAAATGTGCGTTCCATAAGACCACCATAGCATTTCTGGGATATATTCTCTCCCAAGAAGGGATTGCTATGGATCCTGCAAAAGTTTCCGCTATCACGGAATGGCCTCCTCCTCATTCTATCAAGGAGATACAAAGATTCCTAGGTTTTGCCAATTTTTATAGGCACTTCATCCCACACTTCTCTTCTTATACCAAACCCATCACTCAATTGCTAAAAAAAAGGCACCCCATATCTTTGGAACTCCGAGACACAGGAAGCATTTGACCACCTGAAGACTCTCTTTACCCAGGCTCCGATACTTAAAGTCCCAGATCAACAACGTCCTTTTATTGTAGAATCGGATGCCTCAAAATATGCCCTGGGAGCGGTTCTACTTCAATCAGACAGTCATAACACCGAAAGAACCGTAGCCTTCCTATCCAAAACCCTCTCACCCGCAGAAATCAATTATACCGTCTTAGAAAAAGAACCTCTAGCCATAAAGCGGGCTTTTGAAGAATGGCAACATCCCCTTTTGGGAGCACGATACCCTATCGAAGTAAGAACTGATCACCACAACCTTCGTTCTCTTCAGTATGTACAAACCTGCAACAGCCGACAAGCACGATGGGCACATTTTTTCTCACCCTATCAAATCAAATTCTCCTTCATCCCGGGAAATACAAATCTCCGGGCCGACGCTTTATCCCGCAAAGATCCTGCGGGGAAGATCCCTTTCCGAGCAGAACCTATGTTTCCAAAGGCTGTTTTTGTTCCAGTGGTCCATCACTTTTTGCAGACACTGGAGGACAAGACTAAGGATCTGCTGACAGCAGAACCAGAACATGGTCTCATTAAGGGATTGACAAGCAGTAGAGGACTCCTATTCAAAGGGGAACAAGTGTACGTCCCGGATATAACTCTCCAAAAAGAAGTATTGAGACTTTGTCACGATTCACTAACAGCTGGTCACCGAGGAATCCTCAACACTCTCGAATTGGTTCAGAGGCATTTTTGGTGGCCTTCAGTCTGTACTGATGTACGGGATTATATTGTGTCATGCACGATATGCCTTCAGACTAAATCTCCCCGGATACCACCTATGGGAAAATTGGTCGCGACCCCGATTCCGGAGAGACCATGGCAAATAATTTCAACAGATTTCATTGTGGATTTACCGAGATCGGAAGATTGTACCGCTATCATGGTGACCATAGATACATTGACTAAAATGGCTCATTTTATACCTTTGCCTGCAGTTCCTTCAGCGGCCCAGATGGCTCACATATTTTTGGAACGCATTTTTTCTCTACATGGCCTTCCGGATACTATTATTTCGGACAGGGGCCCACAGTATACTTCCAGATATTGGAAACAACTTTGCTCCCTTCTAGGGATATCCCGAGCTTTGAGCTCTGGGTTCCACCCACAGACCAATGGTCAGACAGAGCGCCTCAACCAGACGCTGGAAGGTTATCTTAGGTGTTATGTCTCCTCTGCGCAGGACAATTGGAAGTGCCAACTACCGTTGGCCGAATTCGCTTATAATAATGCGGCACATTCGGCCATCAAAGCAAGTCCTTTTTTCTGCACCTATGGCTTTCATCCTACGGTTTTCCCGGTTGCCACATCACCAGATGCACAATTCCCGGCTCTAGAGAGATTGGTGGATGCCATCCAACAAGGACACCGGACTGCTCACCTGGCTCTTCAGGAAGCCCAAACTCGCAGTAAAGCTCAAGCAGATAAGCATCGCTCTCCAACTCCCCAATTCCAGATTGGTGGACAGGTCTGGTTGGCAAGCAAATTCCTACATAGAAGGCGTGTCCCGTCCAAACTGTCTCCGAGATATTTTGGACCATTTCCCATAGTGGCTAAACGGGGTCCTGTGGCCTATACCTTGCAGTTGCCTGGATCCTGGAGCCGTATTCATCCGACTTTTCATGTCTCCCAATTGAAGCCGGACGTACGGAACCACTTTCATCGTACAACGGTATCCGCCCCTCCGCCGATGATGACCGATGCGGGTCCCGAATACGAGATCTCGGGTATCTGTGACTCTCGGTATCATCGTGGTGTCCTACAATACCTGGTGGACTGGAAGGGTAATTCTCTTTCTGAAAGGTTGTGGGAGCCGGCTTCGGCCGTTCATGCTTCCCGATTGGTTCGCTCCTTTCATCTTTTTCATCCTGGCAAACCTGGTTTCGCTTCTTTGGGGAGGGGGTATACTGTTACACCCAGATTTCGGCATACCACTCTCTGGCATCATTGGCGGTTACAGCCCCGGATGCGAGTTCATACCACCAACAGGGAGCCTCAAGCTCAGAGGAGCGGTCTAGTGGCTCGCGAGAAAGACGAGAGCGAGACTCCTCCTTCCACTCCTGAAGTACGATATGAACGAGAGTTGCCAGGAGTACTACGCGTTGCTACGATTCATCACAGCTCTGCTCCGTGAGTTACTGAAACTGTGATACGCGCCTCTAATTGATTTAAATTTAGGGAAGCCTTTTTTTTCTTTACTTTACTCTGCTTACATTTCCTGCAGGACTTTCCACCATTTACCCCTATTCAGTCCGACCCAGCATCTCCACCCGGCTCAGTCTTACGGACAAAATTCTCAGCGGTCTTATTTACCTTTGGTCGATCCCGTCTCGACACTACCCTCAAACTCCCAATACTCAACACGTGATCTCTGCATCCTTGCCTATCCAACAGGTAGGGATCTAAGCATTCAGGCTTCTGCCCCCCTTTACTTCTCTTCTCACAAAACCTTATTCAAACACTTCCCTTCTGTTTTTCTTTAACTTATATCAGATCGGACCACATCCCCAGCCAACAGAGACTCTCCATAACACTCCTTGGGATTCTCCCACAGGTACTTCACACTCATTCAACCTTGGGTAACCATAAGACGAAGGGTGCTACAGATAGTTAATTCTACCTATTCTATTCCCACAGAAGAGTCTCACCCAAGCCAATTCATCGCGACTCCATCCGGTTAAACTTCCTACTCCAGTCGTGAGAGATCTAAGCAAACCACCTATAGAACAACATCCACAACCAGGTTTTTTTCCCTCTAAGAGGGTTTCCCGGAGAACCCCTTTCTGGCACCTGTGTTGGAAGGTTGGGGAAGGGGTCTCTGGTAAACTTTCACTTCTTCGGAGATATCAAAGACAAGGTAGGACTTTTCCATTGTTGCCTGCAAAGTGCTTCTGAATTGTATTGGCAGACGTTACACTGGGGGCATGCTGTCCAGGGGCCCAATGAAATCCAACCCCAGTTTGCGCCACACCCCTTTGGGGACTTTGGTGGGCAGCATGAGGGCTTGCCTCACGGCTAGGCGTTTGTCACTGTTGGTGCATTCATAGCACCTTTCGACCATTTGTCGTATGTCCTGGTCCATGCCTGGCCACCAGTAGGCGTTGCGTATCCTGCGTCTGGTCATGTTGCATCCCAGATGGCCTGAGTGTGCTCTGCACTGTATCACTTTGCGAATTCCGCTGGGCGGGATAACTTGGTCGCCTCTGAGAATGAGACCATTCATGGTGGTGATTTCCTCGTTCACCTTCCAGTAAGGACGAAGGCCTTCAGGGATCGCTCTTTCGTCGGGCCACCCTTCGTGGACCTAGGTTGCTACGCGCCGTCCTGCTCGAACTCCTCCTGCCAGTGGCGTTCACTCAGGTCCATGTACTCGCCGTTCCTCAAGTCACTGATGGATGCTACGACACATTCATCTCCAAGAATGTGGTACCAGGGGCGCTTTGGTTCAGGAGCCTGGACATGCAGTCTGCTTGTGCGTTTTTCCAGCCCGCAATGTGGGCTATCTCGTATGTATATTCTTGAAGCTTTGCAGCGATCGTGGCCAGTCTCGAGGTGGCAGTGTTGGTGCCGCCCGGGCTCAACATGTGAATGAGGGGTTTGTGGTCGGTGACCAGCCTGAATTTCGTGCCCCAAACATAAGATCTGAAGTAGTCGACGGCCCAGGCACATGCCAACTTTTCTTTCTCAACGGTGGAGTAATTCTTCTCCAATGATGATAGGGCTTGTGATGCAAACGCCACAATATTTTCAGTGTCTCCTTTCTTCTGGGTCAGGGTGGCCCCCAGCCCGTATGCGCTGGTGTCTGTAGTAATGCAGGTGTCCCATTCAGGGTTGAACGGTTTCAGGCATGGTGCGTTTAGAATTCTCCTTTTGATTTCACCAAAAGCTTCATTTTGCTCTGGGCCCCAGGAATAGGCTGCCCCCTTCTTCAGAAGCTCCCTCATGGGCGACGTGGTTTCGAAGAACCTTGGGACGAATTTAGCATAGTACTCGGCTAGGCCCAGGAACGAGCATAGTTCTTCTCTGGACATCGGGGCCGGGGCCTCTGTTATGGCCTCCATGAGGTTCTTCTTGGGGCTGACCCCTTCGCTTGAGATGCAGTACCCAAGGTATTCTACCTTGCTCACTCCAAACACGCATTTTTCGTGGCGTAGATGAACGCCCGCCTTTTGAAGCTTGCTCAGGACTGTCCTGAGTGCTTTGTCATGGGTCTCGTTGTCCTTGGCATACACGAGAATGTCGTCCTGAAAGAATGAAACATTTGTGAGTCTTTTAAGTAGAGAGTTCATCATCCTCTGGAATGCGGACGCTGCCGACGACAACCCGAATGGCATGCGGGTATACTGAAAGGTGCCGAAAGGAGTGATGAACGCTGTCAGGGGGCGTGAAGATTTGTGTAGAGGAATCTGTTGATAGGCGTCACGCATGTCCAGCTTCGAGAAGATTGCCGCCTCTTTCATCATGAGGACAATTTCGCTATTGCTGGGGAGCGGAAAGCTGCCCGTGACAACCTCTAGATTCAGGCTTCTCAGGTCGATGCATATCCTGAGGTCGTTGCTGGATTTCTTTTTGACTAGCACCACTGGACTCAGCCACTCTGAGGATTGCACGGTCTCGATGGTTCCTTCTTCGACCATCTTCCGAAGGTGGGCCTCCAATGCAGGTCTCGCCGTGGCAGGTACTGCCTTGACTTGTGTTTCACAGGGACCGCATTGGGTTTAAGGTGAATCTTGTGGACAAAGTTTTTCACTTTCCCTGGGTTCTCGGAAAACAGGCTCGGGAAAATCTCCTTGAAATTTTGCGCTGCTCCTGAGGAGACCATGAGTACCTGTTCTGGAGTGCTGGGATCTAGTTTTATACTGAGTTTGTGTTGATCGTCCCATCCCAGCACGGCTGGGCCTTTGGGTGAGAAGTACACTTTGGTGGTGGTAGACCTCCCTTTGAATTCGATCCGGGCTCTGATGTAGCCTAGGAGGTCGACAGTCTCACCTCGGAACACCGTCGGTTTTTGCCTGGTCATTCTGATTTCTACTTGTGCTTGTCCCATCATCTCCTTATACGTGTTGATGGGAAGGATTGTGAGGTCAGATCCCGAATCTGCCATGACACGTGTTTCCATTCCGTCAACTTTAATGGTGCAGCGGGGCTTTTCCCTCCTGGCATGGGGGGCGTTGACCATGACGACCATGGGTCTGTCCTGTAGCTCGTCATCATCGCTTGAAGCGCAGTCGCCATCAACGCGGGAAACGGTTTTCTCCTGCCATGTACATGCCGGGGCCACGTGACCAATGCGTCCGCACTTGGAGCATTCCTTATTCCTGGCGGGGCAGTCGCAACCATTCGCCATGTGCTTGGTGCTGGCGCATCTATAGCATTTCGGCACATCCTTTTGCCTGGGGCCTTTGTCCCTGTGGCTGTCGCGGGACTGCTTGTCTCTGCGCCCTCTCCATTGTAGCGCCGCAAGTTCGTGTACGGGCAGGTGACTTCCCGCCTCTTAGCGTCTGCTGGAGGTTTCTTCTTCCGCCCTGGCAATTTGGGTGGCCTTGTCGAGGGTGACCTCCTTTTCTTGGATGAACTTGTCCTGCACTTTCCTGGAGTTAGTCTGAACGACGAGCATGTCGCAGATAACTTGTTCTGTGTTTTCACCAAATGCGCAAAGAGAAGCCAGCTCCCTCATCCTGGTGATGTGGTCGTCCACGGGTTCGCTCCCTTCCTGTTTACGGGTGTAGAACCTCAGCCTGTGTAGTACCACGTTCTCCTTATTGGTGAACCTCTTCACAATGCGACGAGTCGCCTCCTTGTAGATGTCGTCGTCGACCACTGGAATGGCTGTTAAACTGGCAAATATGTGCTGACCTTCAACCCCCAATGCATTCAGCAGCATCGCCCTCTTCCTGGCGGGGGCATATCTCGTGCTGCCCACAGCCTCCAGATAGGTGGAGAAAAGGGGCTCCCACTGCATCCACGGAATTGTCGGGGTCCCTGGTGAGGGGAGAAACGCAGGGGGCGGTGTGGCACCTTGCATGGTGGGCCCGTGGGTCTTTCGATATCCTCGTCGCCAATTATGTTGTGGCCTTTAAGGATGACAGGATGCTTCGGTGTGTTCTAACTGTCTTTATTACAAGACAAACAGGTGAACATAAACTCGTCCTCGTGCAGGCAGGGGAATTACTTACAGTTCAGTTCAGGGCCTCTCAGTTACTTCAATGGGGCTAGATGTGCACAAGGATGGCACGCTGCAAGCTTCCATGGCCCCCGTGTGGCCTCCTGTGGCTTTGGACTCATGCCCTGGAAGCTGGGTCATCAGGCTCTTCAGGGCCTCGGTTTGATGGCTCCTTGTCAGGAGCAGCGCTGTGGGTCGACCGCTTGGTCTGGCGCTTCTCCAACACTGGCGGGAACGTTTTCTCGCGGAGCGTGGGTTCGTGAGATCTCGTTATGCCGAGATCTCGCGAGACCACGCTCCCGCGATCATGTGATGTCCCCACATGCCATGATAAAGAAATGCAAAGCCACCGCCTCCACCTTTTGTGTGGTCAGCTCGGACCTTCTCATTGTGGTTGATGGCTGCACTGACTATCGAAACTGCATAGTTAAACTGTTGAGTCAGAGACAATAAGTGCTGGGGCTCAAAAACAAGTGCAGGGCTGAGTTCTAGTAAACACCTACACAAATTAAGCACTCAGGGGCTCCAATCATCAGGTAGCCAGGCCTCGGTCTCTCAGTGTATGTTATGTTATGTTAAAGGTACTTATATAGTGCACCATCACCAACGGAATTGATCCCCAGGCGTACTGGCGGATCTGTAAACAGGAAGGAGGACTGGTAGGGTTAGTCAGGAGGAGGGGAGAAGAAGAGTGGGAGAGGTGGTGTGCTGTTGTGCTGTTGGCAGCTTCAGCTCGGTATACACTGAGTGCTGGGTTTTGGTGCAAGTATCGGATCTGGCGAGACCTCGTTTGCTGTAGGTGATGTTTATGTGTTGTTGATGCAATGTGTTAAAGTACATGCAGATTGCTGGGAGAGAGATGGTTGTGTGGCTTTTGTGTGGATTAAGTATGCAGAAGATTGAGGGTTGGGTTAGTGGGGGTCTGTATCCTGATTCAGGTACTTCTGTACCGTTAGAGCTGTATCCCTGTGGGTGGGGTTGTTGCTGGTTCCTCGTGGGCTGTCTCGCTGTGGTGGTGCTGCACTGATCAAGCTGTATCATTGTGAGTATTGTATGGAGTGATAGGTGTGTCTGAACCTTTTATTCGGGTGTGGAACTGGGTTGGTAATCTCTATTCTCTTGTTATCCAATGTGACACTGGTCGGTTGAGGCTTTGAATGGTTCTGGGTCTGAGTGCTGTTGATTGGGCGTCCGACTGCATCCTTCTTGGTCAGCCTGTGTATTCATTTGCTAGTTTCCTCCTGTCATGACTATCTTTCAGTTGGTTATTTGGTTTCCATGAGGTGACTTCCTTGGGGCTATTGTTTAGTTGTAGTGTGTGTGTGATGGCGCATTGTGCTTCCACGTACTGATGAACATTGTGTAATGATTAAACATTCTGTTTCTCACCCTCTGGATTGGAGCTAGTGGTGCAAGGTTTCCTGTTCCCTTGCTATCTGCAAACTGTATATGTAGGTGCCTCTAAAACATTTCCATTGGAAGTTTTCCTGTTGAGGAGATTGGGTATGAAGGGGGCTCGATGCATGGTGGCTGGTCAGGAGACAGTCAGCTTCATTTTACAGAGGCAGCAATTGCATGAAGGGGACCAAAAACGTTAGCAATTGAGCAAGGCTCTCTGGTCCCCTGCATGCAGTATTAATGGTGCACACAGTGGAGTTGAAAAGGAAAGACTAAAAGCGAGGCAAACAAGCTTTCACTCTTCCATTGTCCACTCCTTCTCCTGGAAAAGTAAACATCACCTGCCAATGAACTTTGCAAGCAGAGGTTGTAACCAGGGCCAAACACTGAGGCAGATTTCATAGGAATCCATTTGCTTTATGCCTGCATGAAAATTAAGTGCTCACATGAGGTGGTGGTAGTGAGCACAGTGGTGATCATCTCTCTGATCGTGTTCCTTCCTTGCCTTGTGTCAGCAGGATAATGGGGCAGAGGACCAAATAAGGGCATAAATGCATTACGCTTCGCATTTACATCATTTCCCTCCCCCACCCCCATTTAAAATGAGGGCTAGGGGGGCTCCCCGACAGATCCTGCCTGTGCAGGCTTTGCAGAACATGCGTGGCGGCGTAGTTTAATGAGTTTGCATCATCCACTGATGATGATTGAATAATGTTTTGTGGTTTAGTTCCTGTTTGTTCCCGGACATGCACTTGGATGGGCTTTCCTTTGGACCGCCTTTGGCACGCTGCCGGCGTGCCTACTTCTGCTGCATTGTGTTTAAATGCATCTCGGAGGGGACGTGTCAACCTTGCTTCCAGGACGCAGCTGTGTGTAATTCTACTTACCTTGCTTCTGGCATGGAGCCAGTAGGTGTTCTGCCAACAGCCTTGACAGATGAAAGCTACAAGTGTTTAAATTGGTTAAAAAATGTATTCAATTCACTTTTAAGAAAACATTCCAAAGAGTTTAAATCCAGTCCTCAGTCTAACCTCGGTGGTATCCTTCATGGGGATACATGAGTCCTTATCTAAAAGCTCTGTTTTGAACAGTGCAGAACATTCATCAGGTATGCATGATGGATTTGCTTTCTGTTGTCCTTGTTGGTCTGGCTACTGACACATTAGCTCTCATAGGCAATGCCTTATGGGTCTTCATACAACAGGGCTAATCTTGTTATCGGGA
The DNA here is from genome assembly GCF_040938575.1 of Ambystoma mexicanum. Classification (NCBI taxonomy): domain Eukaryota; kingdom Metazoa; phylum Chordata; class Amphibia; order Caudata; family Ambystomatidae; genus Ambystoma; species Ambystoma mexicanum. The sequence goes on from NC_090922.1 coordinate 457,623,172, forward strand.
CAGCTGGCTAGCAAACACTGTCCTCCGTGCCAGAAGAGGGGCTCTTTTAGCTGCAGCACAAATTTGGATCCTTGCAATTGTTGGATGTGGACATTTATTTCTTCCATATAAAAGTGCAGTGTGGTGTGTATCCCACGGTCCCTTCCTGGATTTGTAATATCACTGCTCCCACACCCGCATGCACTGGCCGTTCGGCTCATTGCAACACTTGGATGGTGAAGGCTGCAGCATATGCATTTGCCCCTTGTGCCTCTATCCCCATGAGCGTCTTGGAGTCATACATGTGGACTCTCCACTTGCCTGGAAGAAGGGTGGTGACCAGTCGCCTTCCCAAGTCCCCCATACACCCATATACATACCTCAAGCCGACAATGCCTCTGCAGTTACTCCTGCAGTCTTCTAAACACCCCAGAATCCACAGTTTCCACGCACCCCACATTCTGGTACTTCTGCCCACCCTACACCTTTCCATAGCATTTAGCTCCTAACTAACTCTGGCTGCTATCTTCTGCACCCCAAACCATCTGCCAACAATCACCCCCGTCCTCTAGCCTCGGCACATGCTCCACCTTGCATCCTGTCCCCACCCCTGCAACCAGTGCTTAATTTATGGGGGTGTTTGCCAGGGCTCATTTTTTGAGCCGCGGCACTCATTGTCTCAGACTCAGAGTGATTATAAAATAATGATAGCCAGAGCATCCCTCAACTCCAATGAGCAGATGCAAGCTGTAGTTTAACCCCAAATGTGTCGATACTGTGGGGAGCAGCTGTGGGTGGTGGCAGCAATGGTGGAGAACTGCCCACTTGCAGTGTCACAAGCATGCTAGAAAATCATCTATCCTCTGCAGCCCTTCCCCTCTTACCAAAATTATTATTATGATCTTAGAACGTTATTTTTTCCTATTCTCCAACAAGAACCATGCTCTCAGCAAGTAGAGTATCCTTCGTCTCAAAGCACACAGAGTACACAACCCCACTTCAGCAAACAAGGCCTGGGTCTTTGCGCAGTGAACGGCACCTGCTCGTACCAAATGAACATGAGCTCCTCATGATCAGAGCAGTGAATGGGATGGAACAAGACGGAGCGGCGCTCTGGCAAAAAACTTCTTGCCTGAGCGACGCTCCATCTCCCAGAGCCAGGGGCTAGCACATGACTCCCAGATCCTGCACCTCAAAGAGCAGACTGCTTTCAGAAGTAGAGTCTTCTAAAAACAGTCTGTTTGTCGAAGTGCAACCCGCAAGTACGAGTAACCAGCCACTCTTCATCAACCTTTTACAAGACTCGGCACTGGGGACTGGATACAGAAATTGCTAGCGACACATACTGTGAGGAATCAACTTCCGGGACACCAGTGGTGCAGGGATGAATATCGGTTTCTAAACCATCAATCAGCCCCACACCTCTAGTACAACAGAAGGGATCTGAACAGATTGGAAACAAAAGTCAATTATAAACCTCCTTGTCCAGTTTTGGTAATGTGGACGGAATGGCAGGCTTATCTCCGGAAGGTCGTGGATTGTTGGTTAGTTGCAACACAGCGAAAATACAATTATTACCCAATGATAACCGGGACTGTCCAGTCAAGGTTGTATTAAAATATCTACTTTATTATTATTCAACAGACAGTTTTAGCACAATACAAAATACAACCCACCCTGGATAGGAATGCAGAGGACAGACAGTTTTAAGAAGGAAAAAGGATGCGCTTTGGATACTGACACGAGGGTGGTTGGTAAAGTAATTAATCTCAGTAGTTCATGGATACTTGGTTTCAGCACAAAGGGAGCAATGGTCATAAAATGTTACTGGGGGCCTTCGGGGAAGGACCAGGAGGACATAATCACAATGTACCTTGTGTGTGTAGAAGTTCTTTGTGCTCGACAGCATCAAGTCGGTTTCAGGGCGCTTTGCAGCTTCTGCAACAAAGATCAAGATGAGAGACAGCTGCGGGTAGCAGGCAGTTCAGTGAGCAAGGCTGGACAGACGGCTGCAGGCTGGCCCACACAGCGGCTCGGGTTCAGGAATCGTCTAAGTGCTGGTTGGTGGGTCTGAAGCACCGGTCGAGACGTCTTGGACCGCGTGAGCGACTGCGGCATGACAATAGTCAGTTGCAACTCAAGGGGCTCGACTATCTTGAAAATGTCCTTAAAAGTGGACGTTGGTTGATGCTTGTCGATGCACTCCTAGCTTCTTCGCTGGGCTTGTGTCGTCCTTTAAGGTAGATGGCCCAAAGCTGAGGAGAGTGTTGCAGGCAACAGCCTTGTCCTTGGCTTGGTTCAAAGACTCTCTGGCACTTCCCACCTAGGTAGCTTGCTTGCAGAGCTTAGCAGGCCACACTGTGTTCTGTCTGGTTAACGGTTCTGGAGCTGCTGGAAGGGTCCTCTGCGGGGTTCAGTGTCTCCCTCTGTTCCCTGGGAGATGTTTAGGGGAGTGATCTTGCTTCCCTCTTTGGAAATCATGGCCTTCCTTCACTGGCGGAAGCTGTAAGGCAGACTGTACCTTCAGCCAGGGTCCAAATTAGTTTTTCTTGTGACTCCTTGCAAAGTCCTGATGATCTCCTAAAATAAGGACTCAGCCCTCTTTTAAAGCCAAATGGGCCACAGTGATTGGTGCAGGCTAAGCTCACCTTAATGAACCAATCCTGGGTCCCCACCAACAATCTTCTGTTATGCGTGAGGTAACATGAAAGGTGAAGGGGTAAAAACATGTACTACTAAGTCCCACCCATCTTCCTGTCTGTTGTGTATCGAAGGGTCTCTCTGGTTAATTGAGCGCTCTGGGGTTCCTCATAAAAGCACAGGTGTCCCTTGCAGTTGTGGTGAGAAAAGACGTTCTGTCTCCAGCAAATCACATACTTCTACCCTCTGAAAGAGGTTCCCCTTGCAGGGGGTTGCCTACTGTAAACAGTTGTCCCAGGCATGATAGTTCACTGCCCTTGAAACTAAGGGGCGGGAGCTAACTTCAGTTTCACACAGATGCATATCAAAAAGGTGTTTGGTTTCCTGTCCCCTTTGTCAGCTCTGCGACCAGGCCTCTCGCAGGCCTGCTTCAATTAACTCTCATCAGTATATGCTGCAACCAGTAGGACACACAAAGGAGAGGGTGGATCCATGTAGCCTTTGTCAGTTAATGAGGCTTGTCATGGCAGGAGGAAGGTTTTGCCTTCCCCTTTCTTGAGATGCTTTGATGTGCCCGTGGCTGTCGCATTCCAGCTGAACATGACAGCAGGACTGCGCCTGTAGGCGGTGTCAACCCAGAGTACATATGAATATGTGTTTGTTGGGCGGCAAACATGGGAAAATGTGTGCAGATTAGCCCTACATATTTTCCAGAGGTTGATCTCTCATTCAATTTCCTTTAAAAATGTCAAAAAAGCCCAGGCGTGCGCACACTCCCTGGCAGCTGGTTGAATTCCTCACACAGAGTGCTGCAGCTGTCCAAACTGATATACATGTCCAACGATTTACAGACATCTCTTCATTAGGATGAATATTGTGACCAATCAAAACAGTGTGCATTATTTGTATGAAAGCATTTTTTACTGAATCACTATAAAACATGTTCAACATTTAAAATTGTGAACGTTATGATGATCCCATAAGGATCTTTGCTTTTATGCAAATCGCTAGGATTGTGTTCTATGAAAAGATACTGTGTTTTGCAACCTGACCTGGGGCCACAGCCCTGGCACCCCGCCCCCTCCTCCCCACAGCCCACCCGTCCAAAGAGGTGACCGGTCCCCCAGTAATTTTTTTCAATTTCCAGCACTGCTCATAATTCCAGTCAAAGTGCACAGCCGCTTTTCACCCAGTATCACCCTTCTCAAGCACACCACGCAGCCTAACCCAACAAAGAGCACTCATTGCAAGTGCCCTACTCTCCAGCCTTCCACAAACATCAAACTCCGACCAAATCTTTTACCCTAGTACCACAGTTCATTTTAGAAATCTATTGCAAAGCATGCTCTCGTCTTCAGGGTCCTAGATTAACATGGAGGTGTCGACGTAAAGCATGGAGGAGGCGCCTGAATAACGGGGCAGTGTCCTCTCCTCCCTCCCCCCTGGGTAATGGGGAGGTTGCAGTGCAAACCTGGGAAATCAGAGAGGTGGGAAGCCCGCCAAAAGGGACCAAATACCTGTGAAATGGGACAATGGAAGGGGGCGGGCCAGGCAGGATATAAGGCGCCTGGTTCTTGCTTGCTGGATCTTCACAGCCCAGCAGCAATACGCTGTGCACCGAAGGAGGACCCCTTTCTTTTTTTTTTGGTTGGAGCCTAAAGAAGTTGGAGGCGTTGCAGCAGCGGAGAAGGCGAGGTGCCGGAGCCATCCACGACCTTCGTTGGAGCCGGAAGAGTTGGTTGAGGCGTGTGAGCTTGGCGGTGAATGTGCCTTTGGGGCCGCCTCTTGGACCGGGAGCCGCGGTGAAAGAGACGTGCCAGAGCCATCCACGACCTTTGTCGGAGCCGGAAGAGTTGGCGGAGGCGTGTGAACTTGGCGGTGAATTCGCCTTTGGGGCCGCCGCTTGGACCAGGAGCCGCGGAGAAGGAGAGGCGCCGTAATCAGTAGATGCGGCGGGTAAGGTGCACAGAGCATGATTACACAGATGAGAGGGGGGATGTTGAGGAGGAGCGAGAGTGCGCCGAGCAAACTGCCCCTCTCTCTCGGTTCAGCAGCACGATCACTTGGTCAATCCAGGCTGCGGAAGGGTGAAAAGTGGGCCTAACATTTCTGCATAGACTTTAGTACGTGGGTTGTACTTTATCATTCCACTGCCTAACAGAATGTAACGTAATTTTGATTACCTTGCTAGTGTGGCATCTGCATAGCTGCGTGTGAACACCGAAGGAGGAGTTTTATCTCCATAATATAACTGGCCTAACATTGCCGCTCCAACATTCTAGAATCCGGGCTGCTGTCGGGTGAAAAGCTTTGCCGCATTTCACTTTCACAAGCTCAGTTGCAGCGGAGACTTAACGCTGTAGACCCGGGCTGTCAGAGGGTGAAAATAACAATAAGTCATTATCGATCGGCTAACACCGGGTAGCTAAAGGGTGATAAAGCACAGTATAGTAGTGTTGTGTTCAAGAAGTAAGGCTGAGCAGCTCAGCATGATGTTTTAGTTGGTGTGGCTTTCACATTGCTTTTAACATTACCAAGCAAGCAGTGCGTGTTCCTTGAGGGCTGCTGCATCAGGACAGGAACCAATAAAAGCAAGCATTTGGCTAAAAACAAGGACACAGCAAGTCAGAGCATGGAGAGCCTCACCTTTGCAGTGCGTGTGCCAGGAGGCCGCTGCAACTAGTCGCCCCATCGCAGTGCGTGTGCCTGGAGGCCGCTGCAACAAGAAAGGTGTCTACACAAGCTCAGGGCACGCCAGGGTTCTGCTGCCTTGATAAAGACTTGGAGCAATTTGTGTTGATGGCACGGATGGCGGCTGCCAAACATGGGCCAAATTGGTTATACATGGTGGCAACGCAGCTAGAAGGGGAAGCAGCAGGGTCAAGCCAAGGGTCATAATCGCAGCTATTGTTCCCTAGTTTTTCAGCAGTGGAGGCGTTGCAGGAGATCCAGGCCAAAGAAGATGACGAGGAAAGTGGGCCCAGTGAGGAGGAGGAACCTGCAGCCAAGAGGAAGAGGACTATGACCACCAAGGCTAAGGCCAGTAGGCAGCAGGCTGGGGCTGCCAAGCAGCAGGGCCAAAAGGCAGTGGGAGAGAGCAGGGGCCTATAGCCAATCCGGCGGCCTTACATGCTGAAATTCAAAGGTGTAGCGGCAGTGCACCCAGCGCGCTCATGGCCAGCTCAGCGGCAGTGGCAGCAGAGGGACCTGCATCCTTGGAGAAGGTTAAAGGTATGTTTATGCAGTGCTTACAGGCATGGGGTAATGGGGGGAATGGTCAAATGTTATGCGGAAATGTAAATGCATTTAACCAAGCGGGGAGTAATGCTGAGGCTGTACATCAGCAAGAATAGGTGGATAGGCGGGGTGGCGTGGGGGCGGCTGTTAACCCCATGATCATGAGTCAAGCCTCCTCCTTACCCAGGGTGACCTCTCTTGGGGAGGGCAGCCAGCTGCAGCAGCCTTATAGCAACACTGCTAGGCAGCCAAGGGCAGGGCATTGGGTGGGGTACTCAAGCTACCTCACTGTCCAGCCAGCTGCAGCATGTGATAGTAACACCAGTGCACAGCTAAGGACCGAGTATTGGGTGGGGTGATGCCACACAGTACGGGAGGCCAATGCCAGGATTTGCTCCAGTACAGGCAGCTGGGAACTCTTTAGTATGGCACATTCCTGTGGTCTACAAAGAGAGGATTTGGCAGAAGGAGTTTTTTTTAGATCTTTTGCCTGTTAGATATGGATCCGGTGGGGTTTACATAGATTGTCTAAGAAGGAAAGGGAGAAGAAGGATAGGGAAGAGGCCAAGGTAGAGGAGAACATCTACAACTGGTTGGCTGCCTTCAGGATGCTGGCATCCATCATGATAGAAAGGTTTCCACAGGATGCAGGGTCATTATTGCATATGAGCAGCACGTCCATACCTTATACCTGACCTATGGTGGCAATGCTTGGTTGAAGTATGACAGGGGTTTTAGGTTTTAGGCTTAAAATGCAGGTTTGGCCTGCAATGTCTTGAGATGAGTTAGATGTCAGGGGTTGAGAAAATGGTACCATCAAGGGAGACTGGGGACAAGGCCCCTTGGTGAGAAGCCGTATTATAAAAAGCAGAGGTGGTCTTATGGGGACAGCAGGAGGGGTTCCTTTCGAGGGTGCTCTTCCTGGAATGGTAGATCCAGTTATCAGCAGGGGGGGCAGCAGTTTGCTGGAAGTTTGAGAAGGGGTATTGCCCCTTTGGCAAAATCTGCAGATTCAGACACACAGGTGGCATAGGTACAGGGAACCACAATGCATCTTCCGGCGAAGGAAAGCAGAGGCGGAGCGCAAAACCCAAAGAAAAGCCTAAGCGTAATTGAAACTCAGCTGCCCATGCCCGTACTCCTGCATAAAATGGTTCCAGTCTTGAATACATACCACGATAGCACCAACGCTAAATTGCCTTGGGAAGGTTTCAGGTGGGGGTTTAAGATCTCTTACAAACGCGGCTGTGGGGAGCAGGGAAGCGGATACTTTAAAGTCAGCAGTTGGAATGCCTGAGGTTGTGTCACAGAAGGTTGCTAAGGAGATCAAGCTGGGAAGGGTGGCACACCCATTCACATCCCCACCATTGGAGAATGTTGTAGTGTCACCCCTGGGCTTGGTACCAAAGAGGGAGGAGGGGCAGTTTCCCGTCATACAGAACCTTTCCTTCCCCGAAGGTGTCCGTTAGCGATGGCATAGCTGATAAGAAATGCAGGGTTCGTTATTCGTCATTTGATTATGCAATAGAGCTAGTGAAGACTTCAGGGAGGGGCACGCTGATTGGGAAGGCCGACACTGAGCCTGCCTTCAGGCTACTGCCTAAATACATGGAAAGTTACCATTTGCTGGGCTTCAAGGTAAAAGACTCTTACTTCTACGACAGGTGTTTGGGGGTGCACTATTTCTTGCGCTTTTGGAGTATGCTTTGAAGCAGAGGGTGCAAGGCGGCGTGGTAATGCATTACCTCGACGATTTCTGGTTCATAGGGAAGGAGGGGACAGATTAATGTGGGTTGCTCATGAGCATGTTCCGGGCATTGATGAAAGAGTTGGGGGATCCCCTTGGCAAAGGGGAAGAGAGTTAGCCCACTCACGAGGCTAATAGACATGGACTCGGTGGAAGGGAAGTGTAGATTGCCAAAGGACAAGGTGGTGAAGCTTAAGGAAACAATCGGGGAGTTAAGGGGAAGGAACAAGGCCATCCCGAGGGAGCTGCAATCATTGGCAGGGCATTTGAACTTTGCGGGTAGGGTGATCCCGGCAGGGACATTTTTCGCCAGGAGCATTGAGCTCAAGACTATAGGATTGCAGCACGCTTCTAAACATGTGCGGCTGGGGGCAGAGGTGAAAGAGGATCTCAAAATGTGGGATGATTTCAATGGGGTATTACTGTGGCAGGAACAGTGGGCCACTAGCGAGAAGCTCAAGCTCTTTACTGACTCTTCATGCTTACATGGTTTTGGGGCCATTCTGGGGAGCGACTGGTGCGGCTAGGCCTGGCCGGCAGCTTGTCATCAAGAGGGGATTACCAGGGACATCACCCGACTGAAGTTGTTTCCTATCGTGGTCGCTTTTAAACTTTGGGGAAAGTCATTAACTAATAGGAGGGTGGTTCTTTGGTCAGATAACCTGGCTGTGGTCCAAATCATCAATCAGGGGACGTCCAGCAACATGAGGGTGCTTGCTCAAGTAAACCACTGAGGTGAGAGCAGGACACATTCCCGGAATAAAAAACGTGACCACTGACTCTCTCGTTTGCAGTGGGAGAAATTTCGGGTGACCTGTCCAGAGGCAACCAAGATGATGACCCCATTCAAGGTGCAGTGGTGGGGCATGATTGGGGTAATCTGAGTTCTCTAATCCACACTGCCCTGGCCCGGAACACAGCAAGGAAGTACAAGGGATGCTGGGAGCAATTCCTGGCCTTTCAAGAAGAAATATTGATGGAAGGGCAAAAGGGAGAACCAGTACGCGCTTTTGTCGGGTGGGGATGGTGGTCTGGGAAAACCAGATCATGGATGTCTTATCACTAGGCTGCAATAGCTCATTACTACAAGCTTCGGGGGGAAACACAATCCTACCAAGCAACACTACATAGCAATGGCAATGAAGGTTTGGGCAAAGCAAAATGAGAGAAAGCATTATGAAAGGCGGCCCATTGATATTGTAAAATTGCAGTTTGATTGCGACCCTGCGTACTGTTTGACATGGCTAGGGGGAGAGTGTTTTGTTCACTGCAGCCTTTTCATTGGTTTTCTTTGGAGCCTTCAGGGTAAGTCAGCTGGTTCCTGAGAATAGGGAGGGACGGGGCTCTGCGTTTTTAAGGTTGGAGGATGTGCAATTAAAAAAGGAGCGGGTGTGCATTAATTTAAGAAAGTCCAAGACCAACCAGAAGGGAAAGGGGAGGACAGTCACCCTTTATAGCATTCAGGGGAGCAGTGTGTCCAGTAGCATGGCTGACGAATTACCTTCAGGAGAGGCAACAGGCGGTTGCAGGGTATCCCCTATTGTTGCGCATGGATGATTCGGCCCTGAGCATGTTCCATTTCAGGAGTGTTATGCATTTGGCATTGAAAGGGATGGGAGCAACAGGGAGAGTGTTTGGTACACACTCTAGAATAGGGGCGGCTACATCAGCGACTGAACTGGGCATGGGGCCGGAGGCTATTATGAAGATCGGGGGTTGGAAGTCGAGTTGTTTTCGGAGGTACTTGAGGTCTGGCAAAATGTAGTACTAATGAGAACCTTCTCATCTCCTTACAATTAACAGCAGCTCGAAGGAGGAGACGGTCCATTTGGGTAGTGGGACATTTGTTTGTGTTTAGGCCGGGGCCTGCTGGACGGTGGAAAGAGAGAGAATGACATCGGGCGAGTATCAGATCTGGTGGGATGGGGTGCCAGGGATGAGATGGGCCCAGTTGCAGGGGCACATTGGAAAGTTGCTGGGTAAGCAGCACAAGCCTGACGTTTTGATTATCCATCTAGGTGGCAATGACCTGAAAAGCTTGGGGAGGGGGTCTTTCATGAGGGAAATGACATTCAAATTGCAGGAGCTGTCCTCACAGTTGGGGAGACAGAGATCATCTAGTCCGAGATAATTCCGAGGCAGGAATGGAGGGGTGCAGAAAGCCATTCTGCAGTAGAAAAATCCAGGGGGAAATTAAATGGGCCAATGGCTAAGTTCTGCAGGTGCAGAGGTTTTCCCCAGATCAGGCACAGTCTGATCAATTTGAAATCCCCGGAATACTATGCGAAGGATGGAGCGCATTTGTCAGCAGCAGTTATGGATCTGTTCTTTTGGAATGTATGCACGAAGCTGCTGGAGTTATAAGAGAAGGAAAAGGGGGATCCACGGTGGCCGTGGACCCACCTTTGGCGTGGTAGTGTTTTGGCAACCAGTGGCAAGATAGAGACTACTAACGAGCTGTGGAAAAGCGGGAAGGGTTTTCGCTCTTCTCGCGACAAGCGCCCCCTGGGGGCCTAAGCGACAGGGGCGCTGAGGTATTGATGAGGGCTCAGCTTCCCCTGGCAAAACGGCACTCCCCTAGCCCAGGAACACCTGCAGTGGCAGGCGGGGCTCAGAAAAGAATGGTTGGGAGAGCTTTGGCTTACAGTGGACTTGGTTTGGAAAGGGGGAAGCAAGGTTTGGACACGGAGCAGTCGGCTGGTCGCTGCACCCTCAGAACTATTTTCACAAAGTTTGTTGGCAGTGTTTGGAGTGTTTGTAGTTATATAGAATGTTGTGAAAATTGAATCTGCTGCCTTTTATGCCAACAAAGAAAGAATGTCTCATTCTGCACCTTTTTCCTTGGTGGGGTATCAAAAGGTGCGAATGAAATGAGCAAGCGTGTTGATTGGTACACATATGGACAAATGCCCAGGTTATGGAGGTGTCGATGTAAAGCATGGAGGAGGCGCCTGAATAAAAGGGCAGCATCCTCTCCTCCCTCCCCCTGGGTAAGGGGGAGGTCACAGTGCAAACCCAGGAAATCCGAGAGGCGGGAACCCTGCCAAAAGGGACCAAATCCCAGTGAAACGGGACAATGGAAGGGGGCGGGCAAGGCAGGCTATAGGGTGCCTTGTTCTTGCTTCCTGGATCTTAACAGCCCAGCAGCAATACGCTGTGCACCGAAGGAGGATCCATTTTGTTTTCTTTTCCTCCCACCCACCGTGCTTATAGGACGGTGGAAGGGCAAAGCTTAGCCGTTGCTGTCGCAGAACATCGAGGCAGTGTTTTGGCGACCAGTGGCAAGATACAGACTACTAATGAGCTGTGGAAAAGCGGGAAAGGTTTTCACTCTTCTCGTGACCAGTGCCCCTTGGGGGCCTAAGCGGCAGGGGCACTGAAGGTATTGATGAGGGCTCAGCTTCCGCTGACAAAAAGGCGATCCCCAGCCCAGGAACACCTACAGGGGCAGGCGGGGCTCAGACAAGAATGGTTGAGGGAGCTTTGGCCTACAGTGGACTTGGTTTAGAAAGAGGGAAGCAAGGTTTGGACTCGGAGCAGTCGGCTGGTCGCCACACCTTCAGAACTATTTTCACAAAGTTTGTTTGCAGTGTTTGGCGTTTTTGTAGTTATATAGAATGTTGTGAACATTAATCTGCGGCCTTTTATGCCAAAAAAGAAAGAATGTCTCATTCTCCACCTTTTTCCTTGGTGGGGTATCAAAAGGGGCGAATGGAATGAGCAAGCGCGTTGGTTGGTACAGATATGGACAAATGCCCAGGTTATTGTTGTTCTACACGAAATACCACCACTCAGTCAAGCAGGCATATATTCATGTTGTAAATGTTTTATCTCGCTGCCAGTTGGCCGTTAGGTTCGGGAGTCATAGTGCCAGATCTTAAGCACTGTGGGAGCCTATTTCATAAGAAACCATATCAAATTCGAATACGTATTAATCCATCAGCAGACATGCAATAACATCCTGCAACAATATGACCCAGCTCCAATGTATGTTCTTGTCTCACTCAGTTTTACTAATATTAATTTAGTCATAACGCGGGAAAGCCCAAAAGTCAAAGACTCACAACAGATAACCGTGTTAAACCGTTGAAAAGTAAAGAGCAACAATTTGCAATGCCTTCTGTTTTCCTCATCGTGCGGCCCTGCGACGGGTGCAACACGGCCCTTTCCAAGTGATTAACGCATACTTGCCAACCCTACTGATTTGGGCAGTAGGCTACTGCTTTTTAAGCAGTCCTACCGCCTACAGATTTGGGTGACAGATCCTACTGATTTTTACAGTGGCAGGTAATTTATATGACCCTAAGGCAAGCTGCTTGAGACCGGCTCAAGACAGAGCATGCAACACATTTGTTAGTCTGTCTGTGCGGTGGGCGGGTAAGTGATTACTTTGAGTGAAGGGCTCAGACCAATCCAGTGACCTGACAGCTACATGACTCTGTCCTGCAATCTGGCCGGGACAGGCCTTAGGTGAACCACCAGTGAAGGCAAGTGGCAGAGCGTACCACCATCACACAGCATCTGCATATCAGACTGAGGAGGGTATCAGTCTCCATATTGTTCAGTTATTCATCTTGCACTGCAGGAATACATATCTATTGGTCAGGCTGCAGCTACAGAGCAGAGAAGTGTCAAACGTTGCCTCCTAGTTCTGTGTGATTACCTTCTGTGAAGTTAGGTAATTGAATTCTGTGTTAATTTACTATTCATAATTATACATTTTAAACATTTGAACATATTTCCATGTTGTGCTGTTTGATGAGTTGTGTATTTTAGAAAGCTCCAGTGGTGCCAACAATGTATGTTTTGTATTTTCCTGTGATGTAATTGTTATGCGAAGTATTGTTTTTGAAATTTTAAAAATCCTACATCTTTATGGCCACATAAGCCCATAAGATGACACACAGCCCACCCCGTTTTAACGGCCCTCCAGAAATCTTCCCCAGCTGCACAAAAACACAGACAACAATGATTTCAAATGCTATAACTTTAAACGACAGCACAATAAATTAACTCGCACGTTTTTTCACACGGTAACTGAACAAAATGTCTCATGTGCCCGGCGCCAGAAGCAGTTTTTTTGTTTTGTTTTGTCTTCCTCTAATCTATGCTGTATTAATATGTATCTTTCTGCTCCGTCCATTAACTGTAATAGCAGGGTGCAATTTTGCGGCTATTCGGGGCATTAGTTATTTGCCTGGCTCGTCGTGTACCTTGCATTAAAAACAAAACAGGCAGGGCAAGATGTTCCAGCTTGGTCTGCAAACAGAGGTAAACTTCACCACAAAACAAACATGCTTTAATTACAGCGTTAAATACTCGGGTAACATCCCCCCAGTCACATGGCAAAAGCGCGCGGGGAGCTGGGTTCTCTCCTTTTTTTTCTTGTAGAAAAAGTTTCCTGTGGGTTTTGTTCCAAAACAAGATGTCGTGCAGCGTGCAGTCTTTCCACGCATTCTGTGGCGATATCAGCCCTTTAGTTTTGGATAAAATGTAGGCCACTTGTAAAAGTTCACACAGAACATTGTCCAACCTTGACATAGCTCATTGCTAGCAGGGGCTGGACACTCTGATAAAGGAGGCCCCCTGCTGGGAGGACACCGGAGGTAGAAGGGAGATGAAATGCAGGGAACAAGTCCAACACATGTTTTAAGTTGAGGCTGCCCCGGTCGGGCATTTCAAACCGCAGTCCTTGGGTACACCCCACACCATGAAGGCAATGTCACATCTGGCCTCCTACAGCAGTCCGATATACATGTGAATTGTCATTTGTGAACATACCATGGTTTGGTTAAGTAACTCACACTTTTCACATCTAGACGTCACTGGACATTGACATCTTGTCTCCCACTCCCCTCAGAAAGCTCTTGAGTCACAAGAGGTGAGATGCACAAACCTGGTGCTGATATTACAAAGTTTACCAAAGTAGCAGTAAAGGCTAAAATGGGGGCTAGGGTACAGAAGTGTTGCATACCCTTTATTACCACTGCAGTGTGATATGAAGAATCCAACAATATGGCTTTTTCTGATGGGTGGCCTGCGTACCTGCGCCCGACCAACCTTTAGTGGCCAATCCCTCTTTCTTGACAGATCATCCTCTTCTTCTTGACAATGAGTGCTTTATTGTTCATCCTTTCTAACACTTTTGGTCTTGATGTGTTTAATTCTAGCTTTAAGCAACTCTGCTCCTTTACTGTCAACAAATGATGGCTGTATGAGATGCCCGCTTGGCATCTGCCAGACACATCCAGACAAATTAGACTCTTCACTGGAATATTGGAGCACGGTTACAATAGCTTTGTAGACACAGATTTGTGTGTAGCGATTTTGGTCACCCTAGTTTTCGTAGTTTTTCTTTTTACTATTGGGGCGTCCCCATCCCCTCTCCAACCACTTCTCCCAACACCCACTCCCAACTACCACAATCATGCCAACGAAACCTATTACTACTGCCTATTTAGTTTCAGTTAGAATGCATAATGCTATGCCTATAAGCTCAAAGATTTCAATTTGAAAATGTCTATTTTGTTGCAGGATTTATTTAAAGTGATTTACGTACTACTGTTCTTCTGACACTCAACACTAGCATCACCCGCCAATCCGCTACTTTGTTTTCCACTTTGTAGGGTTGCATTTTATTTTATTTTACGTAATTAAGTAATTATGGGAGACACCCCTTACTGCCAAGCATTTGCCTGCAGACCTTCCTTCTCCTTTTCATAAAGCAGTGTTGCCATATTTACAAATTGCTTAGTTTAATATTAAAATCAGTTGGTGTGCTTCTGTTTCTCAACTACAACCACACAACACCTTCCTCCTAAAATAGTTGCATAACCTTTCCTCACTCTTGGTTTCCTTTTCTGTTGTATTTATTTGTTTTATAATTTAGTGTTCTTGTATCACACTCAGTCTGACAATCGCTTCAGAGCGTGTGATCCAAGATGACCTGTCCTAGGAGGTGGCGGGAATAAAAAGTCTTTTGAGAAGAGTGAGGTCTTCAGGGAGCTGATGAATTTGATGTGTTTTCTTTCAAGTGGAAGATTGGAGAGAATAGAGTTACAGAAGCTGGAGCAGAGCGGCAAAGCGTCATCCCCGAAAGCGAATTTTGAAACTTCTAGGAAAACTGAGTCAGAAGATCTGAGCTATTGTGGGCTGCAAGGTTTTGATGAGCTTTTAGGTAATTAGGCCTTTGATCTATGAGGGTCCTGTAAGTTAGGCATAGCAGCTTGAATTTGATTTGGGGGCCAAGAGGAAGCCAATAGAGTTGGGACAGTGCAGAGGAAATGTAGTTGTGGGGTTTGAGTTTGAAGATCCTCCAGAAAGCTTTGTTATAAGTAAGCTGCAGTTTCGAGAGGCAAGATTGAGGAAGGCAGAAATAAAGGGAGTTATTCTGGATAAAATGATTGCTCTGAGCAGATACGCTCAGTGGCATGGGGAAATGTAGGGTGTGATCTTTCGTGGTAATTGGAATTGAAGAATTCAGGATTTGATAAGGTTGTTAATATAGTGGCGCATGAAGAGTTATTCTTCAAAGAGGAATCTCAGATTTCGCACAGATTTGGAGGGAGTGGGTGTTGGGCCCAGCTGGGGAGGCCATGCAAGAGAGGGCTCCAGGGTCACGAGAGACCAGAATTAAGATCTCAGATTTGTCACCATTTAGGGTTAGTTTGCTGAAGAGCATCAATCCCTGGATGGCTTGGAGGCAGATGTGTAGGGATTTAAACCATTGGTCCGAGAAAAGGGGTTATGGGTTCAGAGAGAAGTTGGCTTTCGCTTTACGTAAGGTGTCATCGACATACATTTAGAAGTCCAGGTTGAAAGAAATGATGACATTGGCAAGTGGTCTCATGTGAGCATTGAAAAAGAGGAGGGAAAATGAAGAGCCTTGGGGAATGCCACAGTCAAGAGAAGAAATCGGAGAAAGGTAGGGGCTGAGTTCGGTTTGTTGGGATTGGTTGAAATCAAAGGATTGGAGCTAGGCGAATCCATTGACTGTGATCCTGAGCCAGTCCTGGATACAAGAAGCTAGAATGTCGTGGTCCTCTACGTCTAAGTCAAGAAGGATTAGTAATTCTGGCTAATTGGAGTGTAAGTCTTCGAGTAGATGTTATGTTATGTCAAGGAGAGCTGTCTCAGATGCATGAGACTGTTATAAGCCTAATTGTTGGTAATCCAGGGGAGGGACTTTATCTAACCATTGTTGGAGTTATTTGATGGCATTCTCCATCATTCTGGTGTTCCTGAGGAGGTTAGAGTGGGGTGGTAGTTACATAGGCAACTGGAATCCAAGGAAGCCTTCACGATCAAGAGAATCACAATGGTGTGCCGCAGATGGTTGGGAAGGAGCCGTCATATAATGATTTGTTGATAATGAGATTGAGATCCTGCACTAGGTGGTCAGCAGACAGGATACAGACAGAAGCAAGATTGTTAGGCGAGCAGGAGTGGCCTTCTGTTTTGTTGGCATTCAGTACATCGTCAGTTTTGAAAGCATCAAGATTGGTCAGCTGGCACTTGCAAGTGTGGTATATAGATAATGAGGGGAAATGTCAAGTTGCATAGGAGGAGATTTTAGCATTGAGATTTTGGATCCTGGAAATGATGAATTCATGGAGTTGATTGCAAAAATGTTGCAAACGAGGAACAGGAGTTTTTTTCTGAGTTTGGTTTGATGAGGTTGTGGTAGATTTTGAACAATGCTGCCGTGTTGTTGGTGCTGTCAAAAGTGAGGGGGAAAAAAGGCCTTTTTGGTGCGTTTGTGGACTCTTTGGTAGAGACGGCAGGTGGTTTTGGCAAATTGAGAGCCAGATTTCCTCCAGCGGCATCCAAGTTTTTGATGTTGTTGTCTAATTTGCATCAGATCATTGGAGGACAATTTATTGTGGGTGTGGGAAGGGTTCTTTCGGAGAGGAGATCTGGGAGGAATGAGACAATAAAAGGATTCAGTGATTGCAGATGATGCCTGTCTAGCAGCTCATTGATGCTTAGGTGGATGGAAGAAGCATCAACGAGGGTGATGTCTGTGGCAAAGGCGGAGGGGGAGAGGTTCTGCCATGGTCATATAAAAGTCATTGCTCTGGTTGAAGAGGTTGACATTGGTTTTAGGACATAGCGAATAAAGGAAGTTAACTCATTAAGAGAGGTGCATTGAGGAGAGATTGTGAATGGTTAGGCAGAGTCAGAAGACACGGTCAATGAGTGGGCTCTAGTGTGGCTGGTTCCGCAAGTTGAAAGGAGAAATTTAAGTTGTCGAAGGAGATTAGGACATCAGAGGCTCGAGGCCTATCTGTCTTGTCAGCCCAGATGTTTAAGTCACCAAGAACTGTGATGATGTTTGAAAGAAGGGAAAGTTCTTCAAGGTGGCATAAGTTAGAGTTGAAAGAGGCATTGTTTTTTTGGGCATCTGTAGATGGCATTGATGACGAGAAGGTTGTGGGTTAACAATACTTTTGGCAGTGAGGTTTTTAAAGGAGTCAAAGGATTTGGAGGGCACTGCTTGAGTTGAAGTTCTGAATGGAAAATGATAGCTACTCGCCTCCACTTTTTCCTTTCTGAGTTTGAAAGAGGTAGAAGGAGTTGTCAGGTATAAGCCCTTTTCTGAGGCTGATATTGTGATTTGAGACCCATGTTTCGATTATAGATAATGTAGGCAATGAGGGCAGTTTTGTTAGTGATAGATCTGACGTTTAGGAGACAAACTCTTAGAAAGTTGGGTATTAGTGATGAGGAGGATGGGAGAGATTTTGGTTATTGTGATGGGCGGAAGGGTGAGGATAGGGTGGAAACCGGAGCTGATGGGGGCTCGCACTGATTGATGAGGGATCTAAGGATGGTTTTGATTTGGGCAGATGTGCCCTAGGGAGAGGCAAGGACTGTATGTGAGGGCAACTCAGAGACCAGTGGTGCAGGGCTTTTGGAGTGGAGGTAGGCAGGGCCAAGTGTAATATTGAGGGCAGGCTTCTGGTTGTGAATGGAAGGGAAAAGAGGACTTTCATGATGACAAGGAGGCATTCCTAGACTTCTTTTTAGCGAGGGGAGCAGAAGGGCAAGGGTGAAGGTAGGGAATGGTCTTCAGTGGGTAAAGAGGGATAGAGATTAAATAGAGGGACGAATTGTCAGAGGATGGTGAAGTTGAATCAGGAGGTAACCAGGAGGTGCTAAGACTTTACTGGACTAGGCTGGTAAGGTGTTGGAAATGAAGGAGAGGGGGGAATTGCTGGGGGTTACTGTGGTGTCTAAGGTGGTAACTAGGGTATGCTGAGGGATTCTGGTTTATGCCAAAGGAGGGGTCTTCCCGATATGGTGATGAGGAAGATGCTAGGGTTATGCTATGGATTGGATGAAGCAGGTTTATGGATGAATTGAGGGCAGCGTAGAAGATGATAGTCCGTGGAAGAAAGGAGTAGAGCGCAGGAAAGCAGATAAAAATGTCTGCTTTGGGGAAGAGTTAGTCTTGCTTCATCTTACATTATTTATTTATTTTCACATTTATAGAGGACACAAAACCCGGCAAGCAACAAGGCGCTCATTAGGTAGAGTGATGTGAGGGTGCTGACACCTGTTGATGTTAAGGTGGCACCGTAGAGGTACAAGCTAGCAATATCATCTGCCTATCCTGTTGGGAACTACTATAATCCCTACCCCTACAGATCCAACAGCTATGGCTGAATTTCCCCACGTTGAGCGGCAGCAGGCAGGGAGACTCAGAGCAGCACTAAGCATGCAGGAAGCAGGCTCACTGGGTTTCCAGGTCCCCAGCAGACAGCAAGGAGGTGTGGGGGGTTGGTCTGCAGGGTGTCTCGGCCACTGGGAGCTGCCCAGGTGTGCGAAGAGGGCCTCCAAGAGCTTGCAGCACTGGTGGAGACAGAGGCAGGGAGCAGCAAACATCCAGGACGAAGACCGGGAACCTGGCTGAGGCCCTGACAGGCCTTCAGGTTAGTAGGCATCCATCTGGCCTAGGAAGAGGGATGGCAGGCTTTTGAAGAGCCTGAGAGGCTTAAAGGCAGAGGAATCATCAGGGCGGGCAGGCGGGGCTGTGAGATCCTGGACAGCTCTGTTTATAACCTTTTTTTAAAGTGTTTAAAACTTTTATTTTTTTAACTTAAACACCAGATTCTGTTTTATTTTATCCCAGCAAAGATATAGTATGGCTACTGCTTCTGGGTGCTGATGTTATGATCTCCGCCCAATATATAGACAGATTATCCACAAATTGGTGGAAGCCATGACTCCCTCTGCCTCCACTCCACCTTTCTTCGAGACTTCCAAACGGAGAAGAGGTAATTACCACTTGATTTAGAGATAGGAGGAGGCAACTGGCTGAGCTAGAAACGATGATGGCATAGATGTGGCCATACCCATCCCATATGCACCATCTTCTTGTTCCAGGAAACCCCTGGGGATTACTGCCTCACAGCTGCATATATGGGGTAAGGATGGGGGAATCCTTGCTAACTGAGTCTGTGTGGGAAGAGAGCAGGGTGTCCTTCCAACACAAGCCATCTCTGAGGTGGCAGCCATCTTTAGCACCTGCAGGTAGTGCAAGAAAAACTCACCTGGTGGCAATGCGTTCATTAGGCAAATTCATGATTCTGAACCCCCGCTTTGTGGACCACTGCTTAATAAGAGGGGTCGGGTGCTGTCAGATGCTGAACTTAGTGTTGAGTTGTGGAACTCTATGGTAGTCTGCTGGGTTTACACCCCACTTCAACAATGTAACAAGCTTCATCCCAACAGGGAACACGTGCTTCTGTACAAGCTTAGGTCTGCAGGTTTGGGTCTTCTGCTACCCGTAGTCAATGAGTACAGAAGTAAGATGCTGGACATGTTTAACAAGCCCCTTTCCTTTTGTAGTACTGATCTGTTTCCCACAGGGTTATTTCCAATGAAAGAGGAGTCCACACTTTCTGATTTACACTGAGCATCATGGTTCATAATGATACCGATATCAACTTTGTTCATGTTGATGTATGATCCACAGAAAACAATGGTTACCTCCTTATGTTGACCAATACCTGGAAATGTGGTCACCCTATAGATAACAAGGACCGACAACGATGGCAATGCTCTCTGGAATGCCACAGGATCACACATGTTGCTTGCTCCCCTGTGGCCTTCCAAGAGGATCACACTCTGCTCCTTCTTCTGCCAACAGGTGAGGACTCGACCTACCAGCTGGGCTCAACATTTCCATTCCTCCGAAATTAACTGTGAAGGGAAAGATGCATTAAAACAAGCCCGTGCCTCTGCAAGATCACAGCTTCGGAATCAGAAACAGCTGGAATTTGACTGAATTGATCTGAGGAAGTATTGGTTCCTAAAGGTGACATGCCCCAAACGCTCAGAAACCATTGACTGAAAGGAGGTTTTGCCCACCCCACGCCCCTTTGCTTACTCAATATAGAGCTCTGATTGGGCATGTGCTGGCCTTACTGGGGGCGGGGGAGCATGTGCATGCATCCATCATAGGCCCTGTTCATAGCTTGGCTGAATAATGGGGAGAAAAATAAAGCCACATTATGAAGAGAGGGTCTAGACCTCATGTTCTCTATTCGCAAAAAAGGGCTACATGGCAGAGGATCACCCGGACCTGCATACAGAAGACTTTGGTTACCCTTAACTGCATTTTACCTGTGCTAAAGTTCAACCCTTGTGGGAAGATTTGATGTTGTACCTTTTCTATGTTAAGTTCGTCTTTCCGAAGAGTTTTGCTTGACATTTTTTTCCTTACATTTTTTTGTTTGTTATACTTTAGAGAAACTGGCATAAAGCACAGGTTCCAAAAATGGCAGGTTGATGGTTAAAAAGAGTTCAGGACAGTGGATAAAATGGTTAACCCGCATCTTTCGGGCACATACACTAGTCCGCTTAAATCATTTCCTTTGCTAGGGGAATTAACTGTTTCTTATGGTTTTGGGGGTGTTGTCCTTTTCAGTTGCATTTACACATGGTTTTTAATGTAGTGATGACAAATTGTAAAGTCGAACGACATGCAGAATATGAATGGTTCGGTCATACTGCACCCTGCCCTGGTATTTGAATCACGAGGACCCTTAGTCTGGCAGCCCCCTTGCAGGATGGTGTCTGCTGTGCTCTGCAAGCGGAGGTTGTGAGCATTCTCTTCACTTTCCTCACGCCAGCTCTAAACCTTGCATCAGAACAGAGACCAGAGGTCTATTTTCTGCATTCATCTCTGCATAACCGTCTACCCTTCCATAACTCGTTCAGACGCAGCCTTCCCACAAGGGGATCCCTTTCATTTACTCAAAATGGTGGCACTCTAAGAACACCAACATGGTGGAGCAGGTGTGCACGCTAAATACTTTGGAAGGGCTTAGAATAAATGTTTTTTCCACAAGATTGCTGTGCATGTCACCCAAAATGCCACCACACTGGACTGACGCATGGCAATTCTTGGCAAAGCATTTACATGTCATGGCAGAAAGGGGGCAACTGCTCTGAAAACAGCCGAAGATGCTAATGTATTTCACTTTTCAGCGGTTTCCAAAGCCCTTCAATACCATTGAATGCCCAGCATGCAGATATAAGCTCATAAGGCATTCTGTGATGTATCCCTTTGCCCACTTTTTCTGCCCCATCTATTTCTATTTTCCTCATACGTTTTTTGCCAAGCACTTGGAGATCTAGTAATGTAATGTTTTCCTTTTCAAGGGTCCTGCTACATAGGATGCAGCATTTATATCACATTAGGATTTGGACCACGACGAAGTTTGAAGAAACTGGTACTGGTGTGTGGCGAACCACAGGCCTGTTTCCTTGTAGAGGCACTTGATACTTCAAAATAAAGGTTGTGTTTTCCAAGATTTGCCTTCGTTCTAGACTGGCGTGGCAGAGTTCCTTCTCTGCCTTTATGAACCCTGATTTTAAAGGTGAGCACAGAATGTCTTGATCGCAGTTCAGTCATCATTTTAAGAAGGTTTCAATCTGACAACATATGTGAACACAATGGGTTTGGCAGACCATTGTCGCTGCTTATAAAATAGTCCTTCAATAGTTTAGCGGACCTATGTTCAAAAGAACAGGTTAGAAATGTTTGAGTGTCACACGTTTGGTCAATTGTCAAAAATACAATTATCTCTGGTTGAGGTCTGTTTCTCCTGCTCTGCATCAAAACAGTGCGACTGAAGAACAACTACCTTCTTCCTCAAACTTCAGGGATGCTGTGTCTTCCATCCACTTAGACCCTGGTGTGAGGCATTTCCTCAAACGCAGACTTGAACACCTGAAGCAGAGACTTTCTTACAATGTCCTTGAACTCGTGCCCAATGAAGACATAGAGGATCGGATTGATGCAACTGTTGAACATGGCAAGGCACTTGGAGAGTGGGATTGCTACATAGTACACAAGCGGAGGGAGGTGAGGGACAGATATCCTTGCCAAGGCTAAGCCGTGGTAGGGAAGCCAGCAGAGAAAGAATGAGAAAACCACCCCTGTGATCACCAGCAGAGGCTTGTTAGACTTGTTCAGACCTTTCTTCTTGATGGAGAAAATGATGATTGCGTAGGAAATCAAGATGATAGTCAAAGGAATGAGAAACTGATACAGGAAGAGGCAGACAGTGAAGACATCGGCCTCCTCCCTCTCCCAGTCCTCAAAGATATCCACATTTTTGCAGCTGCTTCGGTTGTGCTTTGTAGACATCTCGGAGAGCATGAAAGAACCTGGCACCAGGGAGATAGAAAGTGCCCAGATAAACAAGCAAACCGTGGAAATGAGCTTTGTAGTCCTGTAGTTCTGACACCACACAGGGAAGAGCACCAGGACGCACCTGTCGATGCTGATGGCGCTCAGTAAGAGAATGCTGGTGTAGATGCTGAGTCCAAAGGTGCAGTTAAGCAGCTTGCATGAAACCGAGCCGAAAGGCCAGTTGAGGTCCAGTGCCAAGTTCAGCAGGGTGTTGAAGATCAGGAAAGTGGAGATGAAATCAGCAACTGCTAGGTTCAGGAACCAAACCGTGTTTATGGTCTTCCTCAGCTTGCAGCCAGTGATCCAGATGACTGTGCCATTCCCGGTGACCCCCATCAGAAGTATAATACTGAAGATAACGGAAGCGACAATCTTCATAGTGTCTCGCAGGTGAGCATATTCACTGTAGACCGAGGTGTCATTGGTTGCATTTAACCAGGGGGGAAACATTTTCATTCTGGAAAGAGAAAGATGACAGTGTGAAGATCAGGGTCTTTTAGATTGATAGCACTTTTCAACATAAGCAAAAGGCATGAAATAATGTACTAAACCAGCTGTCTATGTTGTGTTTATGTTCCTATATGTTGATCATAGGATACAGAGCAGCTCATGAGATGCAAACTATAATTTCTTGTCTATTGGATATTACCTATTATGCTTTACATGTGTTCTAGATATTCCCTGATGCTCCTTCGTACACAATCCCAATGCAGAGTCAATTCCACATGGGTATGCGTGTTTATAGGATGTCTGCTGGCACTGGGAATCAAAAATAGCTCCTTGTGATTGTTGGTGTCCATCTATCAATTTTCTTCTAGCTCCCAAGCATGTGCTCTCAGCTCCCACCAATCTTAATCCCTCTGATATATTGATGCACAGCTACTAAGTGGCCCAATGTCATGACAAGTACCTTATTTCAGTTCTGGCTGTTTAGCCATCAGAACTTCACACGTCCCATGCAAACAGCAGTTGGCTAAAAATCCAGTCATGGATAAAGTACACCCTCATAACACGGGGGCCAATGGGAGCTATGCTGATGTTCCTGTCTCTTGTAAAACATACTTGAGTATAGGTATAGAAATGCAATTCTGTGGTCGACAAGAAGACCAAATATTATTGTTATAGCCTCAGCAACTAGAAAGACACATGTTAAGTTTCTATTGGGGATTTTCTTGCTAGGCTTTCCAGTCTGTAGGATTTCTTTGGCGGTGCCTCCCAAATACTGATTTCTGTGTTGTTTGTGGAGATGGGATAGTGTCCCTGTTTTTGTACTCACAGAGGCTGTCCTTTTTAAAAATAATTAAGATCCATTGCTTCTTTAGAACTATTTGTTCATAGGCTGATATTAATATTGGTATTTTCACAATGATAGTTTGATTTTTAGTGCCCCTCATATAAAAGAATATGGCTTTTTAGGCAGTGATCATGGGTTTAGGTGTACCTATTCTAGATTTATTTTAGCATTGAAAGCTGAGAGCTGACAATGATCTGCATTAGCGTGGTGTGATTGAGAACTGTGTCAAAACTATTTGACACAAATGTAATGTGTTTCAATAAACAAGATGCATTTTTAATAACTCTGTTTTTAAATATCATATAACAATGTCAAATATTATAGGAACACATGTTGCCTTTCGTAAAAGTGGCTTCTGTTTTTATGCACACATGTTGCATTAAGAACATTCACAATTTATACAAATTATACTTTAATAAAGGAGATGATAGTCAGAACGTCCATCATAATTTATATAAAATGAGTAACATTTGGTGATAGGCATACACTTTAACTTGGCAATAACAGTAAGAATTACACAAAGAACATGTTTTAAATGGTCAATGCAGTTGAACTCTGGTTAAACCTAAAATGCTTGTCTGCCCATGGCTTCTCTTCAGGCAAAGCATGAAAGTGTCAGCTATCTGTAAAACATACTTCACCACTAATCAGTGATTAAGCCATTTAAAAAGAATGAATAGACACATCAGTGTGTAGTTAGAACAAAAGGTGTGTATAGAAAATACAAGCCAAATGAGCTAAGTACATTCCAACTTCAGGACTTTCATAGGCCTACATTGTTTAGCTGAATATCCTTACTTGAATGACATTGATAGATGCATGGCCAATAACTGATGTCAATTTCAGAGGAACAGATGGCTAAACAATCACGGAACCTTGATCCTGCAGAGCAATAAGCCATCAACTATTATTTAACTGCTTCATGAAAAGCACCATATTAAGTGATTCCTTTGTTTCCCAGGATATCTGTTCAGCAGGTGTTTTCTGGCAATATTAAGACCCCCACCAAGCATGTAATGTGCAGCATTGGAAACAAAATAATTGTAAAGTGCCAAATAATTAAACACTCCATTGGCTCTAATTGCTTAACACTTTGCTTGATAAAAAAAACATAGACTTCTTGAATTGAGTTCAGTAAAGTGGCTCCAATCACATGCATATAAAAAAGATACATTAAAATATATACATTATTAATGAATTCATATATTTTAATGACTCTTATATGAGTATAGCTACAGAAACATGAAGGATGTCTCTACATTCAGAGGTTTTATTGAGATCCGGAATATACAGTTCTCCATAAACGGCACAGGTCCATGCAAGTAATGAAAGGGGAAAGAAATATTTCAGCCAATTAGCTCATAATTCCTGGGGCGAGGGCTAACTCACAGATAACTAAATCCCCTTATAACATGACAAAATAACACTGGGCCAATTGAAGCAAACAGTAGGCTTATAGTGGCTGTAAGTGCAGGAAACCTATCACAGGTTCTGTCCAATCCCAAAATTCTGTGTGAAATGTTGCTGCATGGGTATTTAAAGTTAAATACATAGCAAGTTGGGGGGTGTTTTTGCGAAAGCCCCAATGGAAAAGAGAGTGTACGACAGGAGAAAAGCTGATTGGGGTTCGACCAGGATACAAAATGGATGTAATGAACATTTTCCTTAAGAAGTCCCTTCCAATGTTATCTGAATGCAGATCTATTTCCCAAGGCAGAACCTGATTTATTGGGAGGACTTTGGGAGCAGGGGGATAGACTGAAAGGAAGTGAATGCCTGGCAGACTTGCCTTGAGCAGTTGATATCCCTACTTGTCTCAGGCCTTTAAAAGACTAACCAAAAGTGAGTATAAAAACTACAGTGCTTTTAGATACATGTCCCAAGAACATATTAAATTATCGATAGTATTTGAAAGTATTTTGAGAGAACTCTGTTTACAAGCTATATCACTAAAGGGGACATGATCTGTAAATTAAACTTTGTGGCAGTATATTTGAAACAGAATGCCCTCAAATCTATAATTGCATGGGACTAATTGGTCTTCAACAGCAAACAATTATTAATTATTTCCCTGAGTTTTCGCAAGAGAAAATTATATCTTGGTTTGTGAGCATGGTGTACAATGTGACTGACAGATTTTCAGGGGTTGATAAACTTCTTGACCTTTGAAAACCATAGTTTACATAAAAGTAAAATCCAGAATAGAGATTTCTACTCCTCAAAGGGGAGTAAGAAAGTGACTGGTCTGTCTCCTTCATTCCCAAGAAAATAATGTCAATTTAAATAATAATGCCAGCAGTTTAGATGAATAGAGTTGAGGGGAATTGTGCCCCCTATATTGTGCAGATAAACAAAGGACTCTTCGACTAAAATGAGTACAACATGATTATTGAGAACAATTTTACATCAATACCGAGTATTTAGGTTGGAGTGCAATGAGCTATTGACTGTAATATAAGTGTAAATCAGGGAGCATGATCAATTACCAATAATTCAAGATCAGGAAGATTGCCAAGATTACCAAATTAATCTGTATAAGATAGTTTCATTTATTATTATTTACTGCCTTGAAAAAGCCCCGGTGGGAGAAACACTTGTTATCAAGCAACTCAAGGGTTAAAGAATAATTAATATATTCAGTATATAAATACATTGACATAAGACTACTTAACAGGACTACAGGAAGTGTTTATGGACTATATATAATATATGCATGTCAATTGTTGATTTAACAATAATAGCATTTAATGTGGGATGAGCCTGAGAAACCTGGAGTATTAAATGTTTTCAATTTCGTCAATTCCAATAGCCAATATCATTTGTACAAATCATTTAGCATATAAAAAGGAGGATTATGCCTTATGCAGACTCCTATTGATAATTAAAATTAAGTTCAGATTACTTTTAGATTTCAATTTTAAAATCTAATGCCGTGTGACCCTTTAATGCTTCAAGATATTTAACTCTCCAGAATAAAAGTTTCTACCCTGAACCCAAATCTTTAGAATGGGAATAATCAAGTGAACCCTACCAACTATTCCTGTATCTGTGCCCAAGCTATGTTTATGTTTATGTTTAACATTTATATAGCGCACCAGGTACCCGAGGGCTTAAGGGCGCTTCAAACCAAACCAAAAAGCTAGAAACCAATATTGATCTACAATCATTTTTTTAACCACATGTTCTCTTATGCCAACAATGTTCGATGGTTTGAAAGAAAAGTAAGTGAATTGTGTTGTAAAATTTCTTGTAAGACTGATTTTGACTTTTTGAAGCAGACGAGCGATGATGATTTGAATTTTGTATTAAGAAAAGAATGGTACTCTTTTGTCTGCAATAGGTATTCAGATTGGCTTTTATACATAAGAGTATGTGTGTGCAATGCGAATGTAAACATCAGCGAGGTAATAGCAGGGAGGTTGTGTTTCCTTTCTGCAGACAAGCTACCTGTAATTATGTGTAATTTTGTGAGTGACTTGCACAGCATGAAAGTTACGAGACCACCTTTGATTTCTTAGTTGATTATTTTAAATAAAACACAATATTCTGATTAACAGCCAGTTCCTTGTACCAGATTGTGTGGTTGGATTGTTGTGAAGGGGTGTGTTAGATCAGAGCTATGTGCTCGTAAAAATAAATGAAACGTTAGAAATGTAGATATATTCTATAGTAGTCATTACAACTGTCATCTTTTTCTGTAGCGTTTTTCTTTACATGGCAAATAGTTTGCCCTCTCAGTCTGCACCGCTTCTCATAAAAATACATCTAACACCCCACACCATTAGGGTGCTTATAGTTAGTCCCTTGTAATGAAGAATGTCTCTGTACTTTTCAACTTAGTTCGTGGGCCATTACAGTCAGGGAAACCTGCATGAAAGGATGCCTAATTAGCAACACCCACTTTCTGTGTCTGATTGTTGACAATGATCTGTGATGTGTCTAAAGAGATCATGCATGTCTGTGTCCCACAATCAATGTATCTCGTTCACATCTACACTGTTTGTAGGTCTGGGTGAAGGGGTCACTGAACCTTGTGTCCCTTGGAGGGATTCCAGCTTTTTATATAGCTCCAGTTCATTATTATGAATTGCACACAATCACACATGTTTTATAAGTATTTATTTATTTCGTCGTGCAATGTGCATGCCAGACCCCAAAGGTGGACATACCGCTGCTGAGTGCTGTAATAGAGAGCATTGTGCAGAAAAGAAAACATACAAGTAGTAGAAGTCTAGGCTAAAAATAAGCCAGACGATGCAACGCCATAAACCACCCTGAAGTTAGGGGATAATGGAAGGGAGCTTATGGCAAAGGTCAGAGGAAGGTAGGGTGCATAGAAGACATAAGCCTCCGATGCGACTGTACCAATTGAGGTTAAGGGTGGTGAAGAAGAGAAGAAAAGCAAGCAATAAACTGAAATCATTCCTCAGCACCAATGGCATAGTGGAAAAACAGTCCTGTAATAACTGGACCCTAAAGGCAGGAAAGGTGGAAGGGAAGCACAGAAAAGACCTCCAAGGTCCTGTCATGATACAGAGAAAAGGGGAGAGCAAGAGAGGCCAGAAGTAATCAGGGTTGGGTAGTGAATCCAAGTGCAAGCTATCCACATTGTAGGGAGGAGTCAGAAGGAGTGCAAGCTTTCGACTAGCAGCATGCATGACGTAAAGTGGAAAAGAAGGTAGTATAGATGGATGTGCTGGCAGAATGCCACCCCTGTATCCTGTCCTTGTCAGAAGGGGCCAAGGCATTGTCCTCAACGTTGGACATAACTAAAACAGCCAGGTGGGTGGGGGGAGACATAGGAGAATAGCTGCAAGCAGATGCTGAAAGTGATCAAGAAGACGCTGTAAGAGGAGAGATGGTAAGAGCTGTGATGATCTCCGCACATTAATGATGTGAAACATAGGGTAGATTTCAAAAACTTTACTTGCCAAGTTTTCAAGTTTTGTAAATGGGTTGTCAGGTGGTCTGGGACTCAAATTCCTATCTCTGGCTGTCCGCTGTGATTCGTGAGTAAAGCGTATCTCCAAAAACAAACCAGACTGAAAAAATAACGACCAGCTTTCCGACAAAGGATTGATCATTTAAATGCGAATACATCTGAAATACACATAACAGCAGAGTACGGTTGTGAAAAATCGCATGTTCGAGCATGGGCCTTGGAAAATGTATGTGGGCCGGAGCAAAGTGTTTTGTTATGTGTGGCACATTTCTAGTGGGCACAAACGAGGGACACTGGCGAGAGATTTGATTGCAGTTGCATGGATGGTGAGAAGTAGTTGCCTAGGTGTGTCTGGTGCCGGTAGTGAGGGTGAGACTGTGCGTCACGGCTGATGGGCTGCAATGGCCTGGGGCGCAGGGGAGGATTGGGTAGAGAAGTCTGGGATCTCGCCCACCCCAATTAAGGGCAAATAACTAAGTTGTATGTGGTGTCCATGGAGTTGATTTTTATATTTGTAGAGTCACATGGCATGTCATATGATTAGTGCTTTTAGCAAATGGATCCTCTACAAAATCATTCCTGTGTGATTAAGTGCCATTCACTTATGATATGGCATTTATTTATTTATTTATCGTGTACATGTCAAAATCTGTGATTGATGTCATTCTGCTAAACATCCTTTGTGATGACTATTTGGAAAAGCAAACCATTTTTTTGGGTTCAGTTTATTTTTGTTTTTAACATCAACAATAGATTAAAAATACAGAACTAGATACACTTTCTCACCATTCCGTTGCTCCAGCCCTCACCTCACATATCTCCAAACATAGAATGTGTACCGTTCACAAAACTTCCACAAATATCCTCATAGATCTTACATTTCTTTTGCTGTCTAAAAATCCCTCTCTCAATCAAACACATCTTAAGAAGCTCGTCGGACCAATCAGGTATTGATGAACTTTTATCCGACTTCCATTCTTGTAGAATACATTTTTTGGCCGCTTGTGTAGATCTAAAAAGCCATCATTTCTGAGGAATAGGAAGATCATCCAAAATAACATTATCTCCAAAAATGTATGTCGTAAAATCAAAGCCGAGATGTATTCTAAGGACTCTATTAATTTCTCCAGTTAAAGATCAAATCTTATTACAGTCACACAGTATGTGCTCCAACGAGCCCACCCTATGTCCACACCCGCAGCATCCTTCTGAGTCTGTCATACCTCGTCTATGCAGTATTTCTGGTGTCCCGTAAAGTCTATTTAGGA
Organism: Ambystoma mexicanum; assembly: GCF_040938575.1. Lineage (NCBI taxonomy): Eukaryota > Metazoa > Chordata > Amphibia > Caudata > Ambystomatidae > Ambystoma > Ambystoma mexicanum. Next base: position 457,652,986 of record NC_090922.1, read on the forward strand.
TCTTGATTTGCCAAACCCATTGACCTAAGTTCAAGGAGGATAACGCACTGGTCATACAAATGTCACCCCACTTGCCTCCAAACATTTTAGAGGTCCTGCATTTAGTTTGTTGGCCCATATAGTAGTAACCAATCATTCAGATCTTTACCGTTTGCCAAAATGTTCTATTTGTTCAAAGCTAGGTGACCATCTACATTGAGTACAAGTAGTTGGGTACCCAAATCACAGCTTGAATGGGATTTTGAAGGCCAATCGAATTTTCAGCAAACGATATTCTACAAATGTACAGAAACATCTCTCCCATTTAGTCTCCTAAAGGTAACCCATTTATTGCCTTATTTATTGTATGAAACACTTGTGTATAGGCGTGTTATAAATGCCATATCATATCATATCATATCTTTAAATAAATCCGCCAGCCATTTTATCCCACTCATAAGCCAGTTTGGCCAAAGGATCCTTTTCTTATGTTTAACAGCTGAGTTGAGCCAAATAGATGAGCGTTACGAATGTGGCGGGCAAGACCCAGGAATTCGGAAAATCAGTTCCAACATTGTTGTAAAAAATGCTGTGGGAATGGCTGTAATACATTTTTGGGGTTCTTTGTCATTAACAGCGTCCTCGATTCCAATGGTGTGCTGAAAGATGTTTCTGCTTTAGTCCAGTCATCCGTAGAATTGCTGAGGAAAGGGATGACAGGCCTCACCTTAAAAGCCAAATGGTATGCTATGTAGTGAGGCACACCCAATTAATTCCATCAGTTTTCCTTAATCATTTGTACCACATTGCCTGTTAACCAGAACCCAAGGATCTTAATTCTCTTCTGGCACAATTTGAATCCCACATTTTGTAAATCTGCCTCTTTGTTTTATAACCTGGGACTTTATTGAATTTATTAGTTCTGTACATTAAAGCTGGTAAGGATGTATTGAGATCCTGTAGAACAAGCAAAAGATCATCTGCATAAAGCCAAAGTTTCTGTTCACACATCTCTCATATTTGACTCTGCATATTCTCTCATCTGACCTTAGTGTGCATGACAAGGGCTCCATAGCAATTGCGAAGAGTAAAGGAGACCAAGGGCAACATTGTATCTTCCCTGTCCCCATAGCTATCATCCCAGATGCAAGGCCATTCGTAGTCACCGTCGCTGAAGATTTGGTGTATGAAAGTTTAACACATTCCAAAAAGCTCAATCTAACTCCCATTTTTTTCTGATGTTCTGCATAATAATTGCCACTCAATTTGATCAAAAGCTTTTCAGGATGCAAAGATAGAACAATCACCTTAGCCTCCAAACCGCTACTCACAAATAATGTCAGAATTAGTTTTCTCATGTTTGTAAGAGGATTCAATTCAACACTACAGCTAAGTCAACGCCTAGTCTATAATACTGAATGAAAACCCTTATTGATATATCTTTATGTCCAGTTCATGCGTTCTGGATGACTACCCCTATATAACACCCCTCTCTTGGAATCCCCCTGACCCCACTGAGCCAAGAAGTAGTTCTGTTTTGCAAGTTAAAAGGTTTATTTGATAATTTAAAATATATATATATCACACTTTATAATAAATTAATAATTGAATATCACACTTAATCTGATATGATAATGATTAACAACGGAGAATCTGGCACTAGCACACTTCTCTATAATCACTAATGAGTTGACATGAAATGGATGAGATAGCACACTGGTAAATAGGAACAAAAGAAGAATAAGGTGATAGAGAATGCTTTATAGAGTTCAAATGGATGGAATGTTGAATGAATGAAATGCAGTATAGAAAATACTCACTATGATTTCAACAAAACAATGTAATCACTTTTCTCTGGCAATCCCCTCCCCCCCTTGATGCAATGCAAGGAAATGGAAGGAAAACACACAGTTCTCAGAAATGCAATCAAATGTGATTCAGTTCACCCCAGCAAGCTTAGACTACAGAAGTTTGAAAACACAGCAAAATGCTTTGATATGTGCTGGCAATGAATTAAAAAATATGCTAAAATGCTTTTAATTCCCTTTCAGAGGTTCAGGGTGAGTGATAGCTACTCTCTATGAATTCAGGATCACCTTAACAATGCTTTAGTAGTAACTAGCAGGTAAACGAAGTTTTTGGCAAGGAAAAGCAAAACTGCTGTCTTTTTACACGTGAAGAAATTTGCAAATCGCGGCAAAATTTGCGCGTGCGTTTTCCGCGATTGCTTATAGGATATATATAAGGGGTAGGAATGTGGTTCTTGGTGCGATTCAAAGCTAAGATTCTAAGCTTTCAAATGAGTTACTGCAAGTCTCTAGCACAAACGGTCGCGGAGATATGAGCGATTAAATAAAGGTCGTTTTTCAGATTTGAAATTTTAAAGTTCAAAAAGACAAGTGCAGCTTGCAACTAGAAAATGACAAGTGACAGCTTTGCAAATGGCAGGTGACAGTTAGGAGACAGTTCTACTTAGATTAAAATAGGATTGAATTATATTATTTTAACTAAGAGATTGGTTCTGCACAGTTTTGCTATGTACTCACACTATATTCTTGAGTGAAATGGGCCTCGCCATGGATCTGGTCAGGTTTTAGACTCGCCTCTGGTCTCTGCACTTCACAGTGATCTGGGTCTGCTCTCTCTCTGGATCTCTGGTCTGGGTCTCTAGTTCTGGATAGATTGAAGTCTCTAGTTTGGCTCTCTGGAGGTTTGATGGAGGTAAAGTATGGATTTTTCCGGCAGAGCTTCCAGCGGCAGATGGAATTGAAGGTCTCTATCTGTCCTGTCTGTCTGCTTTTATGTGTTTAGAATGTGGGTGTGTTCTAGCATCACTGACCCTACCTCTCTCTCAGCTTCTAATTGGTCAAACTTCCATTTCTCATTTGATTGGGGGAGCTAGGTTGTGTCAGAGTGATGTCATTTTACAGCCTGCAGAAAGTCCACTCCTCCTGTCATCTGTGCACCCAAATCTATATATGATCAAAACACATATTTCACAGTTACACAGTTGTTTGAAATTACATACCCATGTCACAGATCACATGAGGTATACTCTGTCCCAAATCTGCTGTTTCTAAGAGCTTGCATTGAGAAATGGCACATATTTCACTTTTTAACTGATTTTTCAATTTCTGACATTGACCCAACTTTACATACATGTGCGCAGGGAGTATGGACATTAACTGATGAAGTTTCAGATTTTTAACATGCATACATTTAGAGTAATATCCACTTTTCCGCTGACACCCCCCTGAACATACCACCGGTTCTAAAAACCTCTTAAACTGTGGGCAGAAAAATCACAAGAATTATGGTATCATTTTATAAAATTTTCACATGTCCGCTCTATGAATGATCCATCTTTTTAAAGTTATGTTCTGGCTCCAAAGGGGTGTGGTTTCCTCTCAGCACAAGGTAGAAATACTGGTTTATCCAGTTCTGCCAAGCCAGCTTGCTCTCACAGGCAGTGCTCCTCCCAGCTTCTGCCAAGAGGAAGCTACATTTTACGACCGCTGTAATAAAACCTTTGCATGAGTCAAGACAGGCTTTGTTCAGAGCTCCTGTAGAGCACAGGTAATTCAATTATCAGATAGATGGCATATCCTTAGTGTGAGCAGCAAAAAGGCAGATGGGCCTGGGAACACAGTTGTGACTCAAGTTTCACTCCTGATGGGGGTAGCTGTCAAGCAGAATCAAGTTCCTTAAGACAGACTTTCAGCTAACTGTCATGTTTTTTGTTGCTTTTTAAATTAACTTGCAATTTTACACATGCAGCTAGAATGCTGATTCTAAGTGCAAAACTATGACATTTCAACAGTTACAAAGGCATGTGACACCAAACATAGGTCACTCATTTAATCTAAACATTTTCGATTTTAGTGTCTTTAAATCCAGTGCAACTTAAACTGCTGACTCCATAGCTCAGCCAGTTTTGTTATAAGCATTGTTCTGGGCTCTTCATTTCCCAGATTTTGTAGGCACACAAAACTCCATTCTGCCAAATGTCTGCTGGTGTTCAGTGAATATTTTGCACATGTTGCAATGTTTGAAAATAGGCATTTTGAGCCTGCCTTCAGAGAAACACAGGGTGGTTTTAAACTGCCGGCTTTTGGATAGTGGTGAGTACTGGTACTGCACCCCTTTTTGGGATTTAAGAAAATGAATTCCCAACAGTTATGGGTTTGCTTTTGGCAATCAGCATTGCCATTCCCAATGGTTTCAGACTACTGTGTGGGTAGTCCAATGGTGGTTTTAGGCAGTGTCCTTCTGTGCCCATAACATCGGCAAAAATGGGTGGCAGCCTATTCTTCATGCATTTCCCTGTGCATTTTCTGGGAAGCTCTGGCCATCATGATGTTTTCCATGTCAGTACTGCAAAGTTTTGAGGTACGGCTCAGATGCATGGGTAAATACCTCCCACAAGCCCCCCTCTTGCGATGGCCATTCTATTTCACGAATGGGACTCGCAAGACCTGGGATGTTTCCTCATCTTCTTCCAATAGATGGCACAGTTCAGCATCTTTTCCTCCATCCGGTACTGATCGATCGGTTCTCCTCGCCGGTCCTGATGGGAATATTGGGCGGTCCACTGGGCCCATTGGATCTTCGTTCCCGGTCTCCGGATCGCCCTCCTTGGCCCGTCTTCAGGTTTTCTTTCTCCTAGGACGACAAAGGAAGAGCGGCAATACCTACTCATAGACGTTTTTCCACCACTGTTGAGATAGTGGGGCAGCATATGCATTTCATCATAACGAAACATTACATTCTTATTTTGAAAAAAAAACAGTATAACTAAGAGACAGTTTCATGCAAATCACAATATTTTAGAGACTAGATGTGGTATGTTTTATGATTGGAACTGAATTAGTCTGAGACAGTACCCGCTAGGATTCCAGAGGATTCCTCCAGTTGCTGCAGAGCGTGCCTGGGATGGCAACATTTCAACTGGTTTATGTGGACCCACTTGTCTTCCCCCGCTGCCAAAGGACCTTTGGGGATGTGGATTTTGTAGGCCACAGGGGAGATTTTGTCTATGATCTCGAATGGTCCCTTCCATGTAGGCAAAAATTTGCGCTGCTTGGCCTGGTTCCTTTGGAAGTTGTATAGATAGACCCGGTCCCCCACCTGATATTCCTTCCTGGTAGTTTTCAGGTCATAATGGGTCTTCATGCTATCAGCCGATCTTTCTAGATTCCGCTGAGCATAAGCAAAAGCATGTTGAAGGTGTTTCCTTAAATTCTCCACATACTCATGAGTAGTGGAGGCATTTATCAGTGTCTGCTCTTGGGTCCTGTAGAGCAAATGCTGAGGAAGCACCATCTTGCGCCCAGTCATCAACTCAAATGGTGACATTTTGGTTGCAGATGAAGGGGTAGATCTGATAGCCATTAGGACCAGAGGTAATCGGATATCCCAACTTGGCCCAGAATCTGCCACAAACTTCTTTAATATGCTCACAATTGTCCGGTTATATCTCTCTACTGCCCCAGAAGAAGCTGGTCTATAAGCAATATGCACTTTTCTCTTGACCCCCAGTATCTCCCACATCTTTGTCATTACTTCACTGGTGAAGTGGCTACCTCTGTCTGACTCAATCCTTTGAGGTAGACCAAAACGGGAAAAGATGTGGTTAATCATCAAGGCAGCTGCAGTTTCTGCCTTGCAATTTGGGGCTGGGAGACATTCCACCCACTTGGTAAACAAGCATGTCACAGTCAACATGTACTTATTCCCCCTAGCCGAGCGAATCACAGGGCCTACAAAGTCGATTTGTAAATCTGACCATGGCAGTGTCATCCCCCTCTTTTGTAGAGGCGCACGGTGCGTGAGGGATGATGGCTGAAATTGTGCACACACAAGACACCCCTTCAAGTATTGGTCGAGGTCCTGCCCCATGTGTGGCCAGTATGCAACCTCTCTTAAGATTTCCAATGTTGTGTGAAACCCCCTATGACCGGCAGTGGCCGCATCATGGGCGTGACTTATCATCAGGCTTCGGAATGAGGTAGGAACCACCCACTGATCGTGGCCAGCTTTGGATTTCCTTACCAGCAAACCGTCTTGGATTCGGAACATTTTTGGACATTTCATCAACACTCTTAGGTCCTCTTTCCCAATGTAATCGGTATCCGTCAGGGGAAAGTTCTCAGGGTCCTCAAGGTGCTGGTAAAATTGACCAATTATTGGATCCCCCTTCTGAGCGGTAATCAAATCAGCATCAGGGGTCTCCTTACTCCATTGTGCAATTGAAAGGTCGTTGTGAGCATTTGTCTGGGACCTAGTGATGGCAGTGACCTGGATTTCCCCCAACAGGGACTCAATCTCAATTAGATCCCCTTGGATGGCCCCGGTTTTGGCCAGCTGATCAGCTAAGTCATTTCCAGTTTTGTCTGGTCCCTCTACTTTGGAATGACCCTTGATCTTTTTCCAATAGATGGTCATCTCATTCGAGGTGACCAAATCATCAATGTTTTGGATCAACTTCCCATGTTTCAAGGGTTTGTTGTTAGCACATAACATGCCTCTGGTTTTCCAATTAACCAGGTGCTCCACGAACCCGTTCCGTACATAATCCGAATCTGTGATTATGACCAGTTCGTGGAGTTGATGCTGGACAGCAGTGAGGATGGCCTGATGCACAGCCATCAATTCTGCCACCTGACTACTTCGGGGACCAATTTTGTATCCAGCGGAGGGTTCTGGGGACTCATTCACCCATGCATTCCCTACGCCAGCCACCAGTTCTTTCTCCCCGTTGTTGTCAACATGGTAAGAGCATCCATCCACATAGACAGTGGGCATTCCCTCACACTTGTCCTCTTCAAAGACTTTGTGTGGGGAATTAAGGTATGCCTCCGTGTTGTCCTTTATTTTTAGACTTTCGTCCTCGAGACAGTTTTCTCTGGCACAATCATGCAAGTCAGCCAGACCTTGCGCGAGGGGACTCTTCTTGTTTTGGCCATATCGGACCTCCACAGGAAAGCCTTGCATTGACAGAATCCAGGAAGTAATTCGGGAGTTACTCACATTTCCGGCCCGGATTCTGTCACTTTGGAGATATTGCAGAGGCTGGTGTGGAGTCTCCACTATGATGTGTTCCCCCTGGATAAACGGGCGGTAATTCTTCAATGCCCACACCGTTGCCAGGAGTGCCTTCTCACAATCGTTGAATTTTTCCTCCACAGAGGATAAAGTTTTGCTCGCATAGGAGATTACTTTATTGACCTTGTCATGCTTTTGGTATAATACGGCCGTCAAGCACGTATTAGAGAACCCTGTCTCCAGGAAGAACTCCTTGTTTCTGACAGGGTAAGCTATGCAAGGCGCTTGTGAGAGGCTTCTTTTGAGTTGTTTTACTGCCTCGGCTTGTTCTGGACCCCATTCCCACTTGACCCCCCCCTTCAGGAGATGAATCAGGGGTCTGGTGATCTCTGCGTAGCCCTCAATGAACTTTCTGCTGTAATTAGTCAGTCCAAGGAGGCTCCTTAGTTCCCGCAGAGTTGTGGGGTCTTTCAGTTTCTGAAGTGCTTCCACTTTCTTTTCCTGGGGACAGAGACCCTGAGGAGTAATATCATGCCCCAAGAAATTAACACAGGTTCTACACCACTGTGCTTTCTGAAAGGAAAGTTTTGCTCCGGCGGCCCTCAACTGTGTCAGAACATAACGGATCTCTGCTATGTGTTCCTCCACAGATGAACTTTTAATGAGGACATCATCTACATAAGCCAGGTTACCCCTCGCACCCAGGTCGGGCATGGCCTTATGTAGGAAAATATTGAACTCATTACCGGAGTTAAGGTATCCGAAGGGAGTCCGGGTCCATGTGTACTGCTGGCCCCCAAAGGTAAAAGCCAGTTTGTATTGGTCCTCCCTGCTGACAGGCACGGTCCAGTATCCATTGGTCAGGTCTATTGCAGTGAATACCTGTGACCCCTGGATCTGGGCCAGCCCTTGGTCAATGTAGGGCAGTGGCCATCGGGAAGTATGGACCCGTTTGTTGAGCTCCCTGAGGTCGGCGCAGAGTCTCCACTGGCCGTTTGGCTTCAATATTCCCAGCACCGGGTTATTGAAGGTGCTGTGGACTGGACGGATTATTCCCCGGGACTCAAGGTTCTTAATTATTTCAGTAAGGGACTCCATGGATGCGAGAGGCAAACGATATTGCTTCACAAACACTGGAGTCATGCCAGGGTCCGTGGGGATTGTTGTTGTGTGGATGTCGGTGCGACCACAGTCATATGAGTCTACCGCAAAGAGATCTTGGAAATCCAAGAAAACTTGTTTCAACTTTTGCTTTTGTTCCAGAGTCACACAGGCATCAGCTAGGTTGACTCTCTCTTCCACCATCTGCCTGAAGCCTGGAAAGACTTCTGGCTTGGCTATCTCAGCGGCCTCCTCCAGCTGGGTGGAGAAGTCCCTGGTCAGAGTGCTGATTTGGACTGGAGGCTTCAGGTGGGAAAGGCAGCCCTCATGGACCTGGAAAATCACCTCATCCCTCCTGAAGTCACAAGTCACATCTTCCTTACCATAGGGGCAGGAAGTGTACACCAGGAAGTTCCCCCCATGCCGGGTAAAAATCCTGTCTGGTGTTGTATTGTCATCACTGTCACTGTCAAAACAGTCCTTGGGGATTGGTCCTAACAGTTCATTTACTAAGTCGATGGAAAAATGTCGGTCATCAACCGCCATTCCAATAATGGTGCCTGCGGCTAGAGTAATACTCTTTAAGTCGCTGTTATCCACCTCTATTAGAATGGTGTCATGTTCTATGTTGACTAATGGTGTTGGGTTTACCCCCAACCCTTGCTGTTGGAGAGACGCATTTAGATGTATGTAAGCATCAGGGTTTTTCAACTCTTGTCCCCTTTTAACTTTCACTTCCATGGAGAATTGTCGGGTCCTTTCTGGGATGGTGACTTCCTCTTTAGTCTCAATTTCAACTGCATAAGGTAGCAATTGAGCTGACCTAAATGCTTTTTCTGGATCATCAAAGCCCATGGGATTATCCGCTAATCGGGACCAAGCTTTGAAGTTTATTAGGTCCAAACTAATGGCAAAGCGATTGAGAATGTCACTGCCTACGTAAAAGGCGGCAGGGACGTCTCGCACGACCCAACAATTATGGACTATGCTCTTGTTGCCAATGGAGATTTTGAGCATACACCTGCTTGGCAGGAGATGTTTGGAATTAGGTGCTTCCAGGTCCATTTCCCATTTGTCTATCAGTTTGAAGGTGGGAATGGCTGGATCTTTTGGGAGTTGGCGAAACATGGCTTCGCTGATGAAGCTCTTACCGTTGTTCACACACACTCGAGCGAGAACAGAGTCCTTCCCATCATTTAACTGAACAGGGATGAACAACTGCTCTCCAATTTGCTGAATATCAGCCAGGCTTTGAGCTGATTTCACATCTTTCTGGACTATAGGAGTGGGAGTTCCTGATTGTGGATTAGTATAGAATTTCAGAGTGTTTCCTTCCAGCGTGGAATACCACTTTAGACTGGAAGGAAGGTTGATTTTCAGAAATAGAGAGGACCCCCCATCACCAGTCTGTTGTCCTACTGCTATTACTGTCACGTCTGGAATTTGGTTGTTCTGGAAGTGGAATTCTACTTGGTCTGATTTTTGTTCAACCATGTGGCATGTGCCGTTTAAACTAACATGGTTGACACTCTGTTTTAATTGTATTGGTCGGCTAGTCTGGGTCCAGAGGACCTTGTTTACACAATCTATTAGGGGTGACAACCTTCTCAGGAGGTCATTCCCTAGTAAACAAGGGGTGCCCTCCGGGGTCACAACTATGACCGGGTGTTTCAACTTGTGTCGCCCAATTTTAATGTCCAAGTCTGCAGTCCCCTCAACGGGAATTTCCTTCCCGTCAAAGTTCTGTAGTTGTCCCGGAAGAGAGGTGAGAGGAATTTGGTAATTCTCTCCCCTTCCTGCATTCAGTTCGTCAAAGGCCCTTCTGGACAGAAGGGTAGCTTGAGATCCAGTGTCCACCAGTGCTGAGATTGTACCCTGCCCCTGTACTTGTACCGGGGCATAATATCTTCCCTCCTTCTCCTCAAGGGGGCACAGGTAATGTACATTTTTGGACAACTGGTGGGCTAATTTTCTGGTTTTGGACATCGCGAGAGAAGAATTTTGGGCAGAATTCTGTGGAGAGCCTTGGGAATCTGAAAGAAAAATTTGGCAACTGGAGATCAGAGCCATTGTGGGTTCCCCTGGTTCCGGTTCTGGGCCGCCCCCCACTTTTTGGAGGCAGTCCCCAGTATGGGTTTGAACCAGGGGATTTTCTTGCGGTTGGTTCTGGGATGAGATGGTGGGCGGCGGTAGCTCAGTCTCCACATCTCCCCAGTCTGGATTTGCATCCCTAGGGACCCATTTTTCTTTGGGAGGAGTTCCCCCCTCTCTGAAGGAGAAGATCCTTTTCCCAGGATCCTCTGAGGATCCCTCTCCCTCAAATTGGAAGATCTGTACCTCCTCCTCAAACTGAGTCTGTTTGGGTCTTTTGTTTCTCCTACCCCCCCTCTGTTCCTTAGGAGGCAGACTTTCAGGGGCAAGAGATTTTGTTTCCGGTTCCTGGGTTTCCAGGGGCTGTTTACAAGTGAGGAAGGAAGCTTCCTCCAAGGCTTTACACCCCCCTTCCCTTTGTGCCTCCTCCCTGGGAACCGGTGAGTTATCGGGGTGCTGCCCCCGTCATTGTTCTGGAGCACCAGGTCCAGAGTTGGGTACGTTCTGCGCCGGCATGCCGATCTGAGGGTTCTGCTGAGCCCTCAGTATGTGACCCATATCCCGCGCCATGTTTTGAACCTGGCGCTCTAACTGGGAAACCCGCTCAGGCTGATACGGGGCCCTGTTTTCTCCCCTGGGCTGATCCCGGGAAGGGTAGCTGTCCCTCCTCTGGTAATACCCCGGGTTGGGAAGATTTGGGTACCCCTCCACCCTTGGCCTCCCCTCTCCCGGATTCAGTGGTCTGGGCTCAGGGAATTGGGGAAAGAAGGATGGATGGTTTTGGGGCTGAAAGTCGGGTGGATATCTGGGGAAAAAGTTCTGCCCAGGGTTTGGTAAATTTCTGCCCTCCTGTGGGAAGTTTGGAGGGAAGTTCCCTGGGTTAGGTGCTTGGCTGGATCCCCCCCCTTGGGCTGGAGGAGTCCACACATAACCCAGGATGGGTCGATTTCCCTTGTAACGGGGACTTACATAATCAGGAGAGCGAGGGACCCCATTTGTGGGGCTGCCTCCCTGGCTCCCTGTCTGTGACTGGCCCGAGGACCTTCTGGGCCTAGCATTATTAGGTGCAGGTAGGTTTTTAGGCCCCCCCATCTCCAAATCCAAAACGGGGGTGACCTTTACCTCTGCCACCTTGGCAGCAGCAGGGGTGCTGTTGGCTTTGGGGTTTTTCTGGGCATTACTTTTGCTATCTACCGGTTTCTGCACCTCATAGATCCGGGTAGCCTGTTCAATGACCCAGTCTAAGGATCTTTTCTCGTGAAAATCCCTCACGAGCTGGGTCATGATGTATTTGGGCAAGGCATGAAAAAATGTATTAACGAATTCTCGACTGTCTGTGCGCACCCTTCTGGTGGTCTGCGCAAAAGCACGCTTTAACTCCTGCACAAATTCTTGTGGGGCCTGATCCTCCCCACATTGCAAATTGTAGGCTGCCTTGCGAGCCTCTTGAGGATTTCTGTGAACAGAAAAATGTTTCAAGATGGCCGCCTTATAGGTGGACCATCTTAAATGATTTTGGTCCTCCAGCCCTGCAAAGAAACTGGAGTATTCCGGGGAGAAGGTCCACTTTACATACTGAATACAGCTTTGGCTGTCCTTCAAATGGAAAGTCTCCATCATTTGTTCAAACAACTCTAAGTGCTCCCAAACAGAATACTTAACGTTCTTATGGTAAGGCGTGATGACGCTCCTGATCGCCTTAATCTGCTTTAAGGGGTCCTTTAGCAAGGCCCTTTTTGCCTTATTGGCCTTTTTAGTTCGGGTAACCCTTGTCCATTCGTCCTCGGACTCAGAGGCACTGCTCCCAGAGGTTCCCGTCTGTTCTTCCAGGTTTTCCCGGATTCTGCGAGCCTGGGAATGGCTGGCAGAATGTGGGGACCTGGTCTCCTGTGTCCTGCGCAGTTCAGAGGAGTCTTCAGATTCCTCCTTGCTGCCAGGATTTGATGGGTACCCCCTCCACTGACCTAATTGGGCAGAGGTTTTCAGGATGCCCTTAATGGGCCTACTCTCCTGGGGTTCCCCACTGAACTGTACTGTACTTGGGTGCCCATACCCGGATGCCCACCCCTCCATTCCTGAGTGGTACTGGCCTATGAGCCCCATACTCTTAGCTGGATAGTAATCTGCCATCCCTGTGGCCCTGTGCTCATGTGCGCCAGGGGACATGGGGGTGGTAGAGTCCAGGGACTGGGGGAGATGAAGGCCCCTGGTGTTAGGGCTCCTGCGGTTATGGTCAGGAGTCTCTCTTTCCCAGCGGACCTCATCTCTATCCGCCCCTGCTCCCTGTTGCAATGCAAGAGCCTGCATTTGTGCTTTCAGTTCCTCTGTTAAGGCCTTACTCGACTCTATCAGTTTCTCCTGCATCGCTACCTGTTGCTGGAGCCTCTCATTGTGCTGGCAGAGAGCCTCATTTTCCCTCTGTACTTCCTGGTTGGTCCTGGAGAACTGGGCCAGTCTTTGCTGCAGGAGGGCTACCTCCTGAGCTGTGTCCCTATTGGCCTGCTCCTTTCTTGCTAGAGCATCCTCCACCCTCCTGGTGTGCTCTAGCAATTTCTGGTGTTCATTTTGGAGGTCACCCAGTCCCTGGTGGGCCAGGTGATTTTCTTCCATTTTTCTTTTTAAATGGCAGACTTCCTGGCCTAAGGTGTCCCTTTCCTGACTAAGAGCCTGCATCTGTGCCGCCAGGTCATCCCTTTGCCTTTGGAAGGTACCAGCTTTCTGACGCTCCTGGTCAAACTCTGTCTGGGTATCCAGGTCTTTCAAAATCAGTTTATTGCTCTCTGCCTTCTCTCTATCTAGGTGGCTTTGCAGGGTGACTACCTGCTCAGCACATGCCCTATTGAAGTCTAGCTGTTGCTCCAGCTTTTTCTGGCTTTGCAGTAGGGAGTCCAAACCTTCTTGGTGTTCCTTCTGCAAGGCCAGAAATCTGGTATCCTGTTCTGACTTTTCCTTTTGCAGCACATCCATATCCTCCTTCATTTTAGTGATGTACAGTCTGCTGTCATTTTCTGACTCCTGGCTCCTCTGCAGCCTCTGCTCAGAAGAGACCAGGTCAGATTGGACCTTCTCTAACACCATCTGTTGCCTATTTGCCAGATTTTGGCTTTCAGCACATCTATCCTGCAGGTCTCCCATATATAGGTACAGGTATGCTGCTATCCTGGCAATCTTATTGTGTTCCTCTTTGGCTTTAGGAGCCATATATAGTTCACTCAGGGCCACATGTAATGGACCCTGATCTCTCCATAAGTCTGACCCTGTTTCAGTGACCTGTCGCGTGATGGCCTGCAACCAGGCATCCTGGCCCTGCTCAACCCATTCACCTCTCACAAATAGTTTATGTAAGAAGTGCTCTCTGGCTATTTTCATATCTACCAAGGTCGTCATTCTAGAGATTGGTCTCTGTCCTGACTTACAGAAGTTAGTATTTTATTTTTGCAGAACAGAACTTTTCTTGGAGTGTCCCTTTTGAGGAATGCTTCACAGCGTAAAGCAGCGTGGTGATCCGACTGGATGTATGTATCCCGTCAGTTAGCACACTGTATTAAGCTGCACAAGTGGTATTCTAACCCAGACGTCCGGCCCGAGCCCCCAATTTGTAAGAGGATTCAATTCAACACTACAGCTAAGTCAACGCCTAGTCTATAATACTGAATGAAAACCCTTATTGATATATCTTTATGTCCAGTTCATGCGTTCTGGATGACTACCCCTATATAACACCCCTCTCTTGGAATCCCCCTGACCCCACTGAGCCAAGAAGTAGTTCTGTTTTGCAAGTTAAAAGGTTTATTTGATAATTTAAAATATATATATATCACACTTTATAATAAATTAATAATTGAATATCACACTTAATCTGATATGATAATGATTAACAACGGAGAATCTGGCACTAGCACACTTCTCTATAATCACTAATGAGTTGACATGAAATGGATGAGATAGCACACTGGTAAATAGGAACAAAAGAAGAATAAGGTGATAGAGAATGCTTTATAGAGTTCAAATGGATGGAATGTTGAATGAATGAAATGCAGTATAGAAAATACTCACTATGATTTCAACAAAACAATGTAATCACTTTTCTCTGGCAATCCCCTCCCCCCCTTGATGCAATGCAAGGAAATGGAAGGAAAACACACAGTTCTCAGAAATGCAATCAAATGTGATTCAGTTCACCCCAGCAAGCTTAGACTACAGAAGTTTGAAAACACAGCAAAATGCTTTGATATGTGCTGGCAATGAATTAAAAAATATGCTAAAATGCTTTTAATTCCCTTTCAGAGGTTCAGGGTGAGTGATAGCTACTCTCTATGAATTCAGGATCACCTTAACAATGCTTTAGTAGTAACTAGCAGGTAAACAAAGTTTTTGGCAAGGAAAAGCAAAACTGCTGTCTTTTTACACGTGAAGAAATTTGCAAATCGCGGCAAAATTCGCGCGTGCGTTCTCCGCGATTGCGGTAAAACTATAAGGGGTAGGAATGTGGTTCTTGGTGCGATTCAAAGCTAAGATTCTAAGCTTTCAAATGAAAGTTACTGCAAGTCTCTAGCACAAACGGTCGCGGAGATATGAGCGATTAAATAAAGGTCGTTTTTCAGATTTGAAATTTTAAAGTTCAAAAAGACAAGTGCAGCTTGCAACTAGAAAATGACAAGTGACAGCTTTGCAAATGGCAGGTGACAGTTAGGAGACAGTTCTACTTAGATTAAAATAGGATTGAATTATATTATTTTAACTAAGAGATTGGTTCTGCACAGTTTTGCTATGTACTCACACTATATTCTTGAGTGAAATGGGCCTCGCCATGGATCTGGTCAGGTTTTAGACTCGCCTCTGGTCTCTGCACTTCACAGTGATCTGGGTCTGCTCTCTCTCTGGATCTCTGGTCTGGGTCTCTAGTTCTGGATAGATTGAAGTCTCTAGTTTGGCTCTCTGGAGGTTTGATGGAGGTAAAGTATGGATTTTTCCGGCAGAGCTTCCAGCGGCAGATGGAATTGAAGGTCTCTATCTGTCCTGTCTGTCTGCTTTTATGTGTTTAGAATGTGGGTGTGTTCTAGCATCACTGACCCTACCTCTCTCTCAGCTTCTAATTGGTCAAACTTCCATTTCTCATTTGATTGGGGGAGCTAGGTTGTGTCAGAGTGATGTCATTTTACAGCCTGCAGAAAGTCCACTCCTCCTGTCATCTGTGCACCCAAATCTATATATGATCAAAACACATATTTCACAGTTACACAGTTGTTTGAAATTACATACCCATGTCACAGATCACATGAGGTATACTCTGTCCCAAATCTGCTGTTTCTAAGAGCTTGCATTGAGAAATGGCACATATTTCACTTTTTAACTGATTTTTCAATTTCTGACATTGACCCAACTTTACATACATGTGCGCAGGGAGTATGGACATTAACTGATGAAGTTTCAGATTTTTAACATGCATACATTTAGAGTAATATCCACTTTTCCGCTGACACCCCCCTGAACATACCACCGGTTCTAAAAACCTCTTAAACTGTGGGCAGAAAAATCACAAGAATTATGGTATCATTTTATAAAATTTTCACATGTCCGCTCTATGAATGATCCATCTTTTTAAAGTTATGTTCTGGCTCCAAAGGGGTGTGGTTTCCTCTCAGCACAAGGTAGAAATACTGGTTTATCCAGTTCTGCCAAGCCAGCTTGCTCTCACAGGCAGTGCTCCTCCCAGCTTCTGCCAAGAGGAAGCTACATTTTACGACCGCTGTAATAAAACCTTTGCATGAGTCAAGACAGGCTTTGTTCAGAGCTCCTGTAGAGCACAGGTAATTCAATTATCAGATAGATGGCATATCCTTAGTGTGAGCAGCAAAAAGGCAGATGGGCCTGGGAACACAGTTGTGACTCAAGTTTCACTCCTGATGGGGGTAGCTGTCAAGCAGAATCAAGTTCCTTAAGCCAGACTTTCAGCTAACTGTCATGTTTTTTGTTGCTTTTTAAATTAACTTGCAATTTTACACATGCAGCTAGAATGCTGATTCTAAGTGCAAAACTATGACATTTCAACAGTTACAAAGGCATGTGACACCAAACATAGGTCACTCATTTAATCTAAACATTTTCGATTTTAGTGTCTTTAAATCCAGTGCAACTTAAACTGCTGACTCCATAGCTCAGCCAGTTTTGTTATAAGCATTGTTCTGGGCTCTTCATTTCCCAGATTTTGTAGGCACACAAAACTCCATTCTGCCAAATGTCTGCTGGTGTTCAGTGAATATTTTGCACATGTTGCAATGTTTGAAAATAGGCATTTTGAGCCTGCCTTCAGAGAAACACAGGGTGGTTTTAAACTGCCGGCTTTTGGATAGTGGTGAGTACTGGTACTGCACCCCTTTTTGGGATTTAAGAAAATGAATTCCCAACAGTTATGGGTTTGCTTTTGGCAATCAGCATTGCCATTCCCAATGGTTTCAGACTACTGTGTGGGTAGTCCAATGGTGGTTTTAGGCAGTGTCCTTCTGTGCCCATAACATCGGCAAAAATGGGTGGCAGCCTATTCTTCATGCATTTCCCTGTGCATTTTCTGGGAAGCTCTGGCCATCATGATGTTTTCCATGTCAGTACTGCACAGTTTTGAGGTACGGCTCGGATGCATGGGTAAATACATCCCACATGTTTGTCGCGCATCTCTCCCCTTAATAAAACCACTCTGATTCTGGTTAATCAATTTTGGCAGTAACATTTCAAAGCTTGTAATAGAACTTCACAAATTCTTCATTAACCCTTGAAGGATCAAAAGAGAATTGACCATTATTGCCTTCAATGGTCGTTTTTTTCATTTTCAAGTACTTTCAGTCATGTCTCAATAGATGATCGCACTTCTCACCACCTTCATAATAGTATGGTTAATAGGTGAATGTGTGAATGTGTGTGTGTGTGTGTGTGTTTGTGCTTGTGTTTAAAGCTGGGCTGACAAGCTATTTGGGGATTGGGCGAGGGTGTGGGAGGAGAGAGGACATGTGGTAGTGTATATTTATATTATGTATGTAACGTGAGTGTTTGATGTATGGGTGGCTGGGTGTGCATGTCAGTGAGTGCATGGTGAATTGGTGCATGCGTTAATGTGTGTGTGCTTGTGTTTAAAACTGGGCTAATGAGCTCTTCTGGGTGTTGGGGAGGGAGATGGGATGCGTAGGGGTGTATATGTATATAATGTAATGTGAGTGTTTGATGTGTGGGTGGCTGGGTGTGCATGTCAGTGAGTGCATGGTGAATTGGTGCATGCGTTAATGTGTGTGTGCTTGTGTTTAAAACTGGGCTAATGAGCTCTTATGGGTGTTGGGGAGGGAGATGGGATGCGTAGGGGTGTATATGTATATAATGTAATGTGAGTGTTTGATGTATGGGTGGCTGGGTGTGCGTGTCAGGGAGTGTATGGTGCATTTGTGCATGTGTGAATGTCTGTGCTTGCGTTTAATGCTTGGTTGAGTAGCTGTTTCGGGGGTTAGGGGAGGGATGTGTGGGGGAGTGTATATATATATTTATTATGTAATGTCTGAGTGTATGGTGCATGTGTGTTTGTGTTTAATGCTGGGCTGAGGAGCTAATTTTGAGTGTGTACGAGGGGACGTGTGGGGGTGTATATGTATATTATGTAATCTGAGTGTATGATGTATGGGTGGCTGACTGTGCGTGTCTGTGACTGTATGGTGAATTGGTGCATGTGTGAATGTGTTTGCGCTTGTGTTTAATGCTGGGCTGAGGAGCTGTTTTGGTGATGGGGTGGATGTATGGGCAGCTGGGTGTGCGTGTATGTGAGTGCATGGTGGATATTTTATTTATTTATTTATTGGATATTTGGGGAGGAAGAGGGGACATATGGCGGTGTATATGTATATTATGTAATGTGAGTCTATGGTGCATGTGTGAATGGGTGTGTGCCTGTGCTTAATGCTGGGCTGAGGAATTGATTTGGGGATGGGGGTGGGGAGTAGAAGGGGGAGGGCGACATGTGGGCTTGAATATGTTTGATATGTAATGTGTGTGAATGAGTGAGTGTATGATGTATGGGCAGCTGGGTGTGCGTGTATGTGAGTGCATGGTGGATATTTTATTTATTTATTTATTGGATATTTGGGGAGGAAGATGGGACATATGGCGGTGTATATTATGTATTGTGAGTCTATGGTGCATGTGTGAATGGGTGTGTGCCTGTGCTTAATGCTGGGCTGAGGAACTGATTTGGGGATGGGGGTGGGGAGTAGAAGGGGGAGGGCGACATGTGGGCTTGAATATGTTTGATATGTAATGTGTGTGAATGAGTGAGAGTATGATGTATGGGCAGCTGGGTGTGCGTGTATGTGAGTGCATGGTGGATATTTATTTTATTTGATTTATTTATTGGATATTTGTAAGGCGCCTATACAACAAATGGTGTTTCAAGGCGCCACAAGACAAACAAGGGGGAGGGGAGACAAGGGAGAAAGATACAACAACTGTCTTACTAGGCCTTACAACATTCAGATCGTGCAAGTGCAGAACAAGAAGTGCAAGGGAGGGGGTCAGGGAAAGTGGTGGTCTGTGCAAAAACAAGTGCTAAGGTGTGAAGGGTTAAAGGTAAAGAGGGGAGGTCCAAGTGCTAAGGGGAGGCCAGAGGGGAGGTGCCATGGAAAGCAGGTAAGTGCATGGAAGTGGGGACTGGGCGGGGGTCCTGGGGCCCTCTAGTACTCCTAGGGAACCACTAAGCCACTCAATGAGGCAGAAGAAGGTGTAAGCAAGGGAGGGGGGTAGTGAAGGAGGAGGAGAAAAGGAGGGTCTTGAGGAGCTTCCGGAACTTAAGGAGATCCGGGTCAAACCTGAGAGGGGCTTGGAGACCATTCCAGAGGGAGGCTCCTGCGGAGGAGAGACATCTAACCCCACTCTTTCTTTAGAGAAGTGTCTGATTCGCAGAGAGTTGAAGATAGCAGACCAAAGGGCTCTAGCAGAGAGGTATTTAGGGAGAGAGAGTTGGATGTAGTGGGGTCCCATGATGTTAGGCAGAATTACATGCAGTACCCTTTGGAAACACTACACACAATTAAGACTAGAGGTGTAAGCACAATCTCACCTTTGGTACAAGCCTGTACTATACAGTTATGTGGTAGCAGTGGCTGAGCAGCCAGACTTATCTCAAGAGGGATGTGAGCAGTACAAGATGTTGCACAAAGGACTTGCAATCAGAGTAGTTCAAACACTTACTCAAGGTTTCTTGGTAAAAGAATATACATTTATTTACACACTTAGTTAGAAAACATTATAATACACTAATGTACACAACCAATACGTTTCAGAACAATGTAAGATCCCCTGAAGTGGGAGCAATATGGCACTTCAGTAACTTTCAAAAGGGGTAGAAAGACAAAGGTTAAAAGAATTAAAGCACAATTACTTTCATAGGCAGGGCAAATGGTTTCAGTTCACTACAAGAGGCAATTCAATTCAATAGGCCTGGGCCAAAATGGTTCAGTGTCTTGGATAGGATAGAACAGTTCTGGTAGTAAATGGTTAAGTCTTTGCCAATGTTCTTAGAAGTAGTTTTCCAGAAAAAGAGTTATATGTCGGTTTAGGAATGAACAAGACTTCAAAGTTGGGAAAGTTTCACAAACTTTCACCGCAGCAGAAAGGATTTCAACACCGCATTGGCACAGTACCTTAAGTATGAAGAAAAGCTGTAGCTGAGGCAATTGTTCCTGGCAGTTCCTGCAGATCTCGCTGTTCCTGAGCTTCAGTCGTGGGGACAAGAGGGAGGATGTCGGGAGGCTCGTGCACTGCCCAGGGAAGAGGCCACAAGCTTGGCAAAACATTGGTTTTAAGGTGTGAGTGCCTTTAAGTCCACAAACTGGTATCCTTCTCACTGGCTATCCGGTTTTCAACAGCACTCTGATGAAAATTCGACCAGTATCGAGATGGTGTCCAGGTGGCTTATGAGTTGGTTGTTCCCACCAGTTCAAGGGAAGAAGCCGTCCTTGAAGGAGCTTCTCTGTCAATGGAGTTTCAGGCAATTCAGACCTGCAGCAGGGCTTCACCGGGCAAACCAACGGTCCAGGAGTTGCAGCAGTCGTCTTCCTTCAGCTCGTCTTCGGTTCTTTCGTTCCAGTGGTTGACTGCTTTCCAAGTCCCAGAGACCTGCTATTAAACAGTTTTTTTCCCATTTATTCCAGCCTAGCTGTCACTCACCCAGCAGGGTGGCTGTCCTTGCCGTACAGTCAGCCAGCCAATCAGACCAGAGTGCATTCAGGTCTCCTAGGAGACTTAGCATAGGGAGTTTCGGGCACCTCCCTCACATCCTGTCCACCCCAGACACTCAGGCGCCAGAGGAGGGCTTCAGCACTGAACCTCGCCAAAGGGCATCGAACAAAGGGACCAAACCTGGTTTGGCGCACAGAGTTAAACACAAGAAGGACCTTTCCTAAAATAAACGGTGAAAAAAGATGACCAGAGTCTGTTTTTACAGAGGGGTGTTGGGCGCCATATTGAAAAACACGGCTGATCCGATTTTTAGCTAACAGTGTTCGTATTCGGTAAAAATTATGGTAGTTTGTTCTAAAACCACTGCCACCAGCCATTTAAAGAGGAAAGGGTAACATTTGACCATACATGAGTGTTTAGACATAGGGGATGCTAGGCAACCCCTCGAGCAATCTATAGGAAGATAGTGTGTGCTGGATCTATGAATTTAAAAAGACTAGCAAAGTCAATTTAACTTTACATGCTCTGGGAGACAGTAGTCAGTCCCAGAGAAGGTATTTAAACCTTGGGAAGTTTGAAAGACACCCCTGTGCCACTGCACTGAAGGTGCTGTGTGACACACAAGAAACAGATGATGCCTATGGAGGTGTATTAAAACTCCATATCCAAAGAACACAAAAGCAAAACACACATCAAAATACATGAAAGAGTGGGAAAAAAGGCTCACACTCTTTTCAGGTGAAAATCAAAATCCTAGAAATCCAGCAAAGTTGCTGGGGGTCTCAAAAAGTAAGGGAAATTAGCACATTCTAGAGAATTCTCCCTATCCCACGACCCCAGAACGCCTTGGGGATGATGCAGAGGGTCTTGAATATGATCTGAGCTGCAACCGGGAGCCGGTGGAGAGAGATTAGGGCTGGAGATTTGCAGTCACTGGGCTTGAGGCCAAGAATAAGTCTTGCAGTCCTATTCTGGATTAGTTGAAGGGGAGGAAGAAGGAGGATTGAGGAAGAGGCTGTTACAGTAGTCAGGCCTAGAGAGGACGAGAGCTCTGGAGACATTGGGCCTCATTACGAGTCCGGTAGAAACCGTGCCGGAAAAACCGTCAGGTAGCCGCCGGACCGTAATGATTTACCAGCGCCTGACTTGTTGGAATAACCGGGGCATTACACCCCTGGCGGTCTGGTAAGTCAGATGCCGGTAAAATGTTGATCCCCATTCCCCGGACTCCACGGGAATGGGGACCACGGAAGCACCAGCACCATTAATAACAGTGCTGGTTATTCCGTTAAAGTCTGCTGGTGGGTGCCGTTCTGCTGGCCAGGGTCAGACCTGACGGGTGGAACAGCACCCGCCAGCAGACTTGTAGTTTGCCATTCTGAAAACAATGGTGCCGGTAAGCTTACTGGCACCATTATTCCGGACCGGCAAACTTGTAATGAGGCCCATTGAGATTCTGGGGTAAGGTGAGGAAAGGGAGTATACCTCTGAAGAGGTGCAGCTGATAGTGGGCCACCTTGGCAAGGTTTGCAATGTGAGGAGAGAGAGGAATCAAATATGACTCCAAGGTTTCTTGGCTCACAAGAGGGTGAGGGGTTAGGACCCATACAGGGTGGACAGAGGGAGGGAGGGAGGGATATTGGGAGCTGGGGTCCCAATAAAAAGGATTTCAGGTGCATGTGTGACTGATGTGTGAATGTGTGTTCTTGTGTTTAATGCTGGGTTGAGGAGCTGTTTTGGGGGTTGGAGAAGGAGAGGGGATGCATGGGGTGTATATGTATATTATGTTGTGCTGACTGAATGCTGCATGGGTGGCTGGGTGTGCATGTCTGTAAGTGTGAATGCGTGTGTGCCTCTGTTTAATGCTTGGCTGAGTAGCTGTTTTGGGGTTTGAGGGAGGGCAGCGGGTTTGTGGATGTGTATATGTTGTAAGGGTGCAGAAGGAGGAGACTGACACATAGGTGGCATGGTGATTGCTATAGACTTTTATTAGCCAGGAAAATAAAGAGAAAACCTAACTTTCCCTATTTCTAAGAGGTGTTTACCTGCCTCAACTAAAACACTATGGGTTCTGTCAGATTGTCAGTGTAAATCAATAGTCCACCACCATGTTTCAAAAACCCTGGTTCTGTCCCTTACACTTAAAACGAAACTGGACATAAAATAGACCTACTTGGTTCATAAGAATGCCTCCCTTTTTCTGGACTGGGGTCAAAAGTTCCCTATTCTGGGGAGGGAGTTCAGTCATTACTGTACTCCAGTAAGACCTTGCCACTTTCACTACCTAATATCGTATAGCTACATGCATTTAGCCTAAATTGTGTACGGAAGACACATTTGGGGGTGGGAGTGGGCGTGGCTTGGCCATGCGATAGAGACAAGCTTTTCTGAGCTCTAGCACGATCCGGACAACGATCCGACAAGCTGGCATACAACACAGACCATAACGCCAGAAATTGGGAGGAAAGGTGTCGGAAGGACTAAGACACGGCTGGGGAGACTCCGACACAGAACAGCAAGATATAGAAGGAGGGGAGAGCCTGTGGCGAGACCTGACTCATGGCGCCTTCCAAAATGGCAGACACACAGCGAGGCTGGTGAAGGAGCGATGGACGTGGGTGAGAGAAGCCCCCCGGGCGAGGGACGCGGTAGCCGGGAGAGGAGCGGAACACCGGCTTGCAGTGGAGGACAACCACAAAGGTGTGCCTGATCCCCAACATAAGTAGTGGGTGGAACGCGCACATCTGAGGAGGCTGACGGTGGAGCAACAGCCGAGAATGGGAAGAAGGACCAGTGGGGAGCATGCCAAGCAAAGCACACCCAAGAGAACCCACAACGCTGGTGCTGTGAGGCAGGGGTGAGAAGCGGAGTGCAGGACCTCCGAAACTAGACGTCGGAGGCCGTGAGGTTGGTGGCCCTCTGGGGATCTTGCCGGAAGCCAGAGGTGGGGGACCAAGACACAGTGCAAGGCCCTGGGACAGAAGGACCAGCAGAGAGACCGCCAGCGCCGAGAGGGACGGACAGAGCACAGCCGCGCACCGGGTACGCAGGAAGAGGAGGAAGGGGAGGAGGAGGAGGTGGTGTGCGCAGAGGGCCTCGGCCCAGACAATATTGACCCAGTAAGGCTGGCTTGCAGATAGACCTCCCTGGGAGCCACCAACACGGAAAACCCCCTTGGGGAGAGAGAGAGGCAGAGGGGGCACTGAGATGCCCAAAGGACACTGTCGAGTGGAACAGAGGGACAGCGGATAACAGCGGAGCAAGCCGCTTGCCGGCCTGCGAGTTGGCCGAGAGAAGAGACACAGCTTCGATCAAGGCAATCCGGGAGGCGGAGGGTCGCTGCAAAGACTAGTGTCAGGCCCCACAAGGGAGTAGGCCCACAGCGGGCTTACCAAACACCAACTGCTTGGAGAAGGAGAGGGATCTTCCGCATTAGAGACACGTAAACACACCATCGAAGTAACTGAGGGCATAGGGTGTACTCTCCAGATGGCGGATCGAGGGAGGCAGACCACCATCTCTGCACTGAACCCCAGGAGCAGGGTGGGTGACCCATATACGCCCCTGGGAGCACCATCATAATGCAAGTCATACCGCCCCCTGTACGTGTGGGGACGTCTGGGACAAACCAGGGTGCATCCGTGGCAGGGGATAGACCACAGTCCAGCCGCACACAGTCACATGCTACACAGAGTGAGTGGGCCTGGACTCCCAAGGGCCGGGAAATAAAGCCATAAACAGCCCACATAAAGGCTGTGTGTGCAGAGGCCAAGCCCGATACCCGAGCTGGGCGAATTAGACATTGGCAAGGCCAGCACATATAGACAGTCCATTGATTGGGATGCCATACCCCCTGCCGTGAGGAAGCCTGTTAAGGCCCAGCCGACCCCTAGAAGGCTGAGCAGAGACTAGAGAAGGGCAAGCACCCCAGAGTCCACACAGCAGTGGGCAGCCTGCGGACCAGCAGCGAGCAGAGCTGGTACAACGCGGCCCTCGCTACAGCGAGGCCGGTGGGGAGTGGTGGTGCGCCCCAGGAGGGGAGGAAGAGCACGGATCAGGGGCAGGTGAACACCCCAAAATAACCGTGATGCACCAGGCCATCCAACAGCGGGAAGGAGGAAGAATGAGGTGCAGGAAGCCCAGGAGTGACCGGACTGTTCAGTGTCAAGGAACCCCACAACCGGCCCATAACTGGGAGACAAGAACGAGGCATGCAACTAGACTAGGACTACAACAGGTGCAAGAGGACCTAAAACAGCGGTCACACACCTATAGACAAGATGGATTGGCTGTGCAAGGCAAAATAGACGCTATGTGGGAGGCTACAGTCCAATGGTACACAACCATACATTGGCTAGCAGGAAAGAGCAAACATGGCACCAAAGACACGGGCAAGGTGCTGGCGCTGTGCAGCCACCAGTGAGACAAGCACGAGAAGGGCCATGGGCAAGCTACACAAGTAGGATCAGCTCCGTATAGCAAGCCAAGCCAAATAACGGGGCAGGCCACAACCTACCAGCCCACAAACACACATTAACCAGCCACACAAAAGAGAGCCTGGACCCGAGCGACCTAATGGACCCTGGGCTGCCAGGGAGCTCAAAGACCACTGGAGAAAGGGAGGACACCCCGTACAGGAGAGAAGCTGCAGCCCACTGGGCACATAACACGTCCCCCTGAGGAGTGACAACGGCACAGCCCACAGGCACACTATCACCAATCCGCTTGCAAGAAGAGAGCGGGCCTGACACCAGGACCCAGAGACCGTTCATGGTGGTGATTTCCTCGTTCACCTTCCAGTAAGGACGAAGGCCTGCAGGGATCGCTCTTTCGTCGGGTCACCCTTCGTGAACCTAGGCTGCTACGCGCCCTAGGGCATCGTCCTGCTCGAACTCCTCCTGCCAGTGGCGTTCACTCAGGTCCATGTACTCGCCGTTCCTCAAGTCACTGATGGATGCTACGACACATTGATCTCCAAGAATGTGGTACCAGGGGCGCTTTGGTTCAGGAGCCTGGACATGCAGTCTGCTTGTGCGTTTTTCCAGCCCGCAATGTGGGCTATCTCGTATGTATATTCTTGAAGCTTTGCGGCGATCCTGGCCAGTCTCGAGGTGGCAGTCTTGGTGCCGCCCGGGCTCAACATGTGAATGAGGGGTTTGTGGTCGGTGACCAGCCTGAATTTCGTGCCCCAAACATAAGATCTGAAGTAGTCGACGGCCCAGGCACATGCCAACTTTTCTTTCTCAACGGTGGAGTCATTCTTCTCCAATGATGATAGGGCTTTTGATGCAAACGCCACAATATTTTCAGTGTCTCCCTTCTTCTGGGTCAGGGTGGCCCCCAGCCCGTATGTGCTGGTGTCTGTAGTAATGCAGGTGTCCCATTCAGGGTTCAACGGTTTCAGGCATGGTGCGTTTAGAATTCTCCTTTTGATTTCACCGAAAGCTTCATTTTGCTCTGGGCCCCAGGAATAGGCTGCCCCCTTCTTCAGAAGCTCCCTCATGGGGGACGTGGTTTCGAAGAACCTTGGGATGAATTTAGCATAGTACTCGGCTAGGCCCAGGAACGAGCATAGTTCTTCTCTGGACATCAGGGCCGGGGCCTCTGTTATGGCCTCCATGAGGTTCTTCTTGGGGCTGACCCCTTCGCTTGTGATGCAGTACCCAAGGTATTCTACCTTGCTCACTCCAAACACGCATTTTTCGTGGCGTAGATGAACGCCCGCCTTTTGAAGCTTGCTCAGGACTGTCCTGAGTGCTTTGTCATGGGTCTCGTTGTCCTTGGCATACACGAGAATGTCGTCCTGAAAGAATGAAACATTTGTGAGTCTTTTAAGTAGAGAGTTCATCATCCTCTGGAATGCGGACGCTGCCGACGACAACCCGAATGGCATGCGGGTATACTGAAAGGTGCCGAAAGGAGTGATGAACGCTGTCAGGGGGCGTGAAGATTTGTGTAGAGGAATCTGTTGATAGGCGTCACGCATGTCCAGCTTCGAGAAGATTGCCGCCTCTTTCATCATGAGGACAATTTCGCTAATGCTGGGGAGTGGAAAGCTGTCCGTGACAACCTCTAGATTCAGGCTTCTCAGGTCGATGCATATCCTGAGGTCGTTGCTGGATTTCTTTTTGACTAGCACCACTGGACTCAGCCACTCTGAGGATTGCACGGTCTCGATGGTTCCTTCTTCGACCATCTTCCGAAGGTGGGCCTCCAATGCAGGTCTCGCCGTGGCGGGTATTGCCTTGACTTGTGTTTCTCAGGGACCGCATTGGGTTTAAGGTGAATCTTGTGGACAAAGTTTTTCACTTTCCCTGGGTTCTCGGAAAACAGGCTCGGGAAAATCTCCTTGAAATTTTGTGCTGCTCCTGAGGAGACCATGAGTACCTGTTCTGGAGTGCTGGGATCTAGTTTTATACTGAGTTTGTGTTGATCGTCCCATCCCAGCACGGCTGGGCCTTTGGGTGAGAAGTACACTTTGGTGGTGGTAGACCTCCCTTTGAATTCGATCCGGGCTCTGATGTAGCCTAGGAGGTCGACAGTCGCACCTCGGAACACCGTCGGTTTTTGCCTGGTCGTTCTGATTTCTACTTGTGCTTGTCCCATCATCTCCTTATACGTGTTGATGGGAAGGATTGTGAGGTCAGATCCCGAATCTGCCATGATACGTGTTTCCATTCCGTCCACTTTAATGGTGCAGTGGGGCTTTTCCCTCCTGGCATGGGGGGCGTTGACCATGACGACCATGGGTCTGTCCTGTAGTTCGTCATCATTGCTTGAAGCGCAGTCGCCATCGACGCGGGAAACGGTTTTCTCCCGCCACGTACATGCCAGGGCCACGTGACCAATGCGTCCGCACTTGGAGCATTCCTTATTCCTGGCGGGGCAGTCGCAACCATTCGCCATGTGCTTGGTGCTGGCGCATCTATAGCATTTCGGCACATCCTTTTGCCTGGGGCCTTTGTCCCTGTGGCTGTCGCGGGACTGCTTGTCTCTGCGCCCTCTCCATTGTAGCGCCACAAGTTCGTGTACGGGCAGGTGACTTCCCGCCTCTTAGCGTCTGCTGGAGGTTTCTTCTTCCGCCCTGGCAATTTGGGTGGCCTTATCGAGGGTGACCTCCTTTTCTTGGATGAACTTGTCCTGCACTTTCCTGGAGTTAGTGTGAATGACGAGCATGTCGCAGATAACTTGTTCTGTGTTTTCACCAAATGCGCAAAGAGAAGCCAGCTCCCTCATCCTGGTGATGTGGTCGTCCACGGGTTCGCTCCCTTCCTGTTTACGGGTGTAGAACCTCAGCCTGTGTAGTACCACGTTCTCCTTATTGGTGAACCTCTTCACAATGCGACGAGTCGCCTCCTTGTAGATGTCGTCGTCAACCACTGGAATGGCTGTTAAACTGGCAAATATGTGCTGACCTTCAACCCCCAATACATTCAGCAGCATCGCCCTCTTCCTGCGGGGGCATATCTCGTGCTGCCCACAGCCTCCAGATAGGTGGAGAAAAGGGGCTCCCACTGCATCCACGGAATTGCCGGGGTCCCTGGTGAGGGGAGAAACGCAGGGGGCGATGTGGCGCCTTGCATGGTGGGCCCGTGGGTCTTTCGATATCCTCGTCGCCAATTATGTTGTGGCCTTTAAGGACGACAGGATGCTTCGGTGTGTTCTAACTGTCTTTATTACAAGACAAACAGGTGAACATAAACTCGTCCTCGTGCAGGCAGGGGAATTACTTACAGTTCAGTTCAGGGCCTCTCAGTTACTTCACTGGGGCTAGATGTGCACAAGGATGGCACGCTGTAAGCTTCCAGGGCCCCCGTGTGGCCTCCTGTAGCTTTGGATTTATGCCCTGGAAGCTGGGTCATCAGGCTCTTCAGGGCCTCGGTTTGATGGCTCCTTGTCAGAAGCAGCGCTGTGGGTCGACCGCTTGGTCTGGCGCTTCTCCAACACTGGCGGGAACGTTTTCTCGCGGAGCGTGGGTTCGTGAGATCTCGTTATGCCGAGATCTCGCGAGACCACGCTCCCGCGATCATGTGATGTCCCCACATGCCATGATAAAGAAATGCAAAGCCACCGCCTCCACCTTTTGTGTGGTCAGCTCGGACCTTCTCATTGTGGTTGATGGCTGCACTGACTATCGACACTGCATAGTTAAACTGTTGAGTCAGCGACAATAAGTGCTGGAGCTCAAAAACAAGTGCAGGGCTGAGTTCTAGTAAACACCTACACAAATTAAGCACTCAGGGGCTCCAATCATCAGGTAGCCAGGCCTCGGTCTCTCAGTGTATGTTATGTTATGTTAAAGGTACTTATATAGTGCACCATCACCAACGGAATTGATCCCCAGGCGTCCTGGCGGATCTGTAAACAGGAAGGAGGACTGGTAGGGTTAGTCAGGAGGAGGGGAGAAGGAGAGTGGGAGAGGTGGTGTGCTGTTGTGCTGTTGGCAGCTTCAGCTCGGTATACACTGAGTGCTGGGTTTTGGTGCAAGTATCGGATCTGGCGAGACCTCGTTTGCTGTAGGTGATGTTTATGTGTTGTTGATGCGATGTGTTAAAGTACATGCAGATTGCTGGGAGAGAGATGGTTGTGTGGCTTTTGTGTGGATTAAGTATGCAGAAGATTGAGGGTTGGGTTAGTGGGGGTCTGTATCCTGATTCAGGTACTTCTGTACAGTTAGAGCTGTATCCCTGTGGGTGGGGTTGTTGCTGGTTCCTCGTGGGCTGTCTCGCTGTGGTGGTGCTGCACTGATCAAGCTGTATCATTGTGAGTATTGTATGGAGTGATAGGTGTGTCTGAACCTTTAATTCGGGTGTGGAACTGGGTTGGTAATCTCTATTCTCTTGTTACCTAATGTGACACTGGTCGGTTGAGGCTTTGAATGGTTCTGGGTCGGAGTGCTGTTGATTGGGCGTCCGAGTGCATCCTTCTTGGTCAGCCTGTGTATTCATTTGCTAGTTTCCTCCTGTCATGACTATCTTTCAGTTGGTTATTTGGTTTCCATGAGGTGACTTCCTTGGGGCTATTGTTTAGTTGTAGTGTGTGTGTGATGGCGCATTGTGCTTCCACGTACTGATGAACATTGTGTAATGATTAAACATTCTGTTTCTCACCCTCTGGATTGGAGCTAGTGGTGCAAGGTTTCCTGTTCCCTTGCTATCTGCAAACTGTATATGTAGGTGCCTCTAAAACATTTCCATTGGAAGTTTTCCTGTTGAGGAGATTGGGTATGAAGGGGGCTCGATGCATGGTGGCTGGTCAGGAGACAGTCAGCTTCATTTTACAGAGGCAGCAATTGCATGAAGGGGACCAAAAACGTTAGCAATCGAGCAAGGCTGTCTGGTCCCCTGCATGCAGTATTAATGGTGCACACAGTGGAGTTGAAAAGGAAAGACTAAAAGCGAGGCAAACAAGCTTTCACTCTTCCATTGTCCACTCCTTCTCCTGGAAAAGTAAACATCACCTGCCAATGAACTTTGCAAGCAGAGGTTGTAACCAGGGCCAAACACTGAGGCAGATTTCATAGGAATCCATTTGCTTTATGTCTGCATGAAAATTAAGTGCTCACATGAGGTGGTGGTAGTGAGCACAGTGGTGATCATCTCTCTGATCGTGTTCCTTCCTTGCCTTGTGTCAGCAGGATAATGGGGCAGAGGACCAAATAAGGGCATAAATGCATTACGCTTCGCATTTACATCATTTCCCTCCCCACGCCCCCATTTAAAATGAGGGCTAGTGGGGCTCCCCGACAGATCCTGCCTGTGCAGGCCTTGCAGAACATGCGTGGCGGCGTAGTTTAATGAGTTTGCATCATCCACTGATGATGATTGAATAATGTTTTGTGGTTTAGTTCCTGTTTGTTCCCGGACATGCACTTGGATGGGCTTTCCTTTGGACCGCCTTTGGCACGCTGCCGGTGTGCCTACTTCTGCTGCATTGTGTTTAAATGCATCTCGGAGGGGACGTGTCAACCTTGCTTCCAGGACGCAGCTGTGTGTAATTCTACTTACCTTGCTTCTGGCATGGAGCCAGTAGGTGTTCTGCCAACAGCCTTGACAGATGAATGCTACAAGTGTATAAATTGGTTAAAAAAGGTATTCAATTCACTTTTAAGAAAACATTCCAAAGAGTTTAAATCCAGTCCTCAGTCTAACCTCGGTGGTATCCTTCATGGGGATACATGAGTCCTTATCTAAAAGCTCTGTTTTGAACAGTGCAGAACATTCATCAGGTATGCATGATGGATTTGCTTTCTGTTGTCCTTGTTGGTCTGGCTACTGACAAATTAGCTCTCAAAGGCAATGCCTTATGGGTCTTCATACAACAGGGCTAATCTTGTTATCGGGACAGCTGGCTAGCAAACACTGTCCTCCGTGCCAGAAGAGGGGCTCTTTTAGCTGCAGCACACATTTGGATCCTTGCAATTGTTGGATGTGGACATTTATTTCTTCCATATAAAAGTGCAGTGTGGTGTGTATCCCACGGTCCCTTCCTGGATGTGTAATATCACTGCTCCCACACCCGCATGCACTGGCCGTTCGGCTCATTGAACACTTGGATGGTGAAGGCTGCAGCATATGCATTTGCCCCTTGTGCCTCTATCCCCATGAGCGTCTTGGAGTCATACATGTGGACTCTCCACTTGCCTGGAAGAAGGGTGGTGACCAGTCGCCTTCCCAAGTCCCCCATACAACCATATACATACCTCAAGCCGACAAGGACTCTGCAGTTACTCCTGCAGTCTTCTAAACACCCCAGAATCCACAGTTTCCACGCACCCCACATTCTGGTACTTCTGCCCACCCTACACCTTTCCATAGCATTTAGCTCCTAACTAACTCTGGCTGCTATCTTCTGCACCCCAAACCATCTGCCAACAATCACCCCCATCCTCTAGCCTCGGCACATGCTCCACCTTGCATCCTGTCCCCACCCCTGCAACCAGTGCTTAATTTATGGGGGTGTTTGCCAGGGCTCATTTTTTGAGCCGCGGCACTCATTGTCTCAGACTCAGAGTGATTATGAAATAATGATAGCCAGAGCATCCCTCAACCCCAATGAGCAAATGCAAGCTGTAGTTTAACCCCAAATGTGTCGATACTGTGGGGAGCAGCTGTGGGTGGTGGCAGCAATGGTGGAGAACTGCCCACTTGCAGTGTCACAAGCATGCTAGAAAATCATCTATCCTCTGCAGCCCTTCCCCTCTTACCAAAATTATTATTATGATCTTAGAACGTAATTTTTTCCTATTCTCCAACAAGAACCATGCTCTCAGCAAGTAGAGTATCCTTCGTCTCAAAGCACACAGAGTACACAACCCCACTTCAGCAAACAAGGCCTGGGTCTTTGCGCAGTGAACGGCACCTGCTCGTACCAAATGAACATGAGCTCCTCATGATCAGAGCAGTGAATGGGATGGAACAAGACGGAGCAGCGCTCTGGCAAAAAACTTCTTGCCTGAGCGACGCTCCATCTCCCAGAGCCAGGGGCTAGCAAATGACTCCCAGATCCTGCACCTCAAAGAGCAGACTGCTTTCAGAAGTAGAGTCTTCTAAAAACAGTCTGTTTGTTGAAGCGCAACCCGCAAGTACGAGTAACCAGCCACTCTTCATCAACCTTTTAGAAGACTCGGCACTGGGGACTGGATACAGAAATTGCTAGCCACACATACTGTGAGGAATCAACTTCCGGGACACCAGTGGTGCAGGGATGAATATCGGTTTCTAAACCATCAATCAGCCCCACGCCTCTAGTACAACAGAAGGGATCTGAACAGATTGGAAACAAAAGTCAATTATAAACCTCCTTGTCCAGTTTTGGTAATGTGGACGGAACGGCAGGCTTATCTCCGGAAGGTCGTGGATTGTTGGTTAGTTGCAACACAGCGAAAATACAATTATTACCCAATGATAAACGGGACTGTCCAGTCAAGGTTGTATTAAAATATCTACTTTATTATTATTCAACAGACAGTTTTAGCACAATACAAAATACAACCCACCCTGGATAGGAATGCAGAGGACAGACAGTTTTAAGAAGGAAAAAGGATGCGCTTTGGATACTGACACGAGGGTGGTTGGTAAAGTAATTAATCTCAGTAGTTCATGGATACTTGGTTTCAGCACAAAGGGAGCAATGGTCATAAAATGTTACTGGGGGCCTTCGGGGAAGGACCAGGAGGACATAATCACAATGTACCTTGTGTGTGTAGAAGTTCTTTGTGCTCGACAGCATCAAGTCGGTTTCAGGGCGCTTTGCAGCTCCTGCAACAAAGATCAAGATGAGAGACAGCTGCGGGTAGCAGGCAGTTCAGTGAGCAAGGCTGGACAGACGGCTGCAGGCTGGCCCACACAGCGGCTCGGGTTCAGGAATCGTCTAAGTGCTGGTTGGTGGGTCTGAAGCACCAGTCGAGACGTCTTGGACCGCGTGAGCGACTGCGGCATGACAATAGTCAGCAGTGCAGTCGGTTGCAACTCAAGGGGCTCGACTATCTTGAAAATGTCCTTAAAAGTGGACGCTGGTTGATGCTTGTCGGTGCACTCCTAGCTTCTTCGCTGGGCTTGTGTCGTCCTTTAAGGTAGATGGCCCAAAGCTGAGGAGAGTGTTGCAGGCAACAGCCTTGTCCTTGGCTTGGTTCAAAGACTCTCTGGCACTTCCCACCTAGGTAGCTTGCTTGCAGAGCTTAGCAGGCCACACTGTGTTCTGTCTGGTTACCGGTTCTGGAGCTGCTGGAAGGGTCCTCTGCTAGGTTCAGTGTCTCCCTCTGTTCCCTGGGAGATGTTTAGGGGAGTGATCTTGCTTCCCTCTTTGGAAATAATGGCCTTCCTTCACTGGCGGAAGCTGTAAGGCAGACTGTACCTTCAGCCAGGGTCCAAATTAGTTTTCCTTGTGACTCCTTGCAAAGTCCTGATGATCTCCTAAAATAAGGACCCAGCCCTCTTTTAAAGCCAAATGGGCCACAGCGATTGGTGCAGGCTAAGCTCACCTTAATGAACCAATCCTGGGTCCCCACCAACAATCTTCTGTTATGCGTGAGGTAACATGAAAGGTGAAGGGGTAAAAACATGTACTACTAAGTCCCACCCATCTTCCTGTCTGTTGTGTATCGAAGGGTCTCTCTGGTTAATTGAGCGCTCTGGGGTTCCTCATAAAAGCACAGGTGTCCCTTGCAGTTGTGGTGAGAAAAGACGTTCTGTCTCCAGCAAATCACATACTTCTACCCTCTGAAAGAGGTTCCCCTTGCAGGGGGTTGCCTACTGTAAACAGTTGTCCCAGGCATGATAGTTCACTGCCCTTGAAACTAAGGGGCGCGAGCTAACTTCAGTTTCACACAGATGCATATCAAAAAGGTGTTTGGTTTCCTGTCCCCTTTGTCAGCTCTGCGACCAGGCCTCTCGCAGGCCTGCTTCAATTAACTCTCATCAGTATATGCTGCAACCAGTAGGACACACAAAGGAGGGGGTGGATCCATGTAGCCTTTGTCAGTTAATGAGGCTTGTCATGGCAGGAGGAAGGTTTTGCCTTCCCCTTTCTTGAGATGCTTTGATGTGCCCGTGGCTGTCGCATTCCAGCTGAACATGACAGCAGGACTGCGCCTGTAGGCGGTGTCAACCCAGAGTACATATGAATATGTGTTTGTTGGGCGGCAAACATGGGAAAATGTGTGCAGATTAGCCCTACATATTTTCCAGAGGTTGATCTCTCATTCAATTTCCTTTAAAAATGTCAAAAAAGCCCAGGCGTGCGCACACTGCCTGAGCAGCTGGTTGAATTCCTCACACAGAGTGCTGCAGCTGTCCAAACTGATGTACATGTCCAACGATTTACAGACATCTCTTCATTAGGATGACTATTGTGACCAATCAAAACAGTGTGCATTATTTGTATGAAAGCATTTTTTACTGAATCACTATAAAAGATGTTCAACATTTAAAATTGTGGACGTTATGATGATCCCATAAGCTCTTTGCTTTTATGCAAATCGCTAGGATTGTGTTCTATGAAAAGATGCTGTGTTTTGCAACCTGACCTGGGGCCACAGCCCTGGCACCCCACCCCCTCCTCCCCACAGCCCACCCGTCCAAAGAGGTGACCGGTCCCCCAGTAATCTTTTTCAATTTCCAGCACTGCTCATAATTCCAGTCAAAGTGCACAGCCGCTTTTCACCCAGTATTACCCTTCTCAAGCACACCACGCAGCCTAACCCAACAAAGAGCACTCATTGCAAGTGCCCTACTCTCCAGCCTTCCACAAACATCAAACTCCGACCAAATCTTTTACCCTAGTACCACAGTTCATTTTAGAAATCTATTGCAAAGCATGCTCTCGTCTTCAGGGTCCTAGATTAACATGGAGGTGTCGACTTAAAGCATGGAGGAGGCGCCTGAATAACAGGGCAGTGTCCTCTCCTCCCTCCCCCCTGGGTAATGGGGAGGTTGCAGTGCAAACCTGGGAAATCAGAGAGGTGGGAAGCCCGCCAAAAGGGACCAAATACCTGTGAAATGGGACAGTGGAAGGGGGCGGGCCAGGCAGGATATAAGGCGCCTGGTTCTTGCTTGCTGGATCTTCACAGCCCAGCAGCAATACGCTGTGCACCGAAGGAGGACCCCTTTCTTTTTTTTTTGGTTGGAGCCTAAAGAAGTTGGAGGCGTTGCAGCAGCGGAGAAGGCGAGGTGCCGGAGCCATCCACGACCTTCGTTGGAGCCGGAAGAGTTGGTTGAGGCGTGTGAGCTTGGCGGTGAATGTGCCTTTGGGGCCGCCTCTTGGACCGGGAGCCGTGGTGAAAGAGACGTGCCAGAGCCAGCCACGACCTTTGTCGGAGCCGGAAGAGTTGGTGGAGGCGTGTCAGCTAGGCGGTGCATTTGCCTTTGGGGCCGCCGCTTGGACCGGGAGCCGCGGAGAAGGAGAGGCGCCGTAATCAGCAGATGCGGCGGGTAAGGTGCACAGAGCATGATTACACAGATGAGAGGGGGGATGTTGAGGAGGAGCGAGAGCGCGCCGAGCAAACTGCCCCTCTCTCTCGGTTCAGCAGCACGATCACTTGGTCAATCCAGGCTGCGGAAGGGTGAAAAGTGGACCTAACATTTCTGCATAGACTTTAGTACGTGGGTTGTACTTTATCATTCCACTGCCTAACAGAATGTAACGTAATTTTGATTATCTTGCTAGTGTGGCATCTGTATAGCTGTGTGTGAACACCGAAGGAGGAGTTTTATCTCCATAATATAACTGGCCTAACATTGCCGCTCCAACATTCTAGAATCTGGGCTGCTGTCGGGTGAAAAGCTTTGCCGCATTTCACTTTCACAAGCTCAGTTGCAGCGGAGACTTAACGCTGTAGACCCGGGCTGTCAGAGGGTGAAAATAACAATAAGTCATTATCCATCGGCTAACACCGGGTAGCTAAAGGGTGATAAAGCACAGTATAGTAGTGGTGTGTTCAAGAAGTAAGGCTGAGCAGCTCAGCATGGTGTTTTAGTTGGTGTGGCTTTCACATTGCTTTTAACATTACCAAGCAAGCAGTGCGTGTTCCTTGAGGGCTGCTGCATCAGGACAGGAACCAATAAAAGCAAGCATTTGGCTAAAAACAAGGACACAGCAAGTCAGAGCATGGAGAGCCTCACCTTTGCAGTGCGTGTGCCAGGAGGCCGCTGCAACTAGTCGCCCCATCGCAGTGCGTGTGCCTGGAGGCCGCTGCAACAAGAAAGGTGTCTACACAAGCTCAGGGCACGCCAGGGTTCTTCTGCCTTGATAAAGACTTGGAGCAATTTGTGTTGATGGCACGGATGGCGGCTGCCAAACATGGGCCAAATTGGTTATACATGGTGGCAACGCAGCTAGAAGGGGAAGCAGCAGGGTCAAGCCAAGGGTCATAATCGCTGCTATTGTTCCCTAGTTTTTCAGCAGTGGAGGCGTTGCAGGAGATCCAGGCCAAAGAAGATGACGAGGAAAGTGGGCCCAGTGAGGAGGAGGAACCTGCAGCCAAGAGGAAGAGGACTATGACCGCCAAGGCTAAGGCCAGTAGGCAGCAGGCTGGGGCTGCCAAGCAGCAGGGCCAAAAGGCAGTGGGAGAGAGCAGGGGCCTATAGCCAATCCGGCGGCCTTACATGCTGAAATTCAAAGGTGTAGCGGCAGTGCACCCAGCGCGCTCACGGCCAGCTCAGCGGCAGTGGCAGCAGAGGGACCTGCATCCTTGGAGAAGGTTAAAGGTATGTTTATGCAGTGCTTACAGACATGGGGTAATGGGGGGAATGGTCAAATGTTATGCGGAAATGTAAATGCATTTAACCAAGCGGGGAGTAATGCTGAGGCTGTACATCAGCAAGAATAGGTGGATAGGCGGGGTGGCGTGGGGGCGGCTGTTAACCCCATGATCATGAGTCAAGCCTCCTCCTTACCCAGGGTGACCTCTCTTGGGGAGGGCAGCCAGCTGCAGCAGCCTTATAGCAACACTGCTAGGCAGCCAAGGACAGGGCATTGGGTGGGGTACTCAAGCTACCTCACTGTGCAGCCAGCTGCAGCATGTGATAGCAACACCAGTGCACAGCTAAGGACCGAGTATTGGGTGGGGTGATGCCACACAGTACGGGAGGCCAATGCCAGGATTTGCTCCAGTACAGGCAGCTGGGAACTCTTTAGTATGGCACATTCCTGTGGTCTACAAAGAGAGGATTTGGCAGAAGGAGTTTTTTTTAGATCTTTTGCCTGTTAGATATGGATCTGGTGGGGTTTACATAGATTGTCTAAGAAGGAAAGGGAGAAGAAGGATAGGGAAGAGGCCAAGGTAGAGGAGAACATCTACAACATCTACAACTGGTTGGCTGCCTTCAGGATGCTGGCATCCATCATGATAGAAAGGTTTCCACAGGATGCAGGGTCATTATTTGCATATGAGCAGCACGTCCATACCTTATACCTGACCTATGGTGGCAATGCTTGGTTGAAGTATGACAGGGGTTTTAGGTTTTAGGCTTAAAATGCAGGTTTGGCCTGCAATGTCTTGAGATGAGTTAGATGTCAGGGGTTGAGAAAATGGTACCATCAAGGGAGACTGGGGACAAGGCCCCTTGGTGAGAAGCCGTATTATAAAAAGCAGAGGTGGTTTTATGGGGACAGCAGGAGGGGTTCCTTTCGAGGGTGCTCTTCCTGGAATGGTAGATCCAGTTATCAGCAGGGGGGGCAGCAGTTTGCTGGAAGTTTGAGAAGGGGTATTGCCCCTTTGGCAAAATCTGCAGATTCAGACACACAGGTGGCATAGGTACAGGGAACCACAATGCATCTTCCGGCGAAGGAAAGCAGAGGGGGAGCGCAAAACCCAAAGAAAAGCCTAAGCGTAATTGAAACTCAGCTGCCCATGCCCGTAAAATGATTCCAGTCTTGAATACATACCACGATAGCACCAACGCTAAATTGCCTTGGGAAGGTTTCAGGTGGGGGTTTAAGATCTCTTACAAACGCGGCTGTGGGGAGCAGGGAAGCGGATACTTTAAAGTCAGCAGTTGGAATGCCTGAGGTTGTGTCACAGAAGGTTGCTAAGGAGATCAAGCTGGGAAGGGTGGCACACCCATTCACATCCCCACCATTGGAGAATGTTGTAGTGTCACCCCTGGGCTTGGTACCAAAGAGGGAGGAGGGGCAGTTTCCCGTCATACAGAACCTTTCCTTCCCCGAAGGTGTCCGTTAGCGATGGCATAGCTGATAAGAAATGCAGGGTTCTTTATTCGTCATTTGATTATGCAATAGAGCTAGTGAAGACTTCAGGGAGGGGCACGCTGATTGGGAAGGCCGACACTGAGCCTGCCTTCAGGCTACTGCCTAAATACATGGAAAGTTACCATTTTCTGGGCTTCAAGGTAAAAGACTCTTACTTCTACGACAGGTGTTTGGGGGTGCACTATTTTTTGCGCTTTTGGAGTATGCTTTGAAGCAGAGGGTGCAAGGCGGGGTGGTAATGCATTACCTCAACGATTTCTGGTTCATAGGGAAGGAGGGGACAGATTAATGTGGGTTGCTCATGAGCATGTTCCGGGCATTGATGAAAGAGTTGGGGGATCCCATTGGCAAAGGGGAAGAGAGTTAGCCCACTCACGAGGCTAAAAGACATAGACTCGGTGGAAGGGAAGTGTAGATTGCCAAAGGACAAGGTGGTGAAGCTTAAGGAAACGATCGGGGAGTTAAGGGGAAGGAACAAGGCCATCCCGAGGGAGCTGCAATCATTGGCAGGGAATTTGAACTTTGCGGGTAGGGTGATCCCGGCAGGGACATTTTTCGCCAGGAGCATTGCGCTCAAGACTATAGGATTGCAGCACGCTTCTAAACATGTGCGGCTGGGGGCAGAGGTGAAAGAGGATCTCAAAATGTGGGATGATTTCAATGGGGTATTACTGTGGCAGGAACAGTGGGCCACTAGCGAGAAGCTCAAGCTCTTTACTGACTCTTCATGCTTACATGGTTTTGGGGCCATTCTGGGGAGCGACTGGTGCGGCTAGGCCTGGCCGGCAGCTTGTCATCAAGAGGGGATTACCAGGGACATCACCCGACTGAAGTTGTTTCCTATCGTGGTCGCTTTTAAACTTTGGGGAAAGTCATTAACTAATAGGAGGATGGTTCTTTGGTCAGATAACCTGGCTGTGGTCCAAATCATCAATCAGGGGACGTCCAGCAACATGAGGGTGCTTGCTCAAGTAAACCACTGAGGTGAGAGCAGGACACATTCCCGGAATAAAGAACGTGACCACTGATTCTCTTGTTTGCAGTGGGAGAAATTTCGGGTGACCTGTCCAGAGGCAACCAAGATGATGACCCCATTCAAGGTGCAGTGGTGGGGCATGATTGGGGTAATCTGAGTTCTCTAATCCACACTGCCCTGGCCCGGGACACAGCAAGGAAGTACAAGGGGTGCTGGGAGCAATTCCTGGCCTTTCAAGAAGAAATATTGATGGAAGGGCAAAAGGGAGAACCAGTACGCGCTTTTGTCGGGTGGGGATGGTGGTCTGGGAAAACCAGATCATGGATGTATTATCACTAGGCTGCAATAGCTCATTACTACAAGCTTTGGGGGGAAACACAATCCTACCAAGCAACACTACATAGCAATGGCAATGAAGGTTTGGGCAAAGCAAAATGAGAGAAAGCATTATGAAAGGCGGCCCATTGATATTGTAAAATTGTAGTTTGATTGAGACCCTGCGAGCTGTTTGACATGGCTAGGGGGAGAGTGTTTTGTTCACTGCAGCCTTTTCATTGGTTTTCTTTGGAGCCTTCAGGGTAAGTCAGCTGGTTCCTGAGAATAGGGAGGGACGGGGCTCTGCGTTTTTAAGGTTGGAGGATGTGCAATTAAAAAAGGAGCGGGTGTGCATTAATTTAAGAAAGTCCAAGACCAACCAGAAGGGAAAGGGGAGGACAGTCACCCTTTATAGCATTCAGGGGAGACGTGTGTCCAGTAGCATGGCGGACGAATTACCTTCAGGAGAGGCAACAGGCGGTTGCAGGGTATCCCCTATTGTTGCGCAGGGATGATTCGGCCCTGAGCATGTTCCATTTCAGGAGTGTGATGCATTTGGCATTGAAAGGGATGGGAGCAACAGGGAGAGTGTTTGGTACACACTCTAGAATAGGGGCGGCTACATCAGCGGCTGAACTGGGCATGGGGCCGGAGGCTATTATGAAGATCGGGGGTTGGAAGTCGAGTTGTTTTCGGAGGTACTTGAGGTCTGGCAAAATGTAGTACTAATGAGAACCTTCTCATCTCCTTCCAATTAACAGCAGCTCGAAGGAGGAGACGGTCCATTTGGGTAGTGGGACATTTGTTTGTGTTTAGGGCCGGGGCCTGCTGGACGGTGGAATGAGAGAGAATGACCTCGGGCGAGTATCAGATCTGGTGGCATGGGGTGCCAGGGATGAGATGGGCCCAGTTGCAGGGGCACATTGGAAAGTTGCTGGGTAAGCAGCACAAGCCTGACGTTTTGATTATCCATCTAGGTGGCAATGAC
This sequence comes from Ambystoma mexicanum, assembly GCF_040938575.1. Classification (NCBI taxonomy): domain Eukaryota; kingdom Metazoa; phylum Chordata; class Amphibia; order Caudata; family Ambystomatidae; genus Ambystoma; species Ambystoma mexicanum. The sequence continues at coordinate 457,693,401 of NC_090922.1, forward strand.
CTGAAAAGCTTGGGGAGGGGATCTTTCATGAGGGAAATGACATTCAAATTGCAGGAGCTGTCCTCACAGTTGGGGGAGACAGAGATCATCTAGTCCGAGATAATTCCGAGGCAGGAATGGAGGGGTGCAGAAAGCCATTCTGCAGTAGAAAAATCCAGGGGGAAATTAAATGGGCCAATGGCTAAGTTCTGCAGGTGCAGAGGTTTTCCCCAGATCAGGCACAGTCTGATCAATTTGAAATCCCCGGAATACTATGCGAAGGATGGAGTGCATTTGTCAGCAGCAGTTATGGATCTGTTCTTTTGGAATGTATGCACGAAGCTGCTGGAGTTATAAGAGAAGGAAAAGGGGGATCCACGGTGGCCGTGGACCCACCTTTGGCGTGGTAGTGTTTTGGCAACCAGTGGCAAGATAGAGACTACTAACGAGCTGTGGAAAAGCGGGAAGGGTTTTTGCTCTTCTCGCGACAAGCGCCCCTTGGGGGCCTAAGCGACAGGGGCGCTGAGGTATTGATGAGGGCTCAGCTTCCCCTGGCAAAACGGCACTCCCCTAGCCCAGGAACACCTGCAGTGGCAGGCGGGGCTCAGAAAAGAATGGTTGGGAGAGCTTTGGCTTACAGTGGACTTGGTTTGGAAAGGAGGAAGCAAGGTTTGGACACAGAGCAGTCGGCTGGTCGCTGCACCCTCAGAACTATTTTCACAAAGTTTGTTGGCAGTGTTTGGAGTTTTTGTAGTTATATAGAATGTTGTGAAAATTGAATCTGCTGCCTTTTATGCCAACAAAGAAAGAATGTCTCATTCTGCACCTTTTTCCTTGGTGGGGTATCAAAAGGTGCGAATGAAATGAGCAAGCATGTTGATTGGTACACATATGGACAAATGCCCAGGTTATGGAGGTGTCGATGTAAAGCATGGAGGAGGCGCCTGGATAAAAGGGCAGCGTCCTCTCCTCCCTCCCCCTGGGTAACGGGGAGGTCACAGTGCAAACCCAGGAAATCCGAGAGGCGGGAAGCCTGCCAAAAGGGACCAAATCCCAGTGAAACGGGACAATGGAAGGGGGCGGGCAAGGCAGGCTATAGGGTGCCTTGTTCTTGCTTCCTGGATCTTAACAGCCCAGCAGCAATACGCTGTGCACCGAAGGAGGATCCATTTTGTTTTCTTTTCCTCCCACCCACCGTGCTTATAGGACGGTGGAAGGGCAAAGCTTAGCCGTTGCTGTCACAGAACATCGAGGCAGTGTTTTGGCGACCAGTGGCAAGATACAGACTACTAATGAGCTGTGGAAAAGCGGGAAAGGTTTTCACTCTTCTCGTGACCAGCGCCCCTTGGGGGCCTAAGCGGCAGGGGCACTGAAGGTATTGATGAGGGCTCAGCTTCCGCTGACAAAAAGGCGATCCCCAGCCCAGGAACACCTACAGGGGCAGGCGGGGCTCAGACAAGAATGGTTGAGGGAGCTTTGGCCTACAGTGGACTTGGTTTAGAAAGAGGGAAGCAAGGTTTGGACTCGGAGCAGTCGGCTGGTCGCCACACCTTCAGAACTATTTTCACAAAGTTTGTTTGCAGTGTTTGGCGTTTTTGTAGTTATATAGAATGTTGTGAACATTAATCTGCGGCCTTTTATGCCAAAAAAGAAAGAATGTCTCATTCTCCACCTTTTTCCTTGGTGGGGTATCAAAAGGGGCGAATGGAATGAGCAAGCGCGTTGGTTGGTACAGATATGGACAAATGCCCAGGTTATTGTTGTTCTACACGAAATACCACCACTCAGTCAAGCAGGCATATATTCATGTTGTAAATGTTTTATCTCGCTGCCAGTTGGCCGTTAGGTTCGGGAGTCATAGTGCCAGATCTTAAGCACTGTGGGAGCCTATTTCATAAGAAACCATATCAAATTCGAATACGTATTAATCCATCAGCAGACATGCAATAACATCCTGCAACAATATGACCCAGCTCCAATGTATGTTCTTGTCTCACTCAGTTTTACTAATATTAATTTAGTCATAACGCGGGAAAGCCCAAAAGTCAAAGACTCACAACAGATAACCGTGTTAAACCGTTGAAAAGTAAAGAGCAACAATTTGCAATGCCTTCTGTTTTCCTCATCGTGCGGCCCTGCGACGGGTGCAACACGGCCCTTTCCAAGTGATTAACGCATACTTGCCAACCCTACTGATTTGGGCAGTAGGCTACTGCTTTTTAAGCAGTCCTACCGCCTACAGATTTGGGTGACAGATCCTACTGATTTTTACAGTGGCAGGTAATTTATATGACCCTAAGGCAAGCTGCTTGAGACCGGCTCAAGACAGAGCATGCAACACATTTGTTAGTCTGTCTGTGCGGTGGGCGGGTAAGTGATTACTTTGAGTGAAGGGCTCAGACCAATCCAGTGACCTGACAGCTACATGACTCTGTCCTGCAATCTGGCCCGGACAGGCCTTAGGTGAACCACCAGTGAAGGCAAGTGGCAGAGCGTACCACCATCACACAGCATCTGCATATCAGACTGAGGAGGATATCAGTCTCCATATTGTTCAGTTATTCATCTTGCACTGCAGGAATACATATCTATTGGTCAGGCTGCAGCTACAGAGCAGAGAAGTGTCAAACGTTGCCTCCTAGTTCTGTGTGATTACCTTCTGTGAAGTTAGGTAATTGAATTCTGTGTTAATTTACTATTCATAATTATACATTTTAAACATTTGAACATATTTCCATGTTGTGCTGTTTGATGAGTTGTGTATTTTAGAAAGCTCCAGTGGTGCCAACAATGTATGTTTTGTATTTTCCTGTGATGTAATTGTTATGCGAAGTATTGTTTTTGAAATTTTAAAAATCCTACATCTTTATGGCCACATAAGCCCATAAGATGACACACAGCCCACCCCGTTTTAACGGCCCTCCAGAAATCTTCCCCAGCTGCACAAAAAACACAGACAACAATGATTTCAAATGCTATAACTTTAAACGACAGCACAATAAATTAACTCGCACGTTTTTTCACACGGTAACTGAACAAAATGTCTCATGTGCCCGGCGCCAGAAGCAGTTTTTTTGTTTTGTTTTGTCTTCCTCTAATCTATGCTGTATTAATATGTATCTTTCTGCTCCGTCCATTAACTGTAATAGCAGGGTGCAATTTTGTGGCTATTCGGGGCATTAGTTATTTGCCTGGCTCGTCGTGTACCTTGCATTAAAAACAAAACAGGCAGGGCAAGATGTTCCAGCTTGGTCTGCAAACAGAGGTAAACTTCACCACAAAACAAACATGCTTTAATTACAGCGTTAAATACTCGGGTAACATCCCCCCAGTCACATGGCAAAAGCGCGCGGGGAGCTGGGTTCTCTCCTTTTTTTTCTTGTAGAAAAAGTTTCCTGTGGGTTTTGTTCCAAAACAAGATGTCGTGCAGCGTGCAGTCTTTCCACGCATTCTGTGGCGATATCAGCCCTTTAGTTTTGGATAAAATGTAGGCCACTTGTAAAAGTTCACACAGAACATTGTCCAACCTTGACATAGCTCATTGCTAGCAGGGGCTGGACACTCTGATAAAGGAGGCCCCCTGCTGGGAGGACACCGGAGGTAGAAGGGAGATGAAATGCAGGGAACAAGTCCAACACATGTTTTAAGTTGAGGCTGCCCCGGTCGGGCATTTCAAACCGCAGTCCTTGGGTACACCCCACACCATGAAGGCAATGTCACATCTGGCCTCCTACACCAGTCCCATATACATGTGAATTGTCATTTGTGAACATACCATGGTTTGGTTAATTAACTCACACTTTTCACATCTAGACGTCACTGGACCTTGACATCTTGTCTCCCACTCCCCTCAGAAAGCTCTTGAGTCACAAGAGGTGAGATGCACAAACCTGGTGCTGATATTACAAAGTTTACCAAAGTAGCAGTAAAGGCTAAAATGGGGGCTAGGGTACAGAAGTGTTGCATACCCTTTATTACCACTGCAGTGTGATATGAAGAATCCAACAATATGGCTTTTTCTGATGGGTGGCCTGCGTACCTGCGCCCGACCAACCTTTAGTGGCCAATCCCTTTTTCTTGACAGATCATCCTCTTCTTCTTGACAATGAGTGCTTTATTGTTCATCCTTTCTAACACTTTTGGTCTTGATGTGTTTACTTCTAGCTTTAAGCAACTCTGCTCCTTTACTGTCAACAAATGATGGCTGTATGAGATGCCCCCTTGGCATCTGCCAGACACATCCAGACAAATTAGACTCTTCACTGGAATATTGGAGCATGGTTACAATAGCTTTGTAGACACAGATTTGTGTGTAGCGATTTTGCTCACCCTAATTTTCGTAGTTTTTCTTTTTACTATTGGGGCGTCCCCCATCCCCTCTCCAACCACTTCTCCCAACACCCACTCCCAACTACCACAATCATGCCAACGAAACCTATTACTACTGCCTATTTAGTTTCAGTTAGAATGCATAATGCTATGCCTACAAGCTCAAAGATTTCAATTTGAAAATGTCTATTTTGTTGCAGGATTTATTTAAAGTGATTTACGTACTACTGTTCTTCTGACACTCAACACTAGCATCACCCGTCAATCCGCTACTTTGTTTTCCACTTTGTAGGGTTGCATTTTATTTTATTTTACGTAATTAAGTAATTATGGGGGACACCCCTTACTGCCAAGCTTTTGCCTGCAGACCTTCCTCCTCCTTTTCATAAAGCAGTGTTGCCATATTTACAAATTGCTTAGTTTAATATTAAAATCAGTTGGTGCGCTTCTGTTTCTCAACTACAACCACACAACACCTTCCTCCTAAAATAGTTGCATAACCTTTTCTCACTCTTGGTTTCCTTTTCTGTTGTATTTATTTGTTTTATAATTTAGTGTTCTTGTATCAGACTCATTCAGTCTGACAATCGCTTCAGAGCGTGTGATCCAAGATGACCTGTCCTAGGAGGTGGCGGGAATAAAAAGTCTTTTGAGAAGAGTGCGGTCTTCAGGGAGCTGTGGAATTTGATGTGTTTTCTTTCAAGTGGAAGATTGGAGAGAATAGAGTTACAGAAGCTGGAGCAGAGCGGCAAAGAGTCATCACCGAAAGCGAATTTTGAAACTTCTAGGAAAACTGAGTCAGAAGATCTGAGCTATTGTGGGCTGCAAGGTTTTGATGAGCTTTTAGGTAATTAGGCCTTTGATCTATGAGGGTCCTGTAAGTTAGGCATAGCAGCTTGAATTTGATTTGGGGGCCAAGAGGAAGCCAATAGAGTTGGGACAGTGCAGAGGAAATGTGATTGTGGGGTTTGAGTTTGAAGATCCTCCAGACAGCTTTGTCATAAGTAAGCTGCAGTTTCGAGAGGCAAGATTGAGGAAGGCAGAAATAAAGGGAGTTATTCTGGATAAAATGATTGCTCTGAGCAGATACGCTCAGTGGCATGGGGAAATGTAGGGTGTGATCTTTCGTGGTAATTGGAATTGAAGAATTCAGGATTTGATAAGGTTGTTAATATAGTGGCGCATGAAGAGTTATTCTTCAAAGAGGAATCTCAGATTTCGCACAGATTTGGAGGGAGTGGGTGTTGGGCCCAGCTGGGGAGGCCATGCAAGAGAGGGCTGCAGGGTCACGAGAGACCAGAATTAAGATCTCAGATTTGTCACCATTTAGGTTTAGTTTGCTGAAGAGCATCAATCCCTGGATGGCTTGGAGGCAGATGTGTAGAGATTTAAACCATTGGTCCGAGAAAAGGGGGTATGGGTTCAGAGAGAAGTTGGCTTTCGCTTTACATAAGGTGTCATCGACATACATTTAGAAGTCCAGGTTGAAAGAAATGATGACATTGGCAAGTGGTCTCATGTGAGCATTGAAAAAGAGGAGGGAAAATGAAGAGCCTTGGGGAATGCCACAGTCAAGAGAAGAAATCGGAGAAAGGTAGGGGCTGAGTTCGGTTTGTTGGGATTGGTTGAAATCAGAGGATTGGAGCTAGGCGAATCCATTGACTATGATCCTGAGCCAGTCCTGGATACAAGAAGCTAGTATGTCGTGGTCCTCTACGTCTAAGTCAAGAAGGATTAGTAATTCTGGCTAATTGGAGTGTAAGTCTTCGAGTAGATGTTATGTTATGTCAAGGAGAGCTGTCTCAGATGCATGAGACTGTTATAAGCCTAATTGTTGGTAATCCAGGGGAGGGACTTTATCTAACCATTGTTGGAGTTATTTGATGGCATTCTCCATCATTCTGGTGTTCCTGAGGAGGTTAGAGTGGGGTGGTAGTTACATAGGCAACTGGAATCCAAGGAAGCCTTCACGATCAAGAGAATCACAATGGTGTGCCGCAGATGGTTGGAAAGGAGCCGTCAGATAATGATTTGTTGATAATGAGATTGAGATCCTGCACTAGGTGGTCAGAAGACAGGATACAGACAGAAGCAAGATTGTTAGGCGAGCAGGAGTGGCCTTCTGTTTTGTTGGAATTCAGTACATCGTCAGTTTTGAAAGCATCAAGATTGGTCAGCTGGCACTTGCAAGTGTGGTATATAGATAATGAGGGGAAATGTCAAGTTGCATAGGAGGAGATTTTAGCATTGAGATTTTGGATCCTGGAAATGATGAATTCATGGAGTTGATTGCAAAAATGTTGCAAACGAGGAACAGGAGTTTTTTTCTGAGTTTGGTTTGATGAGGTCGTGGTAGATTTTGAACAATGCTGCCTTGTTGTTGGTGCTGTCAAAAGTGAGGGGAAAAAAGGCCTTTTTGGTGCGTTTGTGGACTCTTTGGTAGAGACGGCAGGTGGTTTTGGCAAATTGAGAGCCAGATTTCCTCCAGCGGCATTCAAGTTTTTGATGTTGTTGTCTAATTTGCATCAGATCATTGGAGGACAATTTGTTGTGGGTGTGGGAAGGGTTCTTTTGGAGAGGAGATCTGGGAGGAATGAGACAATAAAAGGATTCAGTGATTGCAGATGATGCCTGTCTAGCAGCTGATTGATGCTTAGGTGGATGGAAGAAGCATCAACGAGGGTGATGTCTGTGGCAAAGGCGGAGGGGGAGTGGTTCTGCCATGGTCATATAAAAGTCATTGCTCTGGTTGAAGAGGTTGACATTGGTTTTAGGACATAGCGAATAAAGGAAGTTAACTCATTAAGAGAGGTGCATTGAGGAGAGATTGTGAATGGTTAGGCAGAGTCAGAAGACAAGGTCAATGAGTGGGCTCTAGTGTGGCTGGTTCCGCAAGTTGAAAGGAGAAATTTAAGTTGTCAAAGGAGATTTGGACATCAGAGGCTCGAGGCCTATCTGTCTTGTCAGCCCAGATGTTTAAGTCACCAAGAACTGTGATGATGTTTGAAAGAAGGGAAAGTTCTTCAAGGTGGCATAAATTAGAGTTGAAAGAGGCATTGTTTTTTTGGGCATCTGTAGATGGCATTGATGACGAGAAGGTTGTGGGTTAACAATACTTTTGGCAGTGAGGTTTTTCAAGGAGTCAAAGGATTTGGAGGGCACTGCTTGAGTTGAAGTTCTGAATGGAAAATGATAGCTACTCGCCTCCACTTTTTCCTTTCTGAGTTTGAAAGAGGTAGAAGGAGTTGTCAGGTATAAGCCCTTTTCTGAGGCTGATATTGTGATTTGAGACCCATGTTTCGATTATAGATAATGTAGGCAATGAGGGCAGTTTTGTTAGTGATAGATCTGACGTTTAGGAGACAAACTCTTAGAAAGTTGGGTATTAGTGATGAGGAGGATGGGAGAGATTTTGGTTATTGTGATGGGCGGAAGGGTGAGGATAGGGTGGAAACCGGAGCTGATGGGGGCTCGCACTGATTGATGAGGGATCTAAGGATGGTTTTGATTTGGGCAGATGTGCCCTAGGGAGAGGCAAGGACTGTATGTGAGGGCAACTCAGAGACCAGTGGTGCAGGGCTTTTGGAGTGGAGGTAGGCAGGGCCAAGTGTAATATTGAGGGCAGGCTTCTGGTTGTGAATGGAAGGGAAAAGAGGACTTTCATGATGACAAGGAGGCATTCCTAGGCTTCTTTTTAGCGAGGGGAGCAGAAGGGCAAGGGTGAAGATAGGGAATGGTCTTCAGTGGGTAAAGAGGGATAGAGATTAAATAGAGGGACGAATTGTCAGAGGATGGTGAAGTTGAATCAGGAGGTAACCAGGAGGTGCTAAGACTTTACTGGACTAGGCTGGTAAGGTGTTGGAAATGAAGGAGAGGGGGGAATTGCTGGGGGTTACTGTGGTGTCTAAGGTGGTAACTAGGGTATGCTGAGGGATTCTGGTTTATGCCAATGGAGGGGTCTTCCCGATATGGTGATGAGGAAGATGCTAGGGTTATGCTATGGATTGGATGAAGCAGGTTTATGGATGAATTGAGGGCAGCGTAGAAGATGATAGTCCATGGAAGAAAGGAGTAGAGCGCAGGAAAGCAGATAAAAATGTCTGCTTTGGGGAAGAGTTAGTCTTGCTTCATCTTACATTATTTATTTATTTTCACATTTATAGAGGACACAAAACCCGGCAAGCAACAAGGCGCTCATTAGGTAGAGTGATGTGAGGGTGCTGACACCTGTTGATGTTAAGGTGGCACCGTAGAGGTACAAGCTAGCAATATCATCTGCCTATCCTGTTGGGAACTACTGTAATCCCTACCCCTACAGATCCAACAGCTATGGCTGAATTTCCCCACGTTGAGCGGCAGCAGGCAGGGAGACTCAGAGCAGCACTAAGCATGGGTCCCCAGCAGACAGCAAGCAGGTGTGGGGGGTTGGTCTGCAGGCTGTCTCGGCCACTGGGAGCTGCCCAGGTGTGCAAAGAGGGCCTCCAAGAGCTTGCAGCACTGGTGGAGACAGAGGCAGGGAGCAGCAAACATCCAGGACGAAGACTGGGAACCTGGCTGAGGCCCTGACAGGCCTTCAGGTTAGTAGGCATCCATCTGGCCTAGGAAGAGGGATGGCAGGCTTTTGAAGAGCCTAAGAGGCTTAAAGGCAGAGGAATCATCAGGGCGGGCAGGCGGGGCTGTGAGATCCTGGACAGCTCTGTTTATAACCTTTTTTTAAAGTGTTTAAAACTTTTATTTTTTTAACTTAAACACCAGATTGTGTTTTATTTTATCCCTGCAAAGATATAGTATGGCTACTGCTTCTGGGTGCTGATGTTATGATCTCCGCCCAATATATAGACAGATTATCCACAAATTGGTGGAAGCCAGGACTCCCTCTGCCTCCACTCCACCTTTCTTCGAGACTTCCAAACGGAGAAGAGGTAATTACCACTTGATTTAGAGATAGGAGGAGGCAACTGGCTAAGCTAGAAACGATGATGGCATAGATGTGGCCATACCCATCCCCTATGCCCCATCTCCTTGTTCCAGGAAACCCGTGGTGATTACTGCCTCACAGCTGCATATATGGGGTAAGGATGGGGGAATCCTTGCTAACTGAGTCTGTGTGGGAAGAGAGCAGGGTGTCCTTCCAACACAAGCCATCTCTGAGGTGGCGGCCATCTTTAGCACCTGCAGGTAGTGCAAGAAACACTCACCTGGTGGCAATGCGTTCATTAGGCAAATTCATGATTCTGAACCCCCGCTTTGTGGACCACTGCTTAATAAGAGGGGTCGGGTGCTGTCAGATGCTGAACTTAGTGTTGAGTTGTGGAACTCTATGGTAGTCTGCTGGGTTCACACCCCACTTCAACAATGTAACAAGCTTCATCCCAACAGGGAACACGTGCTTCTGTACAAGCTTAGGTCTGCAGGTTTGGGTCTTCTGCTACCCGTAGTCGATGAGTACAGAAGTAAGATGCTGGACATGTTTAACAAGCCCCTTTCCTTTTGTAGTACTGATCTGTTTCCCACAGGGTTATTTCCAATGAAAGAGGAGTCCACACTTTCTGATTTACACTGAGCATCATGGTTCATAATGATACCGATATCAACTTTGTTCATGTTGATGTATGATCCACAGAAAACAATGGTTACCTCCTTATGTTGACCAATACCTGTAAATGTGGTCACCCTATAGATAACAAGGACCGACAACGATGGCAATGCTCTCTGGAATGCCACAGGATCACACATGTTGCTTGCTCCCCTGTGGCCTTCCAAGAGGATCACACTCTGCTCCTTCTTCTGCCAACAGGTGAGGACTCGACCTACCAGCTGGGCTCAACATTTCCATTCCTCCGAAATTAACTGTGAAGGGAAAGATGCATTAAAACAAGCCCGTGCCTCTGCAAGATCACAGCTTCGGAATCAGAAACAGCTGGAATTTGACTGAATTGATCTGAGGAAGTATTGGTTCCTAAAGGTGCATGCCCCAAACGCTCAGAAACCATTGACTGAAAGGAGGTTTTGCCCACCCCACACCCCTTTGCTTGCTCAATATAGAGCTCTGATTGGGCATGTGCTGGCCTTACTGGGGGCGGGGGAGCATGTACATGCATCCATCATAGGCCCTGTTCATAGCTTGGCTGAAGAATGGGGAGAAAAATAAAGCCACGTTATGAAGAGAGGGTCTAGACCTCATGTTCTCTATCCGCAAAAAAGGGCTACATGGCAGAGGATCACCCGGACCTGCATACACAAGACTTTGGTTACCCTTAACTGCATTTTACCTGTGCTAAAGTTCAACCCTTGTGGGAAGATTTGATGTTGTACCTTTTCTATGTTAAGCTCGTCTTTCCGAAGAGTTTTGCTTGAACATTTTTTCCTTACATTTTTTTGTTTGTTATACTTTAGAGAAACTGGCATAAAGCACAGGTTCCAAAAATGGCAGGTTGATGGTTAAAAAGAGTTCAGGACAGTGGATAAAATGGTTAACCCGCATCTTTCGGGCACATACGCTAGTCCGCTTAAATCATTTCCTTTGCTAGGGGAATGAACTGTTTCTTATGGTTTTGGGGGTGTTGTCCTTTTCAGTTGCATTTACACATGGTTTTTAATGTAGTGATGACAAATTGTAAAGTCGAACGACATGCAGAATATGAATGGTTCGGTCATACTGCACCCTGCCCTGGTATTTGAATCACGAGGACCCTTAGTCTGGCAGCCCCCTTGCAGGATGGTGTCTGCTGTGCTCTGCAAGCGGAGGTTGTGAGCATTCTCTTCACTTTCCTCACGCCAGCTCTAAACCTTGCATTCAGGACAGAGACCAGAGGTCTATTTTCTGCATTCATCTCTGCATAACCGTCTACCCTTCCATAACTCGTTCAGATGCAGCCTTCCCACAAGGGGATCCCTTTCATTTACTCAAAATGGTGGCACTCTAAGAACACCAATATGGTGGAGCAGGTGTGCACGCTAAATACTTTGGAAGGGCTTAGAATAAATGTGTTTTCCACAAGATTGCTGTGCATGTCACCCAAAATGCCACCACACTGGACTGACGCATGGCAATTCTTGTCAAAGCATTTACATGTCATGGCAGAAAGGGGGCAACTGCTCTGAAAACAGCCGAAGATGCTAATGTATTTCACTTTTCAGCGGTTTCCAAAGCCCTTCAATACCATTGAATGCCCAGCATGCAGATATAAGATCATAAGGCATTCTGTGATGTTTCCCTTTGCCCACTTTTTCTGCCCCATCTATTTCTATTTTCCTCATACGTTTTTTGCCAAGCACATGGAGATCTAGTAATGTAATGTTTTCCTTTTCAAGGGTCCTGCTACATAGGATGCAGCATTTATATCACATTAGGATTTGGACCACGACGAAGTTTGAAGAAACTGGTACTGGTGTGTGGCGAACCACAGGCCTGTTTCCTTGTAGAGGCACTTGATACTTTAAAATACATTAAGGTTGTGTTTTCCAAGATTTGCCTTCGTTCTAGACTGGCGTGGCAGAGTTCCTTCTCTGCCTTTATGAACCCTGATTTTAAAGGTGAGCACAGAATGTCTTGATCGCAGTTCAGTCATCATTTTAAGAAGGTTTCAATCTGACAACATATGTGAACACAATGGGTTTGGCAGACCATTGTCGCTGCTTATAAAATAGTCCTTCAACAGTTTAGCGGACCTATGTTCAAAAGAACATGTTAGAAATGTTTGAGTGTCACACGTTTGGTCAATTGTCAAAAATACAATTATCTCTGGTTGAGGTCTGTTTCTCCTGCTCTGCATCAAAACAGTGCGACTGAAGAACAACTACCTTCTTCCTCAAACTTCAGGGATGCTGTGTCTTCCATCCACTTAGACCCTGGTGTGAGGCATTTCCTCAAACGCAGACTTGAACACCTGAAGCAGAGACTTTCTTACAATGTCCTTGAACTCGTGCCCAATGAAGACATAGAGGATCGGATTGATGCAACTGTTGAACATGGCAAGGCACTTGGAGAGTGGGATTGCTACATAGTACACAAGCGGAGGGAGGTGAGGGACAGATATCCTTGCCAAGGCTAAGCCGTGGTAGGGAAGCCAGCAGAGAAAGAATGAGAAAACCACCCCTGTGATCACCAGCAGAGGCTTGTTAGACTTGTTCAGACCTTTCTTCTTGATGGAGAAAATGATGATCGCGTAGGAAATCAAGATGATAGTCAAAGGAATGAGAAACTGATACAGGAAGAGGCAGACAGTGAAGACATCGGCCTCCTCCCTCTCCCAGTCCTCAAAGATATCCACATTTTTGCAGCTGCTTCGGTTGTGCTTTGTAGACATCTCGGAGAGCATGAAAGAACCTGGCACCAGGGAGATAGAAAGTGCCCAGATAAACAAGCAAACCGTGGAAATGAGCTTTGTAGTCCTGTAGTTCTGACACCACACAGGGAAGAGCACCAGGACGCACCTGTCGATGCTGATGGCGCTCAGTAAGAGAATGCTGGTGTAGATGCTGAGTCCAAAGGTGCAGTTAAGCAGCTTGCATGAAACCGAGCCGAAAGGCCAGTTGAGGTCCAGTGCCAAGTTCAGCAGGGTGTTGAAGATCAGGAAAGTGGAGATGAAATCAGCAACTGCTAGGTTCAGGAACCAAACCGTGTTTATGGTCTTCCTCAGCTTGCAGCCAGTGATCCAGATGACTGTGCCATTCCCGGTGACCCCCATCAGAAGTATAATACTGAAGATAACGGAAGCGACAATCTTCATAGTGTCTCGCAGGTGAGCATATTCACTGTAGACCGAGGTGTCATTGGTTGCATTTAACCAGGGGGGAAACATTTTCATTCTGGAAAGAGAAAGATGACAGTGTGAAGATCAGGGTCTTTTAGATTGATAGCACTTTTCAACATAAGCAACAGGCATGAAATAATGTACTAAACCAGCTGTCTATGTTGTGTTTATGTTCCTATATGTTGATCATAGGATACAGAGCAGCTCATGAGATGCAAACTATAATTTATTGTCTATTGGATATTACCTATTATGCTTTACATGTGTTCTAGATATTCCCTGATGCTCCTTCGTACACAATCCCAATGCAGAGTCAATTCCACATGGGTATGCGTGTTTATAGGATGTCTGCTGGCACTGGGAATCAAAAATAGCTCCTTGTGATTGTTGGTGTCCATCTATCAATTTTCTTCTAGCTCCCAAGCATGTGCTCTCAGCTCCCACCAATCTTAATCCCTCTGATATATTGATGCACAGCTACTAAGTGGCCCAATGTCATGACAAGTACCTTATTTCAGTTCTGGCTGTTTAGCCATCAGAACTTCGCACGTCCCATGCAAAGAGCAGTTGGCTAAAAATCCAGTCATGGATAAAGTACACCCTCATAACACGGGGGCCAATGGGAGCTATGCTGATGTTCCTGTCTCTTGTAAAACATACTTGAGTATAGGTATAGAAATGCAATTCTGTGGTCGACAAGAAGACCAAATATTATTGTTATAGCCTCAGCAACTAGAAAGACACATGTTAAGTTTCTATTGGGGATTTTCTTGCTAGGCTTTCCAGTCTGTAGGATTTCTTTGGCGGTGCCTCCCAAATACTGATTTCTGTGTTGTTTGTGGAGATGGGATAGTGTCCCTGTTTTTGTACTCACAGAGGCTGTCCTTTTTAAAAATAATTAAGATCCATTGCTTCTTTAGAACTATTTGTTCATAGGCTGATATTAATATTGGTATTTTCACAATGATAGTTTGATTTTTAGTGCCCCTCATATAAAAGAATATGGCTTTTTAGGCAGTGATCATGGGTTTAGGTGTACCTATTCTAGATTTATTTTAGCATTGAAAGCTGAGAGCTGACAATGATCTGCATTAGCGTGGTGTGATTGAGAACTGTGTCAAAACTATTTGACACAAATGTAATGTGTTTCAATAAACAAGATGCATTTTTAATAACTCTGTTTTTAAATATCATATAACATTGTCAAATATTATAGGAACACATGTTGCCTTTCGTAAAAGTGGCTTCTGTTTTTATGCACACATGTTGCATTAAGAACATTCACAATTTATACAAATTATACTTTAATAAAGGAGATGATAGTCAGAACGTCCATCATAATTTATATAAAATGAGTAACATTTGGTGATAGGCATACACTTTAACTTGGCAATAACAGTAAGAATTACACAAAGAACATGTTTTAAATGGTCAACGCAGTTGAACTCTGGTTAAACCTAAAATGCTTGTCTGCCCATGGCTTCTCTTCAGGCAAAGCATGAAAGTGTCAGCTTTCTGTAAAACATACTTCACCATTAATCAGTGATTAAGCCATTTAAAAAGAATGAATAGACACATCAGTGTGTAGTTAGAACAAAAGGTGTGTATAGAAAATACAAGCCAAATAAGCTAAGTACATTCCAACTTCAGGACTTTCATAGGCCTACATTGTTTAGCTGAATATCCTTACTTGAATGACATTGATAGATGCATGGCCAATAACTGATGTCAATTTCAGAGGAACAGATGGCTAAACAATCACGGAACCTTGATCCTGCAGAGCAATAAGCCATCAACTATTATTTAACTGCTTCATGAAAAGCACCATATTAAGTGATTCCTTTGTTTCCCAGGATATCTGTTCAGCAGGTGTTTTCTGGCAATATTAAGACCCCCACCAAGCATGTAATGTGCAGCATTGGAAACAAAATAATTGTAAAGTGCCAAATAATTAAACACTCCATTGGCTCTAATTGCTTAACACTTTGCTTGATAAAAAAAAAACATAGACTTGTTGAATTGAGTTCAGTAAAGTGGCTCCAATCACATGCATATAAAAAAAGATACATTAAAATGTATAAATTATTAATGAATTCATATATTTTAATAACTCTTATATGAGTATAGCTACAGAAACATGAAGGATGTCTCTACATTCAGAGGTTTTATTGAGATCCTGAATATACAGTTCTCCATAAACGGCACAGGTCCATGCAAGTAATGAAAGGGGAAATAAATATTTCAGCCAATTTGCTCATAATTCCTGGGGCGAGGGCTAACTCACAGATAACTACATCCCCTTATAACATGACAAAATAACACTGGGCCAATTGAAGCAAACAGTAGGCTTATAGTGGCTGTAAGTGCAGGAAACCTATCACAGGTTCTGTCCAATCCCAACATTCTGTGTGAAATGTTGCTGCATGGGTATTTAAAGTTAAATACATAGCAAGTTGGGGGGTGTTTTTGCGAAAGCCCCAATGGAAAAGAGAGTGCACGACAGGAGAAAAGCTGATTGGGGTTCGACCAGGATACAAAATGGATGTAATGAACATTTTCCTTAAGAAGTCCCTTCCAATGTTATCTGAATGCAGATCTATTTCCCAAGGCAGAACCTGATTTATTGGGAGGACTTTGGGAGCAGGGGGATAGACTGAAAGGAAGTGAATGCCTGGCAGACTTGCCTTGAGCAGTTGATATCCCTACTTGTCTCAGGCCTTTAAAAGACTAACCAAAAGTGAGTATAACAACTACAGTGCTTTTAGATACATGTCCCAAGAACATATTAAATTATCGATAGTATTTGAAAGTATTTTGAGAGAACTCTGTTTACAAGCTATATCACTAAAGGGGACATGATCTGTAAATTAAACTTTGTGGCAGTATATTTGAAACAGAATGCCCTCAAATCTATAATTACATGGGACTAATTGGTCTTCAACAGCAAACAATTATTAATTATTTCCCTGAGTTTTCGCAAGAGAAAATTATATCTGGGTTTGTGAGCATGGTGTACAATGTGACTGACAGATTTTCAGGGGTTGATAAACTTCTTGACCTTTGAAAACCATACTTTACATAAAAGTAAAATCCAGAATAGAGATTTCTACTCCTCAAAGGGGAGTAAGAAAGTGACTGGTCTGTCTCCTTCATTCCCAAGAAAATAATGTCAATTTAAATAATAATGCCAGCAGTTTAGATGAATAGAGTTGAGGGGAATTGTGCTCCCTATATTGTGCAGATAAACAAAGGACTCTTCGACTAACATGAGTACAACATGATTATTGAGAACAATTTTACATCAATACCGAGTATTTAGGTTGGAGTGCAATGAGCTATTGACTGTAATATAAGTGTAAATCAGGGAGCATGATCAATTACCAATAATTCAAGATCAGGAAGATTGCCAAGATTACCAAATTAATCTGTATAAGATAGTTTCATTTATTATTATTTACTGCCTTGAAAAAGCCCCGGTGGGAGAAACACTTGTTATCAAGCAACTCAAGGGTTAAAGAATAATTAATATATTCAGTATATAAATACATTGACATAAGACTATTTAACAGGACTACAGGAAGTGTTTATGGACTATATATAATATATGCATGTCAATTGTTGATTTAACAATAATAGCATTTAATGTGGGATGAGCCTGAGAAACCTGGAGTATTAAATGTTTTCAATTTCGTCAATTCCAATAGCCAATATCATTTGTACAAATCATTTAGCATATAAAAAGGAGGATTATGCCTTATGCAGACTCCTATTGATAATTAAAATTAAGTTCAGATTACTTTTAGATTTCAATTTTAAAATCTAATGCTGTGTGACCCTTTAATGCTTCAAGATATTTAACTCTCCAGAATAAAAGTTTCTACCCTGAACCCAAATCTTTAGAATGGGAATAATCAAGTGAACCCTACCAACTATTCCTGTATCTGTGCGCAAGCTATGTTTATGTTTATGTTTAACATTTATATAGCGCGCCAGGTACCCGAGGGCTTAAGGGCGCTTCAAACCAAACCAAAAAGCTAGAAACCAATGTTGATCTACAATCATTTTTTTAACCACATGTTCTCTTATGCCAACAATGTTCGATGGTTTGAAAGAAAAGTAAGTGAATTGTGTTTTAAAATTTCTTGTAAGACTGATTTTGACTTTTTGAAGCAGACGAGCGATGATGATTTGAATTTTGTATTAAGAAAAGAATGGTACTCTTTTGTCTGCAATAGGTATTCAGATTGGCTTTTATACATATGAGTATGTGTGTGCAATGCGAATGTAAACATCAGCGAGGTAATAGCAGGGAGGTTGTGTTTCCTTTCTGCAGACAAGCTACCTGTAATTATGTGTAATTTTGTGAGTGACTTGCACAGCATGAAAGTTACGAGACCACCTTTGATTTCTTAGTTGATTATTTTAAATAAAACACAATATTCTGATTAACAGCCAGTTCCTTGTACCAGATTGTGTGGTTGGATTGTTGTGAAGGGGTGTGTTAGATCAGAGCTATGTGCTCGTAAAAATAAATGAAACGTTAGAAATGTAGATATATTCTATAGTAGTCATTACAGCTGTCATCTTTATCTGTAGAGTTTTTCTTTACATGGTAAATAGTTTGCCCTCTCAGTCTGCACCGCTTCTCATAAAAATACATCTAACACCCCACACCATTAGGGTGCTTATAGTTAGTCCCTTGTAATGAAGAATGTCTCTGTACTTTTCAACTTAATTCGTGGGCCATTACAGTCAGGGAAACCTGCATGAAAGGATGCCTAATTAGCAACACCCACTTTCTGTGTCTGATTGTTGACAATTATCTGTGATGTGTCTAAAGAGATCATGCATGTCTTTGTCCCATAATCAATGTATCTCTTTCACATCTACACTGTTTGTAGGTCTGGGTGAAGGGGTCACTGAACCTTGTGTCCCTTGGAGGGATTCCAGCTTTTTATATAGCTCCAGTTCATTATTATGAATTGCACGCAATCACACATGTTTTATAAGTATTTATTTATTTCGTCTTGCAATGTGCATGCCAGACCCCAAAGGTGGACATACTGCTGCTGAGTGCTGTAATAGAGAGCATTGTGCAGAAAAGAAAACATACAAGTAGTAGAAGTCTAGGCTAAAAATAAGTCAGACGATGCAACGCCATAAACCACCTTGAAGTTAGGGGATAATGGAAGGGAGCTTATGGCAAAGGTCAGAGGAAGGTAGGGTGCATAGAAGACATAAGCCTCCGATGCGACTGTACCAATTGAGGTTAAGGGTGGTGATGAAGAGAAGAAAAGCGAGCAATAAACTTAAATCATTCCTCAGCACCAATGGCATAGTGGAAAAACAGTCCTGTAATAACTGGGTCCTAAAGGCAGGAAAGGTGGAAGGGAAGCACAGAAAAGACCTCCAAGGTCATGTCATGATACAGAGAAAAGGGGAGAGCAAGAGAGGCCAGAAGTAATCAGGGTTGGGTAGTGAATCCAAGTGCAAGCTATCCACATTGTAGGAGGAGTCAGAAGGAGTGCCAGCTTTCGACTAGCAGCATGCATGACGTAAAGTGGAAAAGAAGGTAGTATAGATGGAAGTGCTGGCAGAATGCCACCCCTGTATCCTGTCCTTGTCAGAAGGGGCCAAGGCATTGTCCTCAACGTTGGACATAACTAAAACAGCCAGGTGGGTGGGGGGAGACATAGGAGAATAGCTGCAAGCAGATGCTGAAAGTGATCAAGAAGACGCTGTAAGAGGAGAGATGGTAAGAGCTGTGATGATCTCCGCACATTAATGATGTGAAACATAGGGTAGATTTCAAAAACTTTACTTGCAAAGTTTTGTAAATGGGTTGTCAGGTGGTCTGGGACTCAAATTCCTATCTCTGGCTGTCCGCTGTGATTCGTGAGTAAAGCGTATCTCCACAAACAAACCAGACTGAAAAAATAACGACCAGCTTTCCGACCAAGGATTGATCATTTAAATGCGAATACATCTGAAATACACATAACAGCAGAGTACGGTTGTGAAAAATCGCATGTTCGGGCATGGGCCTTGGCAAATGTATGTGGGCCGGAGCAAAGTGTTTTGTTATGTGTGGCACATTTCTAGTGGGCACAAACGAGGGACACTGGCGAGAGATTTGATTGCAGTTGCATGGATGGTGAGTAGTAGTTGCCTAGGTGTGTCTGGTGCCGGTAGTGAGGGTGAGACTGTGCGTCACGGCTGATGGGCTGCAATGGCCTGGGGCGCAGGGGAGGATTGGGTAGAGAAGTCTGGGGTCTCGCCCACTCCAATTAAGGGCAAATAACTAAGTTGTATGTGGTGTCCATGGAGTTGATTTTTATATTTGTAGAGTCACATGGCATGTCATATGATTAGTGCTTTTAGCAAATGGATCCTCTCCAAAATCATTCCTGTGTGATTAAGTGCCATTCACTTATGATATGGCATTTATTTATTTATTTATCGTGTACATGTCAAAATCTGTGATTGATGTCAATTCTGCTAAACATCCTTTGTGATGACTATTTGGAAAAGCAAACCATTTTTTTTGGGTTCAGTTTATTTTTGTTTTTAACATCAACAATAGATTAAAAATACAGAACTAGATACACTTTCTCACCATTCCGTTGCTCCAGCCCTCACCTCACATATCTCCAAACATAGAATGTGTACCGTTCACAAAACTTCCACAAATATCCTCATAGATCTTACATTTCTTTTGCTGTCTAAAAATCCCTCTCTCAATCAAACACATCTTAAGAAGCTCGTCGGACCAATCAGGTATTGATGAACTTTTATCCGACTTCCATTCTTGTAGAATACATTTTTTGGCCGCTTGTGTAGATCTAAAAAGCCATCATTTCTGAGGAATAGGAAGATCATCCAAAATAACATTATCTCCAAAAATGTATGTCGTAAAATCAAAGCCGAGATGTATTCTAAGGACTCTATTAATTTCTCCAGTTAAAGATCAAATCTTATTACAGTCACACAGTATGTGCTCCAACGAGCCCACCCTATGTCCACACCCGCAGCATCCTTCTGAGTCTGTCATACCTCGTCTATGCAGTATTTCTGGTGTCCCGTAAAGTCTATTTAGGATCTTGATTTGCCAAACCCATTGACCTAAGTTCAAGGAGGATAACGCACTGGTCATACAAATGTCACCCCACTTGCCTCCAAACATTTTAGAGGTCCTGCATTTAGTTTGTTGGCCCATATAGTAGTAACTAATCATTCAGATCTTTACCGTTTGCCAAAATGTTCTATTTGTTCAAAGCTAGGTGACCATCTACATTGAGTACAAGTAGTTGGGTACCCAAATCACAGCTTGAATGGGATTTTGAAGGCCAATCGAATTTTCAGCAAACGATATTCTACAAATGTACAGAAACATCTCTCCCATTTAGTCTCCTAAAGGTAACCCATTTATTGCCTTATTTATTGTATGAAACACTTGTGTATAGGCGTGTTATAAATGCCATATCATATCATATCATATCTTTAAATAAATCCGCCAGCCATTTTATCCCACTCATAAGCCAGTTTGGCCAAAGGATCCTTTTCTTATGTTTAACAGCTGAGTTGAGCCAAATAGATGAGCGTTACGAATGTGGCGGGCAAGACCCAGGAATTCGGAAAATCAGTTCCAACATTGTTGTAAAAAATGCTGTGGGAATGGCTGTAATACATTTTTGGGGTTCTTTGTCATTAACAGCGTCCTCGATTCCAATGGTGTGCTGAAAGATGTTTCTGCTTTAGTCCAGTCATCCGTAGAATTGCTGAGGAAAGGGATGACAGGCCTCACCTTAAAAGCCAAATGGTATGCTATGTAGTGAGGCACACCCAATTAATTCCATCAGTTTTCCTTAATCATTTGTACCACATTGCCTGTTAACCAGAACCCAAGGATCTTAATTCTCTTCTGGCACATTTTGTAAATCTGCCTCTTTGTTTTATAACCTGGGACTTTATTGAATGTATTAGTTCTGTACATTAAAGCTGGTAAGGATGTATTGAGATCCTGTAGAACAAGCAAAAGATCATCTGCATAAAGCCAAAGTTTCTGTTCACACATCTCTCATATTTGACTCTGCATATTCTCTCATCTGACCTTAGTGTGCATGACAAGGGCTCCATAGCAATTACGAAGAGTAAAGGAGACCAAGGGCAACTTTGTATCTTCCCTGTCCCCATAGCTATCATCCCAGATGCAAGGCCATTCGTAGTCACCGTCACTGAAGATTTGGTGTATGAAAGTTTAACACATTCCAAAAAGCTCAATCTAACTCCCATTTTTTTCTAATGTTCTGCATAAGAATTGCCACTCAATTTGATCAAAAGCTTTTCAGGATGCAAAGATAGAACAATCACCTTAGCCTCCAAACCACTACTCACAAATAATGTCAGAATTAGTTTTCTCATGTTTGTCGTGCATCTCTCCCCTTAATAAAACCACTCTGATTCTGGTTAATCAATTTTGGCAGTAACATTTCAAAGCTTGTAATAGAACTTCACAAATTCTTCATTAACCCTTGAAGGATCAAAAGAGAATTGACCATTATTGCCTTCAATGGTCGTTTTTTTCATTTTCAAGTACTTTCAGTCATGTCTCAATAGATGATCGCACTTCTCACCACCTTCATAATAGTATGGTAAATAGGTGAATGTGTGAATGTGTGTGTGTGTGTGTGTGTGTGTTTGTGCTTGTGTTTAAAGCTGGGCTGACAAGCTATTTGGGGATTGGGCGAGGGTGTGGGAGGAGAGAGGACATGTGGTAGTGTATATTTATCTTATGTATGTAACGTGAGTCTTTGATGTATGGGTGGCTGGGTGTGCATGTCAGTGAGTGCATGGTGAATTGGTGCATGCGTTAATGTGTGTGTGCTTGTGTTTAAAACTGGGCTAATGAGCTCTTATGGGTGTTGGGGAGGGAGATGGGATGCGTAGGTGTGTATATGTATATAATGTAATGTGAGTGTTTGATGTATGGGTGGCTGGGTGTGCATGTCAGTGAGTGCATGGTGAATTGGTGCATGCGTTAATGTATGTGTGCTTGTGTTTAAAACTGGGCTAATAAGCTCTTATGGGTGTTGGGGAGGGAGATGGGATGCGTAGGGGTGTATATGTATATAATGTAATGTGAGTGTTTAATGTATGGGTGGCTGGGTGTGCGTGTCAGGGAGTGTATGGTGCATTTGTGCATGTGTGAATGTCTGTGCTTGCGTTTAATGCTTGGTTGAGTAGCTGTTTTGGGGGTTAGGGGAGGGAGAAGGGGTGTGTGGGGGAGTGTATATATATATTTATTATGTAATGTCTGAGTGTATGGTGCATGTGTGTTTGTGTTTAATGCTGGGCTGAGGAGCTCATTTTGAGTGTGAAAGAGGGGACGTGTGGGGGTGTATATGTATATTATGTAATCTGAGTGTATGATGTATGGGTGGCTGACTGTGCGTGTCTGTGACTGTATGGTGAATTGGTGCATGTGTGAACGTGTTTGCGCTTGTGTTTAATGCTGGGCTGAGGAGCTGTTTTGGTGATGGGGTGGATGTATGGGCAGCTGGGTGTGCGTGTATGTGAGTGCATGGTGGATATTTTATTTATTTATTTATTGGATATTTGGGGAGGAAGATGGGACATATGGCGGTGTATATGTATATTATGTAATGTGAGTCTATGGTGCATGTGTGAATGGGTGTGTGCCTGTGCTTAATGCTGGGCTGAGGAACTGATTTGGGGATGGGGTGGGGAGTAGAAGGGGGAGAGCGACATGTGGGCTTGAATATGTTTGATATGTAATGTGTGTGAATGAGTGAGAGTATGATGTATGGGCAGCTGGGTCTGCGTGTATGTGAGTGCATGGTGGATATTTATTTTATTTGATTTATTTATTGGATATTTGTAAGGCGCCTATACAACAAATGGTGTTTCAAGGCGCCACAAGACAAACAAGGGGGAGGGTAGACAAGGGAGAAAGATACAACAACTGTCTTACTAGGCCTTACAACATTCAGATCGTGCAAGTGCAGAACAAGAAGTGCAAGGGAGGGGGTCAGGGAAAGTGGTGGTCTGTGCAAAAACAAGTGCTAAGGTGTGAAGGGATAAAGGTAAAGAGGGGAGGTCCAAGTGCTAAGGGGAGGCCAGAGGGGAGGTGCCATGGAAAGCAGGTAAGTGCATGGAAGTGGGGACTGGGCGGGGGTCCTGGGGCCCTCTAGTACTCCGAGGGAATCACTAAGCCACTCAATGAGGCAGAAGAAGGTGTAAGCAAGGGAGGGGGGTAGTGAAGGAGGAGGAGAAAAGGAGGGTCTTGAGGAGCTTCCGGAACTTAAGGAGATCCGGGTCAAACCTGAGAGGGGCTTGGAGACCATTCCAGAGGGAGGCTCCTGCGGAGGAGAGACATCTACCCCCCACTCTTTCTTTAGAGAAGTGTCTGATTCGCAGAGAGTTGAAGATAGCAGACCAAAGGGCTCTAGCAGAGAGGTATTTAGGGAGAGAGAGTTGGATGTAGTGGGGTCCCATGATGTTAGGCAGAATTACATGCAGTACCCTTTGGAAACACTACACACAATTAAGACTAGAGGTGTAAGCACAATCTCACCTTTGGTACAAGCCTGTACTATACAGTTATGTGGTAGCAGTGGCTGAGCAGCCAGACTTATCTCAAGAGGGATGTGAGCAGTACAAGATGTTGCACAAAGGACTTGCAATCACAGTAGTTCAAACACTTACTCAAGGTTTCTTGGTAAAAGAATATACATTTATTTACACACTTAGTTAGAAAACATTATAATACACTAAAGTACACAACCAATACGTTTCAGAACAATGTAAGCTCCCCTGAAGTGGGAGCAATATGGCACTTCAGTAACTTTCAAAAGGGGTAGAAAGACAAAGGTTAAAAGAATTAAAGCACAAATACTTTCATAGGCAGGGCAAATGGTTTCAGTTCACTACAAGAGGCAATTCAATTCAATAGGCCTGGGCCAAAATGGTTCAGTGTCTTGGATAGGATAGAACAGTTCTGGTAGTAAATGGTTAAGTCTTTGCCAATGTTCTTAGAAGTAGTTTTCCAGAAAAAGAGTTATATGTCGGTTTAGGAGTGAACAAGACTTCAAAGTTGGGAAAGTTTCACAAACTTTCACCGCAGCAGAAAGGATTTCAACACCGCATTGGCACAGTACCTTAAGTATGAAGAAAAGCTGTAGCTGAGGCAATTGTTCCTGGCAGTTCCTGCAGATCTCGCTGTTCCTGAGCTTCAGTCGTGGGGACAAGAGGGAGGATGTCGGGAGGTTCGTGCACTGCCCAGGGAAGAGGCCACAAGCGTGGCAAAAAATTGGTTTTAAGGTGTGAGTGCCTTTAAGTCCACAAACTGGTATCCTTCTCACTGGCTATCCGGTTTTCAACAGCACTCTGATGAAAATTCGACCAGTATCGAGATGGTGTCCAGGTGGCTTATGAGTTGGTTGTTCCCACCAGTTCAAGGGAAGAAGCCGTCCTTGAAGGAGCTTCTCTGTCAATGGAGTTTCAGGCAATTCAGACCTGCAGCAGGGCTTCACCGGGCAAACCAACGGTCCAGGAGTTGCAGCAGTCGTCTTCCTTCAGCTCGTCTTCGGTTCTTTCGTTCCAGTGGTTGACTCTGCTTTCCAAGTCCCAGAGACCTGCTATTAAACAGTTTTTTCCCATTTATTCCAGCCTAGCTGTCACTCACCCAGCAGGGTGGCTGTCCTTGCCGTACAGTCAGCCAGCCAATCAGACCAGAGTGCATTCAGGTCTCCTAGGAGACTTAGCATAGGGAGTTTCGGGCACCTCCCTCACATCCTGTCCACCCCAGACACTCAGGTGCCAGAGGAGGGCTTCAGCAATGAAGCTCGCCAAAGGGCATCGAACAAAGGGACCAAACCTGGTTTGACGCACAGAGTTAAACACAAGAAGGACCTTTCCTAAAATAAACGGTGAAAAAAGATGACCAGAGTCTGTTTTTACAGAGGGGTGTTGGGCGCCATATTGAAAAACATGGCTGATCCGATTTTTAGCTAACAGTGTTCCTATTCGGTAAAAATCATGGTAGTTTGTTCTAAAACCACTGCCACCAGCCCTTTCAAGAGGAAAGGGTAACATTTGACCATACATGAGTGTTTAGACATAGGGGAAGCTAGGCAACCCCTCGAGCAATCTATAGGAAGATAGTGTGTGCTGGATCTATGAATTTAAAAAGACTAGCAAAGTCAATTTAACTTTACATGCTCTGGGAGACAGTAGTCAGTCCCAGAGAAGGTATTTAAACCTTGGGAAGTTTGAAAGACACCCCTGTGCCACTGCACTGAAGGTGCTGTGTGACACACAAGAAACAGATGATGCCTATGGAGCTGTATTAAAACTCCATATCCAAAGAACACAAAAGTAAAACACACATCAAAATACATGAAAGAGTGGGAAAAAAGGCTCACACTCTTTTCAGGTGAAAATCAAAATCCTAGAAATCCAGCAAAGTTGCTGGGGGTCTCAGAAAGTAAGGGAAAGTAGCACATTCTAGAGAATTCTCCCTATTCCACGACCCCAGAAAGCCTTGGGGATGATGCAGAGGGTCTTGAATATGATCTGAGCTGCAACCGGGAGCCGGTGGAGAGAGATTAGGGCTGGATATTTGCAGTCACTGGGCTTGAGGCCAAGAATAAGTCTTGCAGTCCTATTCTGGATTAGTTGAAGGGGAGGAAGAAGGAGGATTGAGGAAGAGGCTGTTACAGTAGTCAGGCCTAGAGAGGACGAGAGCTCTGGAGACATTGGGCCTCATTACGAGTCCGGTAGAAACCGTGCCGGAAAAACCGTCAGGTAGCCGCCGGACCGTAATGATTTACCAGCACCTGACTTGTTGGAATAACCGGGGCATTACACCCCTGGCGGTCTGGTAAGTCAGGTGCCGGTAAAATGTTGATCCCCATTCCCCGGACTCCACGGGAATGGGGACCACAGAAGCACCAGCACCATTAATAACGGTGCTGGTTATTCTGTTAAAGTCTGCTCGTGGGTGCCGTTCTGCTGGCCAGGGTCAGACCTGGCGGGTGGAACAGCACCCGCCAGCAGACTTGTAGTTTGCCATTCTGGAAACAATGGTGCCGGTAAGCTTACTGGCACCATTATTCCGGACCGGCAAACTTGTAATGAGGCCCATTGAGATTCTGGGGTAAGGTGAGGAAAGTGAGTATACCTCTGAAGAGGTGCAGCTGATAGTGGGCCACCTTGGCAAGGTTTGCAATGTGAGGAGAGAGAGGAATCAAATATGACTCCAAGGTTTCTTGCCTCACAAGAGGGTGAGGGGTTAGGTCCCATACAGGGTGGACAGAGGGAGGGAGGGATATTGGGAGCTGGGGTCCCAATGAAAAGGATTTCAGGTGCATGTGTGACTGATGTGTGAATGTGTGTGCTTGTGTTTAATGCTGGGTTGAGGAGCTGTTTTGGGGGTTGGAGAAGGAGAGGGGATGCATGGGGTGTATATGTATATTATGTAGTGCTGACTGTATGCTGCATGGGTGGCTGGGTGTGCATGTCTGTAAGTGTGAATGGGTGTGTGCCTCTGTTTAATGCTTGGCTGAGTAGCTGTTTTGGGGTTTGAGGGAGGGCAGGGGGTTTGTGGATGTGTATATGTTGTAAGGGTGCAGAAGGAGGAGACTGACACATAGGTGGCATGGTGATTGCTATAGACTTTTATTAGCCAGGAAAATAAAGAGAACACCTAACTTTCCCTATTTCTAAGAGGTATTTACCTGCCTCAACTAAAACACTATGGGTTCTGTCAGATTGTCAGTGTAAATCAATAGTAAACCACCATGTTTCAAAAACCCTGGTTCTGTCCCTTACACTTAAAACGAAACTGGACATAAAATAGACCTACTTGGTTCAGAAGAATGCCTCCCTTTTTCTGGACTGGGGTCAAAAGTTCCCTATTCTGGGGAGGGAGTTCAGTCATTACTGTACTCCAGTAAGACCTTGCCACTTTCACTACCTAATATCGTATAGCTACATGCATTTAGCCTAAATTGTGTACGGAAGACACATTTGGGGGGTGGGAGTGGGCGTGGCTTGGCCATGCGATAGAGACAAGCTTTTCTGAGCTCTAGCATGATCCGGACAACGATCCGACAAGCTGGCATACAACACAGACCATAACGCCAGAAATTGGGAGGAAAGGTGTCGGAAGGACTAAGACACGGCTGGGGAGACTCCGACACAGAACAGCAAGATATAGAAGGAGGGGAGAGCCTGTGGCGAGACCTGACTCATGGCGCCTTCCAAAATGGCAGACACACAGCGAGGCTGGTGAAGGAGCGATGGACGTGGGTGAGAGAAGCCCCCCGGGCGAGGGACGCGGTAGCCGGGAGAGGAGCGGAACACCGGCTTGCAGTGGAGGACAACCACAAAGGTGTGCCTGATACCCAACATAAGTAGTGGGTGGAACGCGCACATCTGAGGAGGCTGACGGTGGAGCAACAGCCGAGAATGGGAAGAAGGACCAGTGGGGAGCATGCCAAGCAAAGCACACCCAAGAGAACCCACAACGCTGGTGCTGTGAGGCAGGGATGAGAAGCGGAGTGCAGGACCTCCGAAACTAGACGTCGGAGGACGTGAGGTTGGTGGCCCTCGGGGGATCTTGCCAGAAGCCAGAGGTGGGGGACCAAGACACAGTGCAAGGCCTTGGGACAGAAGGACCAGCAGAGAGACCGCCAGCGCCGAGAGCGACGGACAGAGCACAGCCGCGCACCGGGTACGCAGGAAGAGGAGGAAGAGGAGGAGGAGGAGGTGGTGTGCGCAGAGGGCCTCGGCCCAGACAATATTGCAGATAGACCTCCCTGGGAGCCACCAACACGGAAAACCCCCTTGGGGAGAGAGAGGCAGAGGGGGCACTGAGATGCCCAAAGGACACTGTCGAGTGGAACAGAGGGACAGCGGATAACAGCGGAGCAAGCCGCTTGCCGGCCTGCGAGTTGGCCGAGAGAAGAGACACAGCTTCGATCAAGGCAATCCGGGAGGCGGAGGGTCGCTGCAAAGACTAGTGTCAGGCCCCACAAGGTAGTAGGCCCACAGCGGGCTTACCAAACACCAACTGCTTGAAGAAGGAGAGGGATCTTCCGCATTAGAGACACGTAAACACACCATCGAAGTAACTGAGGGGATAGGGTGTACTCTCCGGATGGCGGATCGAGGGAGGCAGACCACCATCTCTGCACTGAACCCCAGGAGCAGGGTGGGTGACCCATATACGCCCCTGGGAGCACCATCATAATGCAAGTCATACCGCCCCCTGTACGTGTGGGGACGACTGGGACAAACCAGGGTGCATCCGTGGCAGGGGATAGACCACAGTCCAGCCGCACACAGTCACATGCTACACGGAGTGAGTGGGCCTGGACTCCCAAGGGCCGGGAAATAAAGCCATAAACAGCCCACATAAAGGCTGTGTGTGCAGAGGCCAAGCCCGATACCCGAGCTGGGCGAATTAGACATTGGCAAGGCCAGCACATATAGACAGTCCATTGATTGGGATGCCATAGCCCCCGCCGTGAGGAAGCCTGTTAAGGCCCAGCCGACCCCTAGAAGGCTGAGCAGAGACTAGAGAAGGGCAAGCACCCCAGAGTCCACACAGCAGTGGGCAGCCTGCAGACCAGCAGCGAGCAGAGCTGGTACAACGCGGCCCTCGCTACAGCGAGGCCGGTGGGGAGTGGTGGTGCGCCCCAGGAGGGGAGGAAGAGCACGGATCAGGGGCAGGTGAACACCCCAAAATAACCGTGCTGCACCAGGCCATCCAACAGCGGGAAGGAGGAAGAATGAGGTGCAGAAAGCCCAGGGGTGACCGGACTGTTCAGTGTCGAGGAACCCCACAACCGGCCCATAACTGGGAGACAAGAACGAGGCATGCAACTAGACTAGGGCTACAACAGGTGCAAGAGGACCTAAAACAGCGGTCACACACCTATAGACAAGATGGATTGGCTATGCAAGGCAAAATAGACGCTATGTGGGAGGCTACAGTCCAATGGTACACAACCATACATCGGCTAGCAGGAAAGAGCAAACATGGCACCAAAGACACGGGCAAGGTGCTGGCGCTGTGCAGCCACCAGTGAGACAAGCACGAGAAGGGCCATGGGCAAGCTACACAAGTAGGATCAGCTCCGTATAGCAATCCAAGCCAAATAACAGGGCAGGCCACAACCTACCAGCCCACAAACACACATTAACCAGCCACACAAAAGAGAGCCTGGACCCGAGCGACCTAATGGACCCTGGGCTGCCAGGGAGCTCAAAGACCACTTGAGAAAGGGAGGACACCCCGTACAGGAGAGAAGCCACAGCCCACTGGGCACATAACACGTCCCCCTGAGGAGTGACAAGGGCACAGCCCACAGGCACACTATCACCAATCTGCTTGCAAGAAGAGAGCGGGCCTGACACCAGGACCCAGAGACTACGGCTATTCGGTGTTGGACGCGCAGCCAGGGGCGCACACCAGTAGACAAAGTGGATCAGCAGTGCAAGGCATTAAACGAATATTACGTGAGAGGCCACAGTCCACTTGCCCATGATTAACCATCCACAAGCAGGAATAGACAGAGCCCTGTATTAGAGACAAGGACATAGGCACAATGAACAGGGACGGGTGGCCCACTTGCGGTGGGGAGGAGGTAAGACTGGGGCCTAACGCAAGAGACAAGGCACCCCCAACACAGACATGTCAGAAAAGCAAAAAAGGGGAAAGGGAAAACAAACAAGCATGGAGGCATTTGACCGGAAAACGGATGTGCCCCAGGCGGAGGTGCCAGAAGCTGGCTCCAGCACAACGGAAACTGCACAGACTAAGCAGGGGAAAGAAGAGGGACGTGTTGTGAAGGCCATAGCAGCGTTGAAATCTTCACTCAAATTCAAAATGGATACAGTGATAGTGAATGTCGGCCTCCTATGGCAAGATGTGAGAAACATGTCAGAAAGGGTCGGCATGGCAGAACAGCAAGTGCAGACTAACACAGTGAACATAACCGCCATGCAGGGCCAAATGACAGAGGTGCTAGACCGAATACGAACCCTGGAACAGAGGGCGGAAGATGCAGAAGGAAGGGCTAGATGCAATAATGTACACATAGTGGGGCTGCCGGAGGGTGAAGAAGGCAGGAACCCCACAGGATATATAGAGAACCTACTGCTTCAGAAGTGGGAGCAGGGAATCTGGCCCAGGGTTTCGTGGTGGAGAGAGCGCACAGGGTTGTAACCAGGAAGCCTTGCCCAGGGGTGCCCCCAAGACCCATTATAGCAAAGATCATGAACTTCAAGGACAGAGAAAAGATCTTGGCATTTTCGAGAGAAGGTGGGGTCATAACAAGAAATGCTGCTAGAATAACTATGTATCCAGACCATACGGCGCAAGTGCAAAAGCGCATAGCACAATTTTGGCCAACAAAGGAACGCCACAGGGCCGCCAAGGTATGATTCATGCTGCTATACCTGGCTAAATTGAAAGTGCTACATAACGGCAGGACATACTTCTTTGAGACCACGACAGAGGCCCAAGAATGGATGGACCAGCAAGGGATCCTGCAACTGAGAAATAGGGCTGAGCGGGACAACAGGAACCCCTCCTGCCCCGATGACCCATGAAGAAGCACACCGGATAAATCATTAACATTTCCCAGACTCGAACCAGCGGTTCCGCCAAGTCCCACAGAAACAACTCTGCAGAAAAACAGAATTTGTGATGCCAGTTCCAAGGCCCCACGCCTCAACGAGTGCACCCACAGGAGGGAGCACCTCAAAAACGATGGAGCACGAGCAGGGGTGGGCACTGGGCATTTGTTTATAGTTGTATGGGTAGTTTGGTTAGGTGAAGGCACTAGAAGAGGAAGAAGCATAAAACTACCAAGACACGTCAGAGGAGAAGAGAGAGAGCAGTCAGAGCGGCGCCCGAATACAGAGAACCAGAGAGACACGCAGGGACGAGGGCCCGCACAGAACTGATACGGAAGGAGGCCACCGGGGAGGGGAAGGACCAATACCACCCCAACGGGTTTGGAGAAAATGGGGGCAGGCCTGGAAGCACCAGAAACAGGACGAACAACAGCTCATGAGCCCATGGGAATGAACGGGCCGCCGGATTCAGCGAACACATGGGCCAGGAAGTATTAAATGTAGTCATATGGAATGTCAGGGGATTAAACACATATGGCAAGAGGCTGAGGGTCTACGCCTGGCTAAATAGGGCAGAGGTCCACATAGCAATGCTGCAGGAGACGCACTTGATGGCAGAAAAACAAACCAAGGTAGCCAAGAAGTGGGGAGGCCAAGTATACAGTTCAACGTACTCGAACTGCGCAAAGGGAGTGTTGACATGGATTGCTCTGGGGATTCCGTTCCAACTCATAAAACAAAAAAGAGGTGAGGAGGGCAGAGTCCTGATCATACAGGGTATGCTTGAAAACCAGGAGGTGTGCCTGGTGAATACGTACGCCCCCAACCACGATGCAACAGAGTTTTTCAGGACACCCGGTTGGCCGCATACAGGGATGTATCAATCATCTGCGCTGGTGACTTCAACTGTACATTGGACCCCCGGCTGGATAGGTCAGACACCAAGCATAAGAAACCAGCACCGCCGGCCAGAGCGCTACGGAAGATATTGGAGCAGCTTGAGCTTGAAGACGTCTGGAGAAAGGTACATGTGGGCAGTAGGGCATACACTCACTATAGCGCCCCGCAAGGGCCATTCACTCGAATAGATTATCTGTTCACGTATAAGAAGACACGGGGGGAATTTACCGTGGTACACATTCATGCACAAACACTATCCAACCATGCACCGCTGGGGGTGACATGGGCACACATATACAGGAGAGCCCCCATACCCACATGGAGACTGATGGCGGAAGCATTGTTGGATGGAGAGTTCCAGGAACACATCCAGAGCACGATAGACAACTATTTTGATAGCACCGGAACGGTCTGGGAGACACTCAAGGTGGTGGTTAGAGGAGCGGCAATGGGGAAGACAGGAGACCTCCGGGGAGAGATTTTGGCTGAACTAAAGGAAGTAGAAAGGGAGATTGAAAGGGCAGAAGCACGAGCAGGCGAGATGGGAACAGAACCGGGAGATCTCACTACCTTGAGGCAGCAGTGCATGGCAATCTGGGAGAGGCTGGGGAAGCGGGAAATATATACAGAGGCTACATGCAGAAGGTGACAAGCCCAGCAGGCTCCTGGCTTGGCTAACCAAACAGGGGGGCAAGTGAGAGCCAATAAACGCAATTAAATGCGAACGGGGAGAGGTGATTTGGACCCACGAAGGCATTAATACGGTTTTCTCGAGATTCTACGAGAAACTATATTCCCGGGTCCAGGAGGCGGAGGCGGGAGATATTGCTGATGCTGTGGTGGAAATCGCACTTCCCCACCTAACGGAGGAGCAGGCTCAGATGTTAGATATGCCCCCTGACAGTGGAAGAGCTGTCGGCGGTCAGCCCAGCTCCCAACTGGTAAATCCCTGGGGCCCGATGGGTTACCAGGTGAATTCTACAAGAAATACAAGGACACCCTGGCCCAGAGACTGCTGGAGGCATACGAGAGGCGGAGGCTTCCGAGTAGCATGTCGGAATCAGTAATAGTACCAATACTAAAACCAGGGAAATCGCCTTTGGAGTGCGGGTCCTACAGACCAATCTCTTTCATAAACCAAGATTCCAAGATCCTTACAGCGGCTCTGGCCAACCGGCTTAAAAGGGTTATACCCACGCTGGTGCATCCAGATCAAACGGGGTATGTACTGGCAAGGAGTACAATGTGGAATCTCTGCAGACTCCACTACGTCATAGACAACACGAACCAGGAAGAGGGGGAAAGCGTAGTGGCATCGTTAGATGCCATCAAGGCATTTGACTCAGTGAACTGGGACTGGCTTATGGGAGTGCTCGCCCACTTTGGGATAGGTGAAGGGTTCCTACGTTGGACTAAGCTTTTATACAAGAATCCAAAAGCGAGGGTCAAGACGGGCAGACATGTTTCGGAGGAGTGGAGCATAGCACAGTGTATGAAGCAGGGAAGCCCGCTGTCCCCGATGTTGTATATCCTGGGCCTGGAACAATTTGAAGCCTTCCTAAGGGTGGAGTACAAGGACACTGGAATAGTAATAGATGGGGAGGTACACCAATTATCAATTTATGCAGACGATATGCTGATTTATGTTCAGAACCCGCAGACTCACTTGCCGGACCTGCTCGAAGCCCTGGGAGCATTTGGCAGGCTGTCTGGAATTACTGTCAACAAGGACAAATCCTCGTTGTTCCCCTTGGCGGGACTGAGAGTCGAGACACCAGACCAGTTACCGTATTTAGGCCTCACATGGACCCCATGTACTTTCAGATATCTAGCAGTGGACATATATCACGACACTAAAGAGACACATAAAGGTAATACACAGGTGGCCCTGGACAAAATAGGGAAGGCCATGCAGTTTTGGAGGACACTACCTCTGGGGATGATAGGGAGGGCGGCCCTGTTGAAGATGACGGTCCTACCCCGCCTCCTGTATTACTTTACTAACATTCCTTGCAACATTCCTGGGACGTTCTTTAAACAGTTACATGCCATGGCAAGGGAGTTTCTGTGGGACGGAGGGAGAAACAGGGTAGCACTTACCACACTACAAAGAGACTATGAATGGGGGGAATCAGGCTCCCGGACTTCGAGCACTATTATTTGGCAGCTCAACTCCAATTTATGGTGCAGTGGCTGGGCGAGGACCTATCCATAGACTCAATACTATTTTGATTGTCACTACAGCAATATTACCTGAGAGACCTCCTCCTCAGCCCAAACACTCCCCAGTATGGTCAAGCTGGGCCGAGCCCTGTGGAAAAGATCATGGAAAATCCAAGACATAAGATACCCCTGCTCCAGGCAAATCCCTCTTGCGGGACTGGTTAATATCCGCATCGCTAACCTGGTAACATTTAGAACACAGTGGGAGGACAAGGGAGTAGCCCAAATAGGAGATCTGTGGCAAAATGGGCACTGGGTGGACTTTCCAGACCCTGGTAGAAGAACAGGGCATACACAAGGGCCAATTCATACTGTATAATAATATGGTCCGGACGATAAGGAAGAGATGGCAGATCCTACCAGAGGGTGATGACACAAGGGAGACACTGGACTCATGGTACAACGTCTCTGAAGGGGGACACACAGTGTCCAGGCTCTACGAACAACTACTAGGTGCCAACAACGGGAGAGAATTACGAGCACAAGTAAAATGGCAAGAAGAACTTTGGAAACCCTTCACAGATGAGGAATGGTATAGAGCCCTCCGGTAATCAAAGAAAGTGTCCAGGAACGCAAGGTTCAGAATAACAAACTTTTGGGGCACAATCGAGGTAGGAGCGTTTAAGGGAGGTATCCAGATGCAGGCGTGGTTGCCAGCCCGAGACAAGCAGAGAAAACATTTGGCAAAAATGAAAGACCTGATGACGATACTTGCAAAATGCTGTATAACAATGGCATGGAATACAAGCACAGGACCCTCGATAGAGGGGTGGTGGGCGGACCTGCACAAATAGGCAATAGCCGAAACATCAGTGTGGACAAGGGCGACGCAGAGGGGAGAAGGCAATAGTGGGGCTAAGATATTAGCATGGAACGCACTTGTGCAGGAACTGTTCGGAAGCAATGAAAGAGACAGCATGAGCGAGTCAGGTGGCCAGGCCGAGAACTAATCAGACAACAGAGGAAGCTCGGAGATCACCAACCGAAATGAGTCGAGAGAGAGAAGGCTGGCCCATTCGCACCCGGGTGGAGTGCACAGTATGGCGCAGGAACATCACGGACGGTAGAAAAGGGACCCTGCCGTGAATCGAGCAGATAAGAAATAATAAGTATTCCAACATGAAAGTGCCAGTCGAAATGTGTTGTGTGTGTTGTTGTTTAAATGGTTATTTGTAATGTTTTGTGTTGAAAGTGCAAATAGAAAGGTTTTAAAAAAAGGAAGACACATTTTGCATCTAGCCTAAATTATATAAGGTACCCATATTTTGCTTTCAGCCAATTGCGTAAGGTGGCTGTATTTTACTTTTAGCTTGATTGTCTAAGTTAGCCATACCCTTCTTTTAGCACAACTGCATTAGTCCGCCATATCTTGCATTCAGCCTAATTGTGTAGGGTGGCCGTGCTTTGCATTTAGCCTGATTGTGTGAAGTAAACATAGTTTGCATTTTTTACTAAATTGTACTAGGTAGCCATATTTTACATTATCCTAATTTGTATAAGGTAGCCATGTTTTGCATTGAGCCTAAATTGTATAAGGTAGCCATACTTATTACATCTAGGCGTTCCTATTACAGTTCCACAGTTAAAGCTCAAGGTGTCCTTTGCTGTGCCAAAGTGAATTCTGACTGTTTTCCTTTGCTGTTGCCAAAGTTAGATCTAGGCCTTTTCCCCTTCGCTCTACCAAAGTTAAATGTAGGTGTTTCTATAGCAGTGCCAAACTTAAATCTAGGTGGTTTCCAACTGCTTCGACCAAGTTGAATCTGAGTGTCGTTCAATTGCGGTGCTAAGTTTAAATAGTTGCCTAAGTTGAATCTAAATGTTTTCACATTTCTTTACCATAAGTTCAATCTAGGTGGTTTTCAACTGCTTTGACCTAGCTGAATCTGAGTGTTTCCCTCACTGTGACAAAGTTTAATTCTGGGTGCATTCCACTGCTGTGCCAAAGTTGATTCTAGACAGTTTTCCATTACTGCGCCAAAGTTAAATCAGAGTGTTTCCCATTGCTCTACCGAAGTTCATACTAGGTAATCTTTCCATTACTGCGCCAAAGTTGAACCTGAGTGTCTCTCCAGTGCTGTGCTAAAGTTAATTCTAGCTGACTCTAGCTTTCACTCCTCGCCCTGCCATGCCGACCCAGATGTACCATACCTATCCCCGCTCCTCCCCCTTCCCTGCCTGTAAATTCTCTGCTCTCTCAGCAGCCCCCTCCTACTGGTGCGCCACTCACCAGAACTCCTTCAGTACTCACAAGCACCCACCTCCCACAACTCATCCTGCCTGTCCAACTCTACCCTGTACAAAATCAATAAAGCAAAAACAATCGCTATGGAAACAGAACCTCCAACTCCCAAATCCTAGGGCAATTCAATTCCCCCAGTTGCCTAACCACCCCCACCCACAAGCTCTCTGTGATGAACTTTCCAACCACTTTCAAAACGTTGTGCTTGAAAGACATTGTACCATCACCACAAAAATAGCTTGGATCCCTCCATCTAAATCGGCCCTCTCTCAAACCCGAACCTTTCCTCGACCAACTTTATCTTCATTCACACCTCCTTCCCTGCCAGATTTCTGAAACCTACTAGCACTTAGCCAACCCTCTGGCTCACCTGCAGATCCTTGCCCACCACCCTTTCTAAAAAATATCCTTACCTCCAGCTGTGCTGGCAGCATAGCCCGCTCCATCATAAATAAATCCCTCTTATCTGTCACCTTCCCAGAGGCTTTCAAAACCTCTTGTGTCCAATCGCTACTCAAAAAACCCAGCCTCGACCCTCTCTTCCGATCAAGCTACCACCCAATCTCTAACATCCGCTTCATTGCTGAACTAACTGACCAGGCGGCATATAAGCAAGCTGGCCTCTTCGCAGAAGACAACAGACTCCTCGACCCAGCCCAATCAGGGTTCCGACCCTTCTGTGGAACAGAATCCTTGCTGGTCTCTATCTGGGACAACCTAAAAAGAACTGCTGATTCATAAGGTTGTGCTGCACTCATCCTCCTGGATCTATCCACAGCCTTTGATCCTATCGACCACACAACAGGCTCCTCACCCTAAGCATCAGACTCCATACTTAATTGGATTGCTGCTTTTATTTCCAAATCTCGCAACTCATTCTACTCCCTCCTTTCTCCTCAGCCCCTCGCCCTGTCAAAAAAGTGGTGTCACTAGAAGCCTCCCTTTCTCCCCTCTGCTTCATTCTCTACCTAAGCCCCCTGCCAGCTCTCATCCGCTCACACAACCTCACCTGCCACAACTACGACACCCGGATAATTATTGAGATCCCCAAGACTCCAGCCTTTCCACTTCCCAACCTTGTCTCTTGCCTCTCAGATATCGACCAATGGATGATGACCAACCACCTAATCTTCAACCTGGGAAAATCAGAAATCCTAATATGCAGCCAACTGCTCTGATCCCCCTACCTTTACCGTAGCCAGCTGCCCAGGGAGACAAACATGCCGCCTCCACCTCTGTAAAAAATCTTGGATGAACCATGGAAGCAGACATATCTCTCTCCAAACACATCAACTCTGTATCCAGAATATTCCACTTCCACTAACGCATCCTAAAACAAATATGTCCCTACCTCTTCTAACCCCAGAGAGTCTCTGCAATACTGCCAATCATCATCTCCCGCCTAGACTATGCCAACAACCTCTATCTTGGTGTCCTGGCATGCCAGCTCAGGAAACTTCAATGAATTTAAAACGCAGCAGCCAGACTGCTCCTTGCCCTCTCGCACAGAGAACATATCTCCCTTGCACTCAGAATATTGCACTAGCTCCCTATTAGCCTAAGAGCAACCTTTAAAGTCATGTGCATCACACGCCGAGCCCTCCATAATACAGGACCTGAGTTCCTTCAGAACAAAATCATCCACTACCAACCACCCAGGAACCTCTGATTGGGCTCAGCTCTCCTCCTCACTATTCCTCATTAGCACTACACTAGAGTTGGCTGCTCGGCTTTCTCTATCCTGGCTCCCCCCATCTGGAACATTCTTCCGCTGCACATTCGCCACACCGAGAAATAACTTTCCTTAAACAAAAGTCCTCAAAACCTAGCTATTTGCTGCATTATCCTGAACCCCTCCCCTAAAAAACAAAACAAAAAAAACCCATCCAATTCCCAATCCTAACGAAGAAACACTCAGCACCAGGCAGCATCGGTAACATTTACCTTATTATCCTGAAACCCCTCACTAAAAAACCATCTAATTCCCAATCCGATCTTGGAAACACTGAGCCCCTGGTGGCGCAAGCTGCATTCGCGGCGACCTCGACCTCTCAGTATTTGGCAGCGCCAGGCGCTCTGGTGGCAGCCTGGATCACACACTCTATCATACACCAATCATTACCCTGGTTTCCTACAAGCAGCACTAGCTGAATCACAACCCTTCATATATGAAATGTTACAGGATTGATGAGGCACTGCACCTAGCACGCATGGAAAATCAGGCAAATCACACTGACAGTGGTTGTGACAGAATCACCACCATCTTAATCAGACAGATTGGGATGCACTGCAAGGAATTGTCATGGCAGGACGTGTGCCATGGCCATGTCTTGCACCAGTAGCACAGGTGGGGTTTCCCGTGCAATACTCTAGGAGGGCAATCAAGAACCAGCCCTGAAATTGCTCTGGGTGGAATCGGGGGATGGGCATGCTGAACACATAGCGAGTCTCTAGCACTCACACCATCTACTGACTCCTCTTAGCACCCATCCACATGCCTGACTGCATGGGTTGCTCTCTACCAGAGCCTGGCCAGCCCTGCTAAGCATTCTCTGGCCAAATGCCCACACACATCCTAATCTTACTCCATGACCTCCAACACTCTGGACTTTGGTCCTCCAAGGGCGTTCCCACTAACAACACATAGAGACTATAACAATGGTAACAGGCGCTATAAATGACAAGTACAATACAATACAACAATACTTCCAGGGTTTGGCTTCCTCTTAGGTCAAAACTGTTCTCCAACACAAAAAGGCAAAGTTTAATCACTTCTTCTTGGCAGATGCACTGTCCATCTCTTATTACTCTTTATCAAAAAGTCTTTATAACTTTGGTTATTAGGAGAATGACTCCCTTCTCCTGGTATCTGGATTTTACAGTTAAACACCACCAGGAGAATGACTCCCTTCTCCTGGTAGCTTGGCTTTCAGAGTTCGATACAACCATGGGGAATGACTCCCTTCCACTGGACACTTCCCCTTGATTGCACAGTTCAACAATGCATGGGGGAAATTACTCCCTTCCCCAGGGCTCACATTCACTTGGCTGTAAGCCAACTTGGTTCACTCTCCTTCCAAACCAGGCCTCAACAAAGACAATATGCAAGTCTCCCTGGTTTTGTTTGCGGGTTCCAGACCTGTATTTCTCTGCTTCACGTGATGAGCAGACTTGGTTTACTCACCTGTCAAGTACTGCCACGAGGAAGATTACAGATGACTCTTCATTGATTCTCTTTCTTTAGGTGGGGATTTTCAGGATTCCCCTTAATTATAAAATAACTGCTTTTTAGATTCTGCTGGATATTGTCTGTGAGGGGGAGTATAATGTTGTCCCAGATTTGAATGTTTTCCTTCTTTGTGCCTCTCTGCAGTTGCCAAGACTCTCTTCTGTCCCCACTAGCCAGCCAGCTTTTGGATCTTTTGTATCGGTCTCTCACGGCTCCAGCTGTCTTCTCCTTGATATGAGATGATATGATATTTTATTTATAGCGCGCCTATACACAAGTGTTGCCTTCGCTACGGCGGGCCCACACCATTCGGCTCCCTGCAGTATGCCTACCCCTTGCAGACTGTGCTGTCCCCCTCTTCTGTGGGGTCGGGTTACTGCCTCGCTGGTTCTTTGTAGGGTCTTCTGAAGTCAGACCCCACAGAGACGCATCTTCCTGCTTGACAGTGTCCCGGTCTGCAGGTACTTGAATTTCCCCCGCCGAACAGTTAATTCGCTCTCTGTTCCTCCTGGGACAGCTTGACAGTCCGTTTGGCCAGGTATTGACTCCTTCTTCCCTTTTTATGTTGGTTGTTGAAACGATTTGGCATGCATGACTAGAACATTCATTTGATGTTCATGGAGCATTCTTCACTACTCCATGCCTCCTCCTTGTCTCAATCTTTCCCATACAAGCCTCCACTGGGTAGTCCCCACTTTTCCTTTTCTCAGTGGTGGGCCCACTGACTGCTCTACACATATGCATAGGTTTGTTGAGTATATTATTGCGGTATACATAGCAGGGGTGGTCAAGAAGTGTTGCCGTGTTTTCCCAAGATGTTCTCTGTGATCTCCAGAGGGCGAGTCTCTCCTCATGAGATCCTCCCACTGAGTACCACCCTAGATGGACTATCGGGTAGTAGCCTCACCTTCCACGCCCATGGGAATGGGCTCCCCCTCAAAGACAAGTGACGATATCTCGGGATTCATCACAATGTATATTATGGAATGTGTGTGAATGAGTGAGTGTATTGTGTATGGGTGCCGGGGTGTGCGTATCTGAGTGTATGGTGAATTGGTGCATGTGTGAATGTGTGTGTGATTGTGTTTAATGCTGGGCTGGGGAGCTGTGTTGGGGAAGGCATGGGAGGGAGAGTGGTTATGTGGGGGTGTATATGTGTGAATGAGTGAGTGAGTGAGTGTTTGATGTATGATGGGCTGGGCAAATGTGTTTAAGTGTATGGTGCATGTGTGAATGGGTGTTTGCTTGTGTTTAATGCTGGACCGAGGAGCTGATTTGGGGTTTGGGGG
This sequence comes from Ambystoma mexicanum, assembly GCF_040938575.1. Taxonomy (NCBI): domain Eukaryota; kingdom Metazoa; phylum Chordata; class Amphibia; order Caudata; family Ambystomatidae; genus Ambystoma; species Ambystoma mexicanum. The sequence continues at coordinate 457,734,012 of NC_090922.1, forward strand.
TGGGGGGTGAAGGGAGAGGGTTCACGTAGGGTTGAATATCTATATTTTGTAATGTGTGTAAAAGAGTGTGTATGATGCATGGGTGGCTGGGTATGATATGATATGATATGGCATTTATAATGCGCCTATACACAAGTGTTTCAAGTCGCCACGAGGCAAGGGTGGGGAACAAAGGGAGGACAGACAGCGATCCTACTAGGCCAGGTGTCATTCAGATCACGCAAGTGCAAGGGAAGGGGTAGGGACAATGCAGTACATGAGAAGATGATAACAATAATAAGTACGGCCAACAATGGCAATGGTAAGTGCATACATTGGGTGTCAAGGGCTGGTAGGGGGACTGTAGGGATACAGAAACAGTCCCCTAGTGCAGGGGTTGTCAGGTGGGCAGTGCATGTGTGTGCCGGGTGGGGGGGGACCAGGGGCAGAGAGTATGCATGTGTGGGTGCATAGTGAATGGGTCCATGTGTCATGCTATGCTAAAAATGTATAGAGAGTGGTGGTCACCCAAGGGCATCATGGCACTGGAGGTGAAAGTATCACAGAGGAGACAGAGAAAAAGATGACTCAGAACAAAAACATTTTGACCTGCTGACGAAACGTGAAATGATTATCAATAGCACGAATGGAAAGAGGTAACTTGTTCCTTAACGAGGCGTCCCCCAATGAAAAATGGCAACTGCCAGTGTCGGAATGTTGTGTGAATGGGTGTGTGCTTGTGTTAAATGCTGGGCTGAGGAACTGATGTTTGGGATTAGGGAGAGGTGTGGGAGGTAGCTGGAAATTCTGGGGGGGGGGGGCGGAGGGTGCACTAAAATGTAATTTTAATGGCCATCCATGATAACACAGGCATGACATGCGTTATTAGTAGCTTAAATGGCATTTCGGTGTATCCAGACTGGTCAATTCATACTGTGGTATATCTGTTATTACTTGGCTACTTGGCTAAACTTGCATTTTGGGGCAGCCTGTCTATGCCTTTCTTACTTTGGCATGACATTTATTTTCTGGGCTTCTATGATACACCAAGTTGGATATGTATGATGACTTGGCTAGATGGGTGTTTTGATGCAGCCAGTTTAGACATGTTTTCTTATTGTGACATTATTTGAAGGGCAAAGCTAACGGAGGTATGTCCTTACGTGAGGGTACTGCCATATATTGGCAAAGCCAGCTTGGACATATTTTCTGCAAACTGTCCGTATGGTTACCTAATTTTACACAGAAAGTGTTCTGTATAATGCACCATTTTAACCCATTATTCAAATATATTTCTCGGGGACAGAGTGATTCCCTTATTTTCGCCCAAACGTCCTGAACCAGCTGTGGTTGGTTCGGGCCCCTTGCTACTCTTGCACGTGCTGGCATATTTGTGGGAAATTATTACACCCCTCCAATATAATAAATTCACCAGCCGCCAATGGTTGACTAGTGGGTAAATGGGTATGAATGTGTTCATGCGAGGCTGGGGCCCAGGCAAGGAGCAGTGGATCATGGATGTTTTCTTACACGTTTTACTGTTATTTTTGGGTGAAGGGCGCAGCACTAAAATGGCAATGCAGAATCCCTCCATTCATAAGTGAAATTACAGGTTTTCAATGTTGGTAATCAGGTTTTGTAACACACCAAACCTCTACAGACCATGTATGGTAGGATGCGTACATTGAATTGAAAACGTATACTTCATTAAAATTGTATGAGAGCAATAGTAGTAAAGTGTAGTAATAAGAACTTGAAATGTTGTGTTCCTTTTGATTAATGCAACCCCTTAGAAGAGATACAGGAATATGATCAGCTATCAGTATTTTCCAAGGTACTAATCAAACCCATTTTAAACGTAGCTCTAGGTTCTGAAGTAAATAAATATAGAATATGTCTGGCTGTTTTTTTCATAAATAATGTAGTCCATGAATCAACCGCAAACAGTACATCACAAGAGAGGTTACCCCGAAGGTAACTTGTTTAATCAATAAAGAATGCAAAAGCTAATTTCCCAAATCACTGAACACTGTATTTTGTGTACCATCAACCATAATAACATATGGGGGCACATTACAAGGCTGGCGCTCCCGTAATGAATGGGGCCGGTACGGGACCGGCCCCCTTCATTATGGGAGCACCGATTACAAGCTTCCCATCGCGGGACCCGGATTGCACGCCTGGTAAAACCAGGCGTGCTTTCCGGGTCCCACGAGGGGAAGAGGGAGGCAATAACGGGCCAGATGTTATCTGCCCGTTATTACCTCCCTCCCGTTCCCATTGAGCCCTATGGGGGCTCAAATGGGAATGGGGATGGGTTCTTGCAAGGAGGAATTACCGGGTCCTCCTATGTGGGAGTAACCCGGTAAGTCCCCATTGCAGGAACCCGGTAATGGAGCCCGAAACGGAGGCAGCCATTCTCGTAATGAGGCCCATGTTCTGTTGTGAAAAATTCTCGCTCTCTCATTCTGTCCTAGCTTTCCCCCATCCCTGCAAGCGCCTATCCGCAACTGTCCCCCAGAATGTGATTTCTCTCTCTAGTCATGTAGAAATAGCAGGGCGGATCCAGACAAAGAGGGGATTTGGGCTCATACACTGCCCGTGGTAATATGGTCCTTGACACACTGATAATAACGCTACATATGATGGTCCATTCTTGTATGAAATGTATATCACATTACAGTGATATCTTAACCATGTTATTCTTAGTGTACTGAGGGACAATTGTTCTTTTAAAAAAATAATTGTTCTTTTATAACGCGTTTAATACCAGCGAGTGGTTTCTAAGCGCGTGATTGGGATTCGAACCTGTGTTGCGCTGCGTTGTCTTGCTTCCAAGACAAATGCTTTGCCCCTGAGTTATCTTTCCTCCCCAACGCTATGTGATGGCACTCCCTGTGATGTCAAGTGGTGAAAGATCATGTGTCATCACTTCCTGTGATGTAATTTTGTAGTGGAGGTCAAATGACATTACACCACTTCATGTGATGTCACTTGATGGGGTCAAACAACATCATTTCTGTGATGTCATCATGGAGGTCAAGGGTCGTGGGATTTCACTTCCCCTACCCTTGGCATTTTGGTGAAGTGACATCCATGTCGGTAGGACTCGACACCACTGCCTTTTCTAGATTATGCCCTGTTAATTCAAGTACTTTTAATTTTTGCTCTTGCTTTATTTTTACTGGAACATAGGGCGATCAAGATACCTTGCATGTAACATTGAAATGACTCCCATATCAAACCATCTCTATTAGTTTCCACAAACATTTTGGCTTCTTTAACAATTCTCTCCACCAACTAAGCATCTTGTAAAACAGACATGTTCATTATCCATGGGTTCAGCCTTTCTAAAACATAGTCCAGTGAAATTTCCATTGTTAGCAGATAGATATGAATACTCCCTATATCCCCAGTGTGAAAAGAACTCATCGCTTTCCCTGCAGTCAGTCTCATATCCATTCTGGAGTATGTGGCATGCGCCCCTGAGTGAAAACTACATTCCTTCCTTAGATCTCAGATGTTCTAATCTCCAAACGTCCATTAGTCTAAACTCACTCACAAGCTTCTGGAGCGCCTCGTGAATACCATCTTTCAGTCCCTTCTTTATGTTACTGCCCCTATCCATAAGTGGGTCCAGGACCTCATTGAAGTCACCCCCCAATTTGACATTAAACTGTCCCATGTTTTGTAGATTCTGTGCGACCTCCCTGAAAAATGAACCATTATCCCCTTTATTGGCATAGATGTTACAAATATTGATTTCTTTGTGCTGTATCTTACAGCTGACGGACATACTATGTATGGCCCCCCTATCTTTACTTTGGGATCATCTTGAGATAGGTACATTTTTTTCAAACAAGGTACAGACTCCTCTCGCGCTAGAACCAAAAGACGGACCAATGGCTTTCCTAATCCAGCCTTTACACACATTGTCCATGTCCACCTCTGTGTAATGGGTTTCATAAGATATCTGCCTCAGAGCTCTCAAGGTTTGACAAGACCGTCTTTCTTTTCACTGGATCCATGATTCTGTTCACATTCCAAGAAACCACTTTCAAAAAGGTTTTTTATATGCAACCATGTACAAATGTACAATCACGTCTGATGTGTTGATGTAAAATGATTAGAGGTAAGAGGATGAGCAAAACTGTAGTTGACCTATAGCATAAATTAGATGAGAATAGAAAAAAAGAAAAAAAGAAAAGATATAGTATTAGCTGCGTTACCCAGGTGCTACTGAACCCCACTTGCAATTCCCAAATGTGCGTGCCCTCTCTATATTATGTTCCTTTTCAGAGTACCCATCATCTAATTGTCAGCCTGCAGATGTGCATTCATCAGCCAAAGTACACAGTAGGCCGAACTATTCAGCTACAGAGCAAAGCCCTTCTGTGTGGAGTCCCCTCCAAAGAGGTCACCGCCTCAGCTTGTCATAGACCTGGAGCTGAACCATAACTGCAATTGCTGCAGCATCAAAACTGACCCATCGCTATAAATTATCACACAAAGACCAGTAGCAGCTAAGCTGATGACCGAAATGTGGTCCGGTCGTTATACCAACCTAGATCATAACAAGTGGAAGGCATATTCCACCTTAATACCAAAATCACAGCACAGACAGTGGTGGTTGATTCAATATTGTCCTTAATGACTGCCAAGTAGTGAACCCAGTCGCCAATATCCACTATCACAATAAGATCCACTATCACAATAAGATCCAACAAGGGAGGACCAGAGCGCAGGGTGCAGCGAACATGGGTCATGTTTTGTGATTAGAATCTCCCTCAAAGGTTTGTGATCATAACTGATGGTGAACCTAACACCCCATAAGCAAGGCAAAACATTTTCTGTCTCCCACTTTATTGCCAACAATGCTTTTTCTATGGTAGAGTAATTCCTTTCAGCCGTTCTTAACACTCTAGACGCAAACGCTATGGTAACTTCTATACTACCATCCTTTTGAGAAAAAACAGCTCCTAACCCATGGTTACTGGCATCCGTAGTTAAAACACTGGGGGCCTCATTACAGGTCGGGCGGTCCGGAATTAACAGTGGCGGTAAACCCGCCGCGACTGTTAATTCCGGACCGCCCGATCCCGAGTCCTGCAGGCGGGAGGTGATCTTCCCGCCAGGTCTGACCTGGCGGGTTGAACACCTCCTGCCTGCAGGCGGACGTGGAAACACCAGCACCATCACGAGATGGTGCTGGTGTTTCCACTTCCCCATTCCCATTGAGTCCTATAGGACAATAGGACTCAATGGGAATGGGGATTTACCGAATTCTGCCTCCGGAATTCCCGGGACACCAGGGTCGTAATGCCCTGGTATTTCCGGGAGTCACAGGGGCGGAATGGTAATATGAGTCCGGTAACCAGGTGGTTTTACCGCCGCGGTTACCGCCGGGCTCGTAATGAGGCCCACTGTCTTTGCTGGGATCAAAATTACTCAATGTGGGGGCCTTTGTTGAAGGAATTTTGATTTCCTGGAATTCTCTCTTACATTGCTCACTCCTCACAAATCATACTCCCTTTTTTTTACCAGACTTCTCATGTGGAATGATTTTTCTGCCAACCTAGGCACAAACTTAGGAAAATTAATAATATTGTTTATCAAATCCGATTTTGCTTGAAGGCCTGCCTCAGATATTGTGTGTCCTAAATACTGTATACTCATGTTATTGAATTTGCATTTATCTCTGCTCAGTGTCAGACTTGACTGCCCTCTAAAACTCAATGAGAACAGAACCGCAAGAGTTATCCTTGGCCTCAAGCCCAGGGACTGCATAACTCTGGCGCTAAAATCCCTTCACTGGCTCCCTGTGGCTGCAAGGATCGAATTCAAGAACCTCTGCATTGTCCACCATGCTTTCCGGGGCCTGGCACCTACTTACCTGCAATGTTGCTTACCTAAATACTGTCCCTCTTCAGCCCTCCGCTCATCTAACTCTAACCTTCTGCGAGTGAGGCGGTTCAGCAAGCAGAGATTTGGAGGGAGATCCTTATCCTCAGCAGGCGCCTCCCTCTGGAATAGCCTCCCTGCCACCCTCCGTCTTGAGCCTGATCTTCTTAAGTTCCGGAAACTCCTCAAGACCTTCCTCTTCTCCACCTCCTTCTCTCTCCCCCTACCCTATTAACCTAGCTCGCTGCTCTTCCATCTCTCCCTCCTCTTCCATAGAGCTTGCTGACTGGCCGCCTGCTGTACCTCAGAGTCTCACAGATCCCTGGCACCCCCGCCAGTCCTCTCTGCACTTGCCTCAGGGCCCTGCCCCCACTCCCTGTACTTGTAATCAAGCCTATAGAGCTTCTCTCTCTGCACTTACCCCAGTCTCTACCGACTGCGAGCACTTGGACCCCTGCTCCTCCCTTGCCTGTCCTGCACTTGCACAATCTGAATGCAGCTCTGCCTGAAGATCGTCTGTCTGTTCTCCCTTGTCTTCATCCTTTAATGTGCACTTGAAAAAAATGCAGAATTGCCGTCATGCCAATTTGCCATATCTAAACTGTTTAATCTATAATATTCACTTACTCTGCCTGTGCAGACCGTTATCATCTCAGATATTCAAGGACTCTGAGCGACTGTTGTTTTTCCCCGTGTTCCCATCCTCCTTGAACACTTTGAAACACTGCCTGTGTATATGCGCTTTATAAATAAACATTACCATTACCATCTTTGAATTGCTCCAGAGAAAGATTGCTTTACTGTTTGTTATTTCTTGAAGCTGGAGTTTTCCAAGCATATGTTGTCTTTGGTTTAGAGATCTGTGCATCCCTAGGCATCTTGACTTGCCCATCCTTAATGACACGTACTAATATAAATTGAGAAAACCTTCACCACAGTATTCCACCCTAATATTACAACTGCATTTCTCACTAGTTAACTTGGATGCAATAAACAAATGTTTAATGGACTTACACATGTTTAATATATGATGACTATAAAGTTCAACAAGTTGATCCTACTCGTTCTACTAATGTTTACTATTCCATAACCAGGCACTATTTTCTATGTTTCTTCCTGCGGAGTGCGGCACTTGAATGCCACCAAATATAAGGTTTATATCTCCAATTGTATGGCTTGCTATTGCCTTCCTGTTTTCCTTCCCTCATTTTCTTTTCCACATTTTCTCCGCTCCCTATTCTTCCCTGTTAGTTATTACTGATACATTTCTCTACGTATCATGCTCAATTAAACCGTGGCGTTGAAAAAGCATTAGGTCTAGTGCAAGAGACGTGTCCACTAAACGCGCTAACCAGAAACAGTGGTAAGATAAATAAAAGATTGAGCATTAAGCAACATTAAGCACGGAAGAAATTATTTTCTCAAACATTTCTACCAGCATTAGCGGAACGCTGTTCTTCCATACACAAGCTTTTTTAGCCACTGTTTACATGGATTCCAAGGACAACTGGGCATTGTGCAGAGAGAGTATCTGCTGACATTCTGGGATCAGAATTCTTTTATTGTAAACCCAGCAGGGATGGAGGTCAGCACTCTTTTATTGTAAGCACAGCAGGATGGAAAAAGCAAATAGTACAAAGCAATAATCATTAGGAGGCAAAATGAGTGCAGAACAAATGACAGTAGCACCAACGATCACATATGTTATGAGCAGGATCCCCTTCCAACGAGTAAACTGATGAGGAAAAGGCTGGTTAGTATGCTCCAATCGTTTCTGTGGGAACACAAACCTCTGAGATTGAAATTTTGGAAACTACAACTCTAGAATGAGAGAGGGGGACTAAGCATGCCAAGTTTGACAAAATATCACCAGGCATTTATAAGACACTTTTTGCCATTTATAAAAGAGCCATTTGACGATTGGTCTGTTGCTGAAACGAGTGTGGCTGGTCCACTGGGGCCATCAGCATTGCTTTCCACCACAAGCAAAGAGAGAGGTGAAACTTTGCTTTTAACTGAAGATTTAAGGTCTACTTGGGCGGATATTGCAATGTCTTTAAACAAGGAACCAGGTGTGATGGGCTCTGTATCTTTATGGCTGAATCCTTCCATTAAAATCGGCAACAAAACCCTGTTTTGGCCAAATTGGTATTTGGAAGGTTTTAGGAAAATTGGTGATCTATTTGAAGAAGGATCCTGGCTATCCTTTAAAGCCTTCAAGAGCAAATATGGACCTGAGGAATGTTCATTTGGAGAGTATTGCTTGCTGGGGGCTTGCTTAGGGCAGCTATACCTTTGGCAGAGCTCAGTGGCTCTGTTCTAATGATAACCATTGCTCACGTGGGGAGCCAGGAGCATATGGCATCGATGATGTACAAACTATTGAGTAATGGTTCAAAGGAAAATACAAAATTGCTGGTTTCCTGGAGAAATAGTCTTCAGGAAGAGATGACAGCACCAAGATGGGAGGTGTTGTGTGGAAATATCCTGCAAATGTCTATTAATATATGGGAGAGGGCTTGACAAGTGAAGTCACTAAACTGAGTATTTTGGACACCAGAACGTATGTGTAGGCAATGTCGAAGTCCTTCGGATGCCCGATGGGGATGCGGTAAGAAGAGAGGGACATTAGAACATATGATGTGGGATTGCTATAAGGTTAAATCTTTTGGGAGTTATATAACAGGAGTGATGAGAAAGTTCTAGGAGTGGACAGGGAACATGATTTTGGAACATTGACATTGATCCTATGTGAATGTGAAGATAAATATCTAGAGGAACTGTCATGCGATCAAGTTACTTGGATTTTGAGAGCTTCTATGGCTGCAAAACAGATCATTCTAAGAAATTGGAAAACTGCACATTTCTCGTATAAGAATGTGTGGTTGGAGGAGATCTACTCGATTGGCAATATTTAGAGAATTTTGATGAGATCACAGAGGAAAAGTAAAACCTTAGACAATATATGGAGCAGTTTTCTTGAATGCGATTTAGAGTGATTTGCAGTTGGGAGAAGCAACAAAGGAACCTGAAAGATAAGATACATTATAACCCCCCTTTTTTATTATTCTTTTTTTTGTATTGATCGCAGTTCAATTTGAAAAATTCTTGTTGTTCAAATGGGGAGGGGAGAATGTTTGTAAATTATTTTGCCAGATTTTATGGTTTTAATGTATTTGCATGTGTATTTGCTATGACAAAAATGTGAATTAAAAATAAATAAATAAAGAGTGGGGGGAGTACATGACAGTAGTTGAGCCTTCCATTAAAGCACCCACCATTGTTGACCATGATTGACCAGGTCTTGTAAGATTCCCTTTAGTTTAAAGAGTTAGCAAAAACATATGTTGCTCATAGCTACCAACTGGCATACACATTGTCATGCATATGTCCAGGATTACACCTTGTTTACCAAGAAATATGCAAGCAATCAGCAAGTCCATAGAGGCAACAGAAGTGACTTACACACCTGTTCTCAATATCAAAATAATTTACATCATGTGCCTTTTAGCATCACAACCACCAACAATTTGATGAATCAGATGGATTCCTCCAGATCACCAACCCTACCCATCACCTGTGGAGTCCTGCAAGGATCCATCCTCTCTCCTGTAATCTTCAATCATTACATGGAACTTCTCAGAACCCTCATGACAGCACACAACATCCACATCCACTTCCATCAATAAGCAGATGAAACACAGCTCTACCTCAAGATATCCTCCATCTGAGACATCTGCAGGCTGAAGGCCTGCCTCACATTGATCCAGTCCTGGATGCCCAGTGCTTACCTGAAGCTCATCACCGACAAGACCAGATTCCTACTATTGACCAACAACCCCGGCCACCCTGAAATCCAGACCTGGTGTTCTGCTATGAACCTCAAGGGTTTCATGTCCCTATTGACCACTAGTGCCAAGTACCTTGGGTTCGACACTGACAGGCAATTTTCCTTCACGGAGCACATGGTAAGGATTGGTACTACAATTCCATCTTGAGGAAAATCAAGCCCTTCATCCCAGACAACAACTTCATATCTGCTATCCAAGCCTTGCTCTTCTCCCACCTGGATGGTAGTAATGTAAGAGACAAAGGCGGTGCAAATTTCAAGTAGGCCATGAATTTTACCGACAACTCAGTCTCCTGCAGAAGGAGGATGTCAGTGCACAGCTCTTACAGTAATGCCCTTGGGGAAGGTATTCCAGCGATTACCCTGACACCCCAGAGATATGTCCTACATGCTGCTGAATGACTCATCAAAGGACTCTGCAAATTCAACCACATCACCCTAACCCTCAGAGAATGGCACTGGCTCCCCCTGCAAGCACATATCATCTTCAAATCCTGCTGCATCATCTTGTAGGCTGGGGCTCTCAAGTCTCAAAGCTACCATGCTGAGAAACTGGGCGTCTCCAGAGGCGTACGATCCACCAGAAGTAAGTAAATGTGCCGACTTGAAATCTGCCAGTGCAGGAATGAAAGAACCAGAAGACAGGCCTCCTCTATCTATGTCCCCAGACTCTGGAAACTCTTCATCGTCAACGCCAGACTTGTCCTTTCACTTCTACATTTCTGTAAGGAGCTCAACACCATCCTCTTCATGGAATGTCTCCTCCATAACACCTGAGTCCACATCCCCTCATCACCCCACATAACCTGAAAATGGGGGATCTGCTCCACCTGTTTCCTCTCCTGGTTCCTTGTTGACCCCTTACTGCCAAATTACCCACCCTCCCCTGTTGTTAGCTCCCCAGTCCCTTGTCTCTCTGCTTCCTTCACCTTTTACTTTCCCCTATGAGTTGTAAAGCACTCCATTACTTCCCAAATCTACATCCACACTCAAGAAATACCCTAACAATAATAATAATAATGTATGTAACTTTTATGAGCTTTTATTGGTCGAAATAAAGTACAAATAAGAGTAATAATAAGCACAAGAACTTACATCACTGAATTGCTTGCAAACACACTTTGATCAGTTAATAGTTAAAAAGATAATTCGACAACCTAACTAACACAGATAAAATGCTATTTTCATTGTTTATTAACCGTGTTACTGCAGTGATAGGTCAAACTTGTAGCAGTCATATGACCATGTTCTTCAATCATTTGCCCAGGTAGTGCTATTATATACCTGGATGCCTCCATCACATGTTCAAATATTGACCCCAAATGTCAAAATGGCTAGCTACAGCAATCTTGTGTGAGATATCGCGATTATACAGGTACAGTACAGTTCCTTGTATACAGTGCTGCTCCCCTGTGCCTGGCCATAGCCATCATATGCCATGTATTGCATTGGGCCTCATTTCGACTCAGGCGTTAAGGGGTTTACGGCGCCGTAAACGGCGCCGACCCTTAACGCCTGATTATAATGTTCCCTTTGCGGGATGGCTGTTTAACGCCTGCTTTTTGCAGGCGTTAAAAGCCATGCCGCAAAGGGACCTTGGCGATAATTACGGCACCGTAATTTACGGTGCCGTAATTATCGCCTTTCCCCATTCCCATTATGCCCTATGGGGCAAAAATGGGAATGGGGAAGGGGCGATTGGTGAATGGGGAATTACCGCCCCACTCACCTAAGAATGGGGCGGTAATTACGCCATCCACCATGGCGGAATTGCAACCTTAGCGGCATGGACCATGGTGCTAATAGCACCATGGTCCTCCGCCAAGGTTGTAATGAGGACCATTGCCTCCACATCTGAACCTCCGCCTTTATTTGCCCTGGTACTAACTTTATATGGCCAGATGGTGCGTCCCTAAACCAGTTACTTCCACCATGTGGCAGATTCCATCGACCAAACAACTAAGTACACAAACCATATGCCAGACATTGTGGTTGTTTGTCAGGTTCTGAACTCTTATTCTAGGTACAGACATCATATGTCAGATATTGCCACTGAATTTCATACACTCCTGGCATATGCCAGGTAATGCCATTATATGTCCAAATACCAAAATCATTTTCCTGGACAAAGGTCACCCAAGGCCCACTGTGACCTTTAAGTCTGCCTACCCTTGTGGTCCTGCAGAGGGCACTCTATTGGTACTCTGAGAATGAGATACACCCTCCCTCTTCCCTGGCGTGGCAGTCTATGATGAGGCTTGGACTTGTATGCCCCACCTATATTTCTGCAGAGCGAGCTATGTGAGTTGGTAGAGCAAGGAGTGCTAGGGAGATGGCCCCCACTTCTTGGCGCTCAGTCTTCCCTTCCCTGCAACGGGCTTCTCTTTCCACTTGTATGACTGCGAAGGAATGGAGAGAGGCTGGTTTCTGGAGCAAACCATGTGCTGGTTTCTGCGGTGTGATTCTGCTATGCTTCTTGGGTGGCTTTTTTCCCCACTCCCTGACACGCCATACTGTGTCAACCTCTTAGCTCGACAGTAGCTAATAAGTGGCTTCTGAAGGGCTGTGGAGACAAGGAGGGGGACCCACAGGGAGCCTCTCTGTCCAGGAGTTCCTCTCTCACTAGGGCGAAGGCGCAGTGGTCTCAAAGGGAGCTACTGGTCTTGCAAGTAAAGCCACAGAAGTCCCCCAATGGATGACAATGACAAGAGGGAAATCTTGATTACTGTTCTCCCTTTAGTGGTCTTTTCTACTGAGTCAATTGAACTGGGAAGCAACCAAGCCCTGTACAAGAGGGCAAGGGTCAGAGTCTGTGAGGGCTGTGGGTGCAGGGGAGGGGGAACTCAAGTGATCTTATTTTTCTCTTACAGTCAGCAAACCATGTTGTTTTGTATGTATTTAGCTGAAGCCAGCTGTTAATTATTAAACATGTGTACAAGTTCTACTGTTGTGAAAGGAGGATATCACAGGGGCAACGCGCTGGCCTTGGGAGCAAGACTACGAAGAGCAACAGAAGTTCGAATCCCGGATCCGCGCTTAGAAAACTAACTCAGGTACGGTATTAGGCGCGTTATATAAATACACATAGCCTTGTGCTCGTTAGTCATAGTATTTATTATGACTGTCCCTACTTCTATACTTTTTCCTCTGCTGTTGTTTGACTCTTGGTTACTTGATCAAAAGTGGCTGGCTTGGCTTTTGGCAGTTCTGGCAAGCACTGCAAGTGTAACAGGCGGGGGCAGGTAACCTGTGCCCCATGGCTGTCAGAAAAGGGGGAGGGCATGGGCAGCCTTAGCACTAGCTTACAAACGCAGCTACCCCCTCTCTTCCCCCCCTCCTCCGTTGCATGTCCCGCACAAGGGCAGTCACACCATCCCCAGCAGAAGCAATAAGAATGAAGGGCAATGTGTTAAACAACTTGCCCTTCCTCCCGAATGGGGTGCGAAGCAGCAGTGACAGGAGGGGCAGGAAGTAGGCAGGGAGCAACAGTGTTACGCACCACAGGGAGTGATTGCCATCGGCATCATCTGGCTGGAGGGAGGGCCAGAGGGGGGGCTGGCAACATAGCCCCCCACACAGGCGCAACAAAGACCCAGCCAGCGTGAGGATCTGCAGCGGCAGATGCGCAGAACCTCTCAGCCTTTGTATCCAATGGGAACATCACAGCTCCCATTGCATTCTATGGGCGGAGGGGGCCCATTTGCAGGCAGGTAGTTCACCGGGGCCATAGCCTCATGTAGGAGCTCCTGTGTGCCCTGGACATGCAGGTAGAGGTAAGTCAGAGGCATGTAAGTGAGGAAATCCGGAGGCGCCTAGAGGTTCGTGTTTGAGCACCCTTACATAAAGCAGGGATTGTAAACATAGAATTCTGTTGTCTGGTGAACAGAAATATGTTTTACTTTGAACATGCTTAATATAAAAGCGTGCAAACCCTACGTTGTTCGGCCTTCAAATGTATAAGTTAATGTTAATGTTAATGTTAATGTTAAAGGACATTTGTACCGCGCACTATCACCACCGGAGTGGTCCCCTGGCGCTCTGGCGGCTCTGAAAGAGGGAGGGAAAGGTGGGTTAGTGGGTGGAGGCTGGAAAAGTGCAAGAGAGAAATGATGTGCTGTTGGCAGCCTCAGCCCGGTGGGTCCGGCAGCTGGGCCTGGGGGTGTATGCGGCCGGTAGTCGTCGTGTACTGATGTGCGAGTATATGTGTGTTTATTGTTTTGTTGTTGCAGTGTAGTGAAGTTTGTGCGGTTTGTTGTGCTGGAGGTTTGTGGTTGTGTTTGGTATGGAGTTTGAGAGGTGTATGCAGAGGAGGAAATTGTTAGTGGTATTGGTTAGTTGGTATCTCTATCCTGAATTGACCAGTTGGGCTTGCGTAATCTCACACGATCGGGTGCTTGGGCAAGTTAGGTATATGGGTATTATTTAAGTACTCTTTGTGAAATTACAGTGCATTTTGAGAAGATGTCACCATCTCAGAATGCACAGTGCTTTGACAAAGAGTGCTTAAATAAATCCTGGTTGTCAAGTAAAATACCTTTCTAAAACCTGTGCAAGTTAGGGTTTGCACACTGTTACATTAGGCATATATGTAGCAAAAAGTATTTGCTTCAATACAGAAACACATGTACTATGTCTAAGCCTAATTTAATGGTGTGCAAACCCTAACTTTTACCTGTTTTCGGACTTCAAAGTTATTTACTAGGTATATGGACAATATTTAAGCACTCTGTGAAATTACATAACATTTTGAAATTGTAATGCCACCATACCAGGAACAAACGCTGCCATTATGGGGCAAAACCTTCACAGGTTTGTCATTGAAGGGGAATGGCGGCATTAAAGGAGCAAATGAGTTTCTTGGCTCTCATGGGAAACACCACATGAGACAATGGTGTCTTCTAATCTTCGTCTGTGATCGGATGTGTGCGCCTTCCCGGTAACTTCTAATGTGCATCCCATTTCTCTGCTGTGGTATGTGTACCTTCCTTGTTGCTTCAGCCTGTCTCCTGTAGCCACGCTTCAGCACTTGCACATGCAATGAGACTGCTGGTCTATGTCCTGCATCCTCATAGATTGTAATCCATGCCAGTGGTCGAAGTGTGCGAAAAGAAGTAGTGGAACTATGTTCCCTAGTGGCCTGCCCCCGGTCCCCACAAACACCATCGCCATGCGCCCTCCCACACACAATACAAACGCCCAAACACATCCACCTGCTGTTTAAGGGAACATTCAGCACAGTGCACTGATAGTAAACGTTTCAACTTCTTCCTACACTTTTATTTCAAAACCAAACAATTCTGGAACGGTTTCTTTTTAAAATAAAAGTATAGGAACAGTAAAACTTAATTTTAAAAAGTAGAGGAGCACCGCTCCCAACCACTCCCGCCCACTTCGACCACTGATCCATGCCCTCTTTTTGTAGAGTATGTATACCTTTTGGCTGGCTCCCAATCTGTGTCCTGTATCCATTTTAGGGAAAATGGAACATCCTTGTGGCTTCTAAAGACATAACTCAGAGCCATATTCTCTCGTATGTTTCCCCTGCCCATGATGCTTAGTCGGAGTTCTGTGTCTTCGCTAGGGTATGTGTAACTGTGGTAATTCTTTCCCTGGCAATGTGGCTTGTGCAAGCTCCTTAACCCTCAGGCCAGGCAGGGACCACATACCACCCCCCACAGATCAACTGCAAGCTGAGGGTCACATGGGTGACTGCTGCAGTCAGTCACACCCTTCTCAACACCTCTTACTGTGACCTGCTGGATGATGTCATGGCGGTGCACCTGCCCCTTCCAGCTACTTCACAGGTGCTGGCCCACCCCTAGGCACTGTTTCTTATTCATAGCGGTGCCCCATGCACCATGTGGCTAACCATTATCATTGCTGCCAGCCCGCACATACTCAGCTGTTCAACAGTGGCCCCATGCCCTGGGGGGCCGCCGCAATTCATTCACTATTACCTTGTGAGGTCCCACGCCTTATTGCTCTTCTGTTCCGGTGCCCCGTGGGGTGCCACGTTCATCGTCGCCGGCCAGACTGAAGCCTGTTAATATTTGGGGTGATCCGTGCCTTGTGGAGCCCTTACATTCACACCCATTTCGCCTGATAAAGTCATGTCCTTTTTCATGGGGCCCCATGCCATGGTGGCGGCCATACTCAATGCTGCGTCCTGTATTGCCTGGATTTCCCTTAGTCTGTGTACCATTGCGTGGGGGATACAGCCGCACTCTCGTCCGTCTTGTTATACGTGGAGCTCACCCCCTACCTCCTCCATGCATGTGTGGCAGAGAGGAGTGAGCCCATGCTGACTCTCTGGGGCGGTGATGCCAGTCAAGGAGGAGCAGGAGCTCTCTTCACCCGGGTCACCTCATGTTTGATGCCTTCAATGCCCCGCCCATCTAACACCGGGCGTGCTGGACTTGGACACAGAGCTCGCTTGCGCATTTTCCCAGGTCACTCCAGACATAAGCGGCCCGGGAAGGCTGTACTTCAGGGCTTGCACTGTGGGCAGGCAAAAAGGGGTCATAACTGCACCACGTGGTCCAGGGCCGCACCTCACATGCTGCTAGGGGCTGGTGCTGTAAGTCTGAATCGGGAGACGGACAAGGTGGCATTTTGGGTGAAGTGTTTATTTTTAACAACCAAAACCTACTCTTTCTCTAAGTTCCTCAGCCCTACTCTAATGGAAAGGTGAAGGAGTCTAAAAGAGTGCCTTTCAGGATGTCCACTGTCCAGAAACCTAGTATAGTCTGATGTTTGTCCCTACTACTATAAACAAAAAAGTTGCAGTCTGTGGCAGTCTACTCTCTACTCCGGTGTGACCAGAGTCTTTCTACAGCCACCTCTTGTTTTGTCGGTGGACCCATAAAAACCCCTCCTAACTGCGGAGCAGCCGCGGAGTTGGCTGCAGAGTTGCAGTCTGTGGCAGTCTACTGTCTACTCCGGTGCGACCAGAGTCTTTCTACAGCCTCCTCCTGTTTTGTGGGTGGACCCATAAAAACCCCTCTTAACCGCGGAGCGGCCGCAGAGCGGCCGCGGAGTTGGCTGCAGAGTTGCAGTCTGTGGCAGTCTACTCTCTACTCCGGTGCGACCAGAGTCTTTCTACAGCCTCCTCCTGTTTTGTGGGTGGACCCATAAAAACCCCTCCTAACCGCTGAGCGGCCGCAGAGTTGCAGTCTGTGGCAGTCCGTGAGCAGGTGGGGAAGGCACCCATCACCACATGGAGGACAGACGGGGGGAATTGCCTTCCTCACCACTACTGGGAGGCGAAGATGAGGAGGAGCGGTGGATGAAAAGTTCAAGCTTAAGGCTTGCCTCCCAGAGACTTGACCTACCCCGCCCCTGATCAAGACCAAGGCACCCACCAAAAGCGGGGCTTCATAACGCCATCCTCTCAAAACAACTGCAGCATGTGCCCCCTACAGAAGAATTACCCCAGGGCAAGGGGGAAGTCCAAGCGACCTGCCAAGGAAAAGTCGCATCCAGCGATAAAAAATTGCAAGCCTGCTTCACCGCCGTCACCAAGAATACACCTGCACTAGATTGGGAGGACTGTGAGCCGAAATCGGCGATAGAGACGGGGAAACCTCATGCGACAAGTTCCCAGTGCAGCCGACCGAAGGGTGGTCCCCCAACTCGAAACGCCGGAAATAGCCCAGGAGGGCTCACAAGGTACTAACCGGACCATCCCTCCTTTACTCACCGTGAATGTGGAGCCCGTCACGTCGGGGTTCGCACAGGATGGAGCAGCTGGCCCCAGCCAGGAGGACCGCTGGCACCCCGACTGGCTCCGAATGCGTCATCGGAGAAGGAGGCGGCACGAGCTCAAATCCAGGTGGATGAGAGCGAGGCTCCACTTCCTGAAGGGGGCGGAGCCAAGGATCAACAGAGCGAAGGGGCCAGACCAAAAGAAGATGTTCAACTTGTTACGCCGCAAATCCACTCAATTCAAGAGAGAGAAGTTCTTCTTGTTACGCCGCAAATTCACTCAAGACAAGAGAGTGAAGTTCTTCCCATTGACTCTCCGCCTACATTTATTTTCCCCAAAAAAACACAAAAAAACGCATCCTTCCAAAAACAAAAAAAAAAACAAAAGAATCAAAAGAAAAAGAAAGGAACACTCAACAAACCATTGCTTTACAAGAAAAAGAAATCCTCGGACAAGATCCTGGCTAACTCAGCAATTTGTAACTCCCTAAAAGCATATTTTTCCAGCCAAGGAAAGCGGAAATATGACGTTCTCCTCGAATTGACAGACGCGGAATTGCTGGACACCAGGTCCAACCTCGCTGGAGGTCCAAAAGCATGTAAGTTTCCCTATACACCAAAAGAGGATGACCTATATCCTGTTGGTAAAGAAAATACTCTCGAGGACTCTTCTCAGCTTGAAAGCCCCAAGAAAGGCTCTCCTGTCTCATTTGAAAGTCCGAAAATTGCCCCTCTTAATCTTCCTCTAATGAGACCGTCTCCCTCTCCTGCAGACTGCCCCCGGGCAAGTAGCCCCAAGGGACTCTTGTGCCACCCCCTTGCACCTCAAACTACTCGGACCCACTCAATCAACAATACAGCAAATGAGGGCGCTGAAGACCCTCTCGTTCTGAAGCCACTTCTCCGCCCTGTCAAGACTCCAGCCAAAATCCAATCACACCGGGTCCTAGCTGCCGCCTTATGAGACAAAGATTTCCACTCACCTAGGGTCCCACCACAGTCTTCTACCCCACCCTGCCACCCTCACATTTCACCTCGAAGGAATAGTGATGGGGGGTTCCAAACATAAGAAGTTCTAAAGGAAACACCACCAAAGGATGGGGGGTTCCAAACAGAAGAAGTTCTAAAGGAAACACCACCAAAGAAGCGAGACCTGACAACATTGATGTCAGCACTGACGATCGCGGTCACTCCATTTGGAAAACTATATGAAGCTATTAATGACACGCTAAAGGACCAAACGACTCTGATTGCAATGACCCAAACCAAAATGACATATCTTGAGGGATATATAACCGCCAAAGAAAAAGTTGACAGCGTCATTTATGACAAAATTATAGGAGACCTAACACGAACCAATCCTGCAATTTCAACTCCTCTACCCCAACCAATTCTAATTAAGGACTCAAGAGACTGTGCATCACAGACAGATTCAACCACTGAGATAGAACTAGACCTGCAAGATCAGACCCAGTCAGCAGACAAGCGGTCTTCCAATAAAATTTGCTTTGACTTTGGAAAAAAGCCTTCAAAAAATCAAAAATCGAAGGAGAATATTGAACCCCCTCGCCAATTTGTATTTGAAGGAGTCAAAAAGGGAATGGCCAAATCATGCCTGAAAGAATCAGCCCCAAAACAACTTCCTCTCCCTTTTTTGACGAACGCATCCAAAGTCTCAACAAAAGCATCACTTGCCCAATCAACTAAGCCAAATGGAGTTAAAAAAAAAAAACATCCTTCAAGATCCAGCGACAGCCCCTTTAGGTCAGGCTCTGGGAAACGGCCGGGTCCTTCAGTTGAAAAACAGAGATTTGGTTCCTAAACCAAGCTCGTCCTGCGGATCCACAAAATCTCCCATCCAGGTCTGTCATTTCGTCAGAAGTCCCTTGCCAACTTCACCGCTACACTCACCAATTATCGTGGAAGATTTCCTGAGAGATGAAGCCTCTATGAACATCACTCTCCACTCGTCTCTTGGGAGTTGCAGTCAAAGACAAACTGACGAACGTGAGGGAGAAAGACTGCCGACAAATACTAACCGTGTAACATCTCCAAGATCAAAAAAACGAAGGTCAAATAGTGAAAATAAGAAAAAGGTCTGGCTTAGCCCAAACCAGAGATATCCTAGAGGGCCGGATTCTCTAAGAGTGAAACCTGGGTCATTAAAAAGAAACTACGCAGAAGTAAAATCACCTAAGGACACTGTCGACGACCGGAAAGACGGTCTCAACTTGTACAAAAAACCAAAGGAATCCATTGTACAGAAAGAAAATAACTATTTCAGAGACAGCAGTCGGAACCAGAAAATAGCAAAACAACAAAGGCTAGCTCTTGCAACAGTTTTTAAGCTAGAACAGATCCCGGCAAACTTCGAGAAGACAACCCTAAATAGGGGAACGGTACTGAAAATTCTGAAACGCACCAGAGATCTCGAAGAATTGACGACGGAGGACCTGATACTAGTACAGCCTTACCACAAAGACCAAAAAGCTAAGGCGTACTTACATATAAGAGCAGAAGCTAAATGCAGATGGTCCAAAGAAGGCAAAGCAGACCTCCTAAAAAAGGTCTACTTTATTACATAGGTGAAAAGAGCTTCGAGCGATTGTAAACTTCAATCCAAAGAGAACTCTTATCCGCCTGGGAAAATCCACTACAGGTCAAAAACAGAGTAAAATGCGCAAAACCTGACCCCAAGGAGAGACTCGGCCCCATGGTCGAACAACACTGGCATGAGCAAGAACTGACACTCTCCGATAAGGAGACCCACTGAAAGAAACGTTTATAGACCAAGTGAAATGCAGGACAAAAGATTCCCGTCTAAGAAAAAGAATCCGTCTCACTCAGAAACTAAGACTGAGCAAAAACTGTCTGACAGAATTTATAAAATCTCGAGACACTCGGAATCTTCGTCAGCCAAGAACAACTTGTCAACATTTGCACCAATTAAGCAACTTTTGGCATGGCTTCCAAAAACCTCTTCAAGCCACTCAAAGAAATAGCAACAAATACCCAGTGAAATGGCGAAATTAACCAAAGATGGAACTAGCATAAAAGACCCAAGGCCAGAACCTGATCTCCAAACTCGAACACTTAAAATGATGTCTTGGAACACCAGGGGTTATCCTCACCTCACAAAACCGGGGGGAGTAAACCTTGGGGAATTTGACATAATTACTCTCCAAGAAACATGGCTCCTCAAACCTCCAACAATTGATGGCTTTTCAGTCGTCGTTTACCCAGCAAACAAAGGCCGTTTGGGTCGTCCATCAGCTGGTCTCCTTGTGGCAGTCCGTTCCGGTTCTGGACTTTCAATTCAGAAGAAGCTTTCTGCTACTCAAACTCACTTGGCAGTATTAATAAAGTGGGAACGACTGGATGCGAAGAGTCACTCTATGATCTCCTCTTTGATTACCATAATCACAAATTATTGGAATCCTCAAGTCAGCTCAGATAGACTCTTCCTAGCAACCATCGAAACCGAGATCAATGGCATCATGACTGGCCAAAATAACCCCCTTATAATTCTAACTGGAGACTTGAATGCCAAATGCCCGACGGGACTCCCGAGAAGCACTTCACCACATCCGACAAGCCAGATGGAATCACGTGGTAAGCAATGGCAATCCCTCATGGATTCTAGAAACCTCTACAATATTGATCACTCTCTTCCTCCGGCCATCTATATTCCCACTTGGGAAAGAGGTTCTCACGAAGGGACGATAGACTACATATATGTCTCAGAGTCGATGCTGAGCCGAATTACAACTTTTGAGGTCATAAGGACAAAAGCAAGCGACCATAACATCCTGAAAATCACATGGCCGACTGAAGGGAGTGATAGAATTCGAATGCCAGAAAAAATTGAATCAAATGCTCAAGGAAACCGCTTACGACTCACAGCGGAACGAATTAAAGAACTGTCCAAAAACTACGCAACCCACTGCTTGCGGGAAAATAGGGGGACAATAAATTCAACTGACTACCAACCCTTATTGGTTCCGTATCTGATACCCAGGAAGCCAAATCCAAAGGGTACCCAGCAACCATTAAACACCTACGACAAAGAGCTGGTAATGAAACGTCGCACCCTGAGAAGGCTGAAGAGGCAGGCAGCAACCTCTGAATCGGATGAACTAAGGGAAACCTACCTAAATGAACAAAAGCTGTACAAATCCTGGTTAAGATTCCAAAGAGCTCTCCTCTATCAACATGACTCAGAAGAAATGCTGAGAAAATTGGCAGATAAGAACTCAGGTGCTTTCTGGCAATTGATTAGGAACACAGGCGACGGGTCAACCGCAATAGGATCGAACAACGTCTCAGAAGAAGTCTGGAAATTACACTTCTCCAAGATATTCCAGCTCCCCAGGCAAACTATTCCTCTCTGGGATCTGAGTCAAATTCAACCACCTGGGAAGACTTCTCAAATGAAGAAGACATTGTACTGGCCATCAGGCGTCTTAAATCCTCCAGAGCTCCTGGCCCTGACGGAATCACCAACATAGACCTAAAAAACCTCCCAGAGGAGTGGGCGAACTTCATTGGCCAGGTGTTCAAAAAATGTTGCACTACAAGATCGATTCCGAAATCCTGGCGCTGCGCAGTAATCGCTCCCATCTACAAAAAAGGAGACAGAACCGACCCAGGAAACTATCGCCCCATTGCGCTTTTGGAAACAATTGGTAAGCTCTACGGATCATTCCTCTTAAAGAGCTTCCAAAATTGGGCCAAAACAGCCCCCTGCCAAGACCCTTGTTTCGAGCAGGGTTCATGAAAAACTCAGGGACCACAGCCAACATCATGATGCTAAGAGCTATAAAGGCCAGACTCACGCCAGGGCCCGGGAAAGTATACCTGGCGCTCATAGATCTCAGTCAAGCCTTTGATCAAATAGACAGATCTCTGCTGTGGTCCAAATTGGAACAATGGAAATGTCCGAGCAAAATTCTTGACCCAATAAAGGCTTTTCACAACAAGACGTCAATTAGGGTCAAGTTAGATCAAGCAGGCCGGTTGTCCGAAGAAATTCCGACGCTCAGAGGGGTGAAACAGGGCTGCTCGCTGGCCCCGGTCTTGTTCATCTCCTTTCTTGGAGACCTTAAAGAAAACGCCAGCAAGACTAGATCTTTCCCTCCAAAAATTGGTGAGACTTCTGTGGCTCGTTTATTATATGCTGATGATATCATCCTTCTTGACCAGACTGAAATTGGTCTCCAAAGACAGCTCGACAACTTGGCTAAATACATCTCAAAAAACAACTTAGAGATCAATAAGGAGAAAACAGAAATCTTGATACTTGGACAGCTGCCAAGAAAGAACCCAAAAAACTTCAGATGGCATATTGAAAACTCGACCATAGAAGTGGTGAAGTTCTTCAAATACCTGGGGGTGACGATGGATAACTCAAAGTCTGAGACTTCAATGCCAAACCGTCTATGGGACAAGACTCGAAAACTCACTACCCAGGCAAAAATAATCGACAGGAAATACGGCCGGTCTTCGCTTCTACCGGCCATAACATTTTACAAAGGCAAAGTAATTCCGAGCTTGGCATATGGATGTGAGGCAATGCCAGCGATTCCCACTGCGATTTGGCCAAAATTGGAAGCCTACTTTTGGCGTAAAGTCCTTCAGCTTCCCAACTCCACACCTATCTCGATCATCAGAAGAGAATTGGGAATCAACTCCCTGCTGTTATTGAGGCAGGTGAAATGGCGCTGTTTAGGAAAATAATAATACAGGACTCACCGCCCCTGTATAACATAATCAAAACCGAAATGGCAGAAGGAAGGAACAAGTCTCTTACCACCTGGGCAGCCAAGCAGCGAGCACATTTTGTCAACAGTGGATGTTCTGAAGAGGAACTGATTCGAAATCCTACGAAAATAAAACGGAAAATGGACCAATTGGATTGGATAGAGACTTTAACACTAGCAGGAAACAACAAACTCCTCACTCATCTGAACTTCCAACCCAAAAAATTACATTCAACTACTGAAGTCCTAAAATGATTCCCAGATAAGGCCTTAAGATCTATTTTTCTGAGATCTCGTCTTAACCTGCTCCCGACCAACGAAATAAGGGCCATCAGGGGCCAATCGCAAACAAATCAATGTCGCTTATGCAAAACTGAACACGAGCCTGAATCGGTAAAGCACCTCCTGATGCACTGCACTAAAACGAAAAAATGGTGAAGAGCATTTTTGAGACCACTGATTAATCCTAATCTCCTGTACGAAGAAGACGTCTGGTGGAACCGCCTCCTGAGTGGATCTAGGACTACATGGTCAATAGCAACAATAAACATTTTAAAGGCAGCCTTAGAGGCATGTTTCCTTAAAACCAACGAAGAAGAGAGACAAGGTTCTGACCAATAAAAGTTGGAACTGGAATCTGAATCCGCTGTGAACATCAGAAGGGAACTTCTAAACTTTTAAACTGTGAGAAGGCTGGAAAGAAGAAGAAAACGAAACTTTGAAACTCTAACTTCAAGACTTTCTTCTTCCTCTTCTTTGCAAAATCATTGAATTGATAAAAGCAAATAAATAAAAATAAATAAAAAAAGAGCCTAACTTTAACAAAGGTACAAGAAGGGCCTTTGCCCCAAACACATGAAATGGTTGCTTTCTGACCCTGTCGTTATGTCCTTTTATCAGAAAAGGGGCTCCAGGCCACAAGGCACAGGTTACATTTAAGCTTCCCTTCATCGGGGTGCGTATCAGTCTATGGTTTGTGGGTAGTCTTTTTCTCCCTGTATTACCATGGACATTGTCTGTGGTCTTGCTTTTACTTTAACCCTTGGCATCCCCTGGTTCTTACATTTACAACAAGCACTCTCCTTGGGCTCCCCACCGAGGAGGCTCTTGGTATTTCCTCCAGCTAATTATCTCAAGGCTTTTACCCCTCTTTCGGTCTTGTGTCTCACACCCCGCCTTGGGGTCTGGCTTCTCTTCCCCCGCCTTGGGGTCTGGGTTCTATTCCCCCGCCTTGGGGTCTGGCTTCTCTTCCCCCGCCTTGGGGTCTGGCTTCTCTTCCCCTGCCTTGGGGTCTAGGTTCTATTCCCCCGCCTTGGGGTCTGGCTTCTCTTCCCCTGCCTTGGGGTCTGGCTTCTCTTTCCCTGCCTTGGGGTCTGGCTTCTCTTCCCATGCCTTGGGGTCTAGGTTCTATTCCCCCACCTTGGGGTCTGGCTTCTCTTCCCATGCCTTGGGGTCTGGGTTCTATTCCCCTGCCTTGGGGTCTGGGTTCTATTCCCCCGCCTTGGGGTCTGGCTTCTCTTTCCCCGCCTTGGGGCCTGGCTTCTCTTCCCCCACCTTGGGGTCTGGGTTCTATTCCCCCTCCTTGGGGTCTGGCTTCTCTTCCCCCGCATTGGGGTCTGGCTTCTCTTCCCCTGCCTTGGGGTCTGGCTTCTCTTCCCATGCCTTGGGGTGTGGGTTCTATTCCCCCGCCTTGGGGTCTGGGTTCTATTCCCCCACCTTGGGGCCTGGCTTCTCTTCCCCCACCTTGGGGTCTGGGTTCTATTCCCCCGCCTTGGGGTTGGGTTTCTCTTCCCCCACCTTGGGGTCTGGCTTCTCTTCCCCCGCCTTGGGGTCTGGGTTCTATTCGCCCGGCTTGGGGTCTGGCTTCTCTTCCCCCGCCTTGGGGTCTGGTTTCTCTTCCCCCGCCTTGTGGTCTGGCTTCTCTTCCCCTGCCTTGGGGTCTGGCTTCTCTTCCACCGCCTTGGGGTCTGGTTTCTCTTCCCCACCTTGTGGTCTGGCTTCTCTTCCCCCGCCTTGGGGTCTGGTTTCTCTTCCCCCGCCTTGGGGTCTGGCTTCTATCACCCCACCTTGGGGTCTGGTTTCTCTTCCCCCACCTTGGGGTCTGGGTTCTCTTCCCCCGCCTTGTGGTCTGGCTTCTCTTCCCCCGCCTTGGGGTCTGGCTTCTCTTCCCCCGCCTTGGGGTCTGGCTTCTCTTCCCCCGCCTTGGGGTCTGGGTTCTATTCCCCTGGCTTGGGGTCTGGCTTCTCTTCCCCCGCATTGGGGTCTGGTTTCTCTTCCCCCGCCTTGTGGTCTGGCTTCTCTTCCCCCGCCTTGGGGTCTGGCTTCTCTTCCCCGCCTTGGGGTCTGGTTTCTCTTCCCCCGCCTTGGGGTCTGGCTTCTCTTCCCCGCCTTGGGGTCTGGTTTCTCTTCCCCCACTTGTGGTCTGGCTTCTCTTCCCCCGCCTTGGGGTCTGGCTTCTCTTCCCCCGCGTTGGGGTCTGGTTTCTCTTCCCCTGCCTTGTGGTCTGGCTTCTCTTCCCCCGCCTTGGGGTCTGTCTTCTATCACCCCGCCTTGGGGTCTGGCTTCTCTTCCCCCGCCTTGGGGTCTGGCTTCTCCTACCATGCCTTCGGGTCTGGGTTCTATTCCCCTGCCTTGGGGTCTGGGTTCTATTCCCCCGCCTTGGGGCCTGGCTTCTCTTCCCGCACCTTGGGGTCTGGGTTCTATTCCCCCGCCTTGGGGTCTGGTTTCTCTTCCCCCACCTTGGGGTCTGGCTTCTCTTCCCCCGCCTTGGGGTCTGGGTTCTATTCCCCCGGCTTGGGGTCTGGCTTCTCTTCCCCCGCCTTGGGGTCTGGTTTCTCTTCCCCCGCCTTGTGGTCTGGCTTCTCTTCCCCCGCCTTGGGGTTTGTCTTCTCTTCCCCCACCTTGGGGTCTGGCTTCTCTTCCCCCTCCTTGGGGTCTGGTTTCTCTTCCCCCGCCTTGTGGTGTGGCTTCTCTTCCCCCACCTTTGGGTCTGGCTTCTCTTCCCCCGCCTTGGGGTCTGGCTTCTCTTCCCCCGCCTTGGGGTCTGGTTTCTCTTCCCCCGCCTTGTGGTGTGGCTTCTCTTCCCCCACCTTTGGGTCTGGCTTCTCTTCCCCCGGCTTGGGGTCTGGCTTCTCTTCCCCCACCTTTGGGTCTGGCTTCTCTTCCCCCGCCTTGTGGTCTGGCTTCTCTTCCCCCGCCTTGGGGTTTGTCTTCTCTTCCCCCACCTTGGGGTCTGGCTTCTCTTTCCCCTCCTTGGGGTCTGGTTTCTCTTCCCCCGCCTTGTGGTCAGGCTTCTCTTCCCCCACCTTTGGGTCTGGCTTCTCTTCCCCCGCCTTGGGGTCTGGCTTCTCTTCCCCCACCTTGGGGTCTGGCTTCTCTTACCATGCCTTCGGGTCTGGGTTCTATTCCCCCGCCTTGGGGTCTGGGTTCTATTCCCCCGCCTTGGGGCCTGGCTTCTCTTCCCGCACCTTGGGGTCTGGGTTCTATTCCCCCGCCTTGGGGTCTGGTTTCTCTTCCCCCACCTTGGGGTCTGGCTTCTCTTCCCCCGCCTTGGGGTCTGGGTTCTATTCCCCCGGCTTGGGGTCTGGCTTCTCTTCCCCCGCCTTGGGGTCTGGTTTCTCTTCCCCCGCCTTGTGGTCTGGCTTCTCTTCCCCCGCCTTGGGGTCTGGCTTCTCTTCCCCCTCCTTGGGGTCTGGTTTCTCTTCCCCCGCCTTGTGGTCTGACTTCTCTTCCCCCACCTTGGGGTCTGGCTTCTCTTCCCCCGCCTTGGGGTCTGGCTTCTCTTCCCCCTCCTTGGGGTCTGGTTTCTCTTCCCCCACCTTGGGGTCTGGCTTCTCTTCCCCCTCCTTGGGGTCTGGTTTCTCTTCCCCCGGCTTGGGGTCTGGCTTCTCTTCCCCTGCCTTGGGGTCTGGCTTCTCTTCCCCCGCCTTGGGGTCTGGCTTCTCTTCCCCCGGCTTGGGGTCTGGCTTCTCTTCCCCCGCCTTGGGGTCTGGCTTCTCTTCCCCCGCCTTGGGGTCTGGTTTCTCTTCCCCCGCCTTGGGGTCTGGTTTCTCTTCCCCCGCCTTGTGGTGTGGCTTCTCTTCCCCCACCTTGGGGTCTGGCTTCTCTTCCCCCGCCTTGGGGTCTGTCTTCTATCACCCTGCCTTGGGGTTGGGTTTCTGTTACCCCGCCTAGGGGTCTGGTTTCTGTTTCACCATCTTGGGGTCTTCTCTTTGTTACCACACCTTAGGGTCTGGTTTCTGTTACTCTACTTTGGGGCCTGGTCTGGCCTCTCACCCAAAATGGGTTTTTACTGTACAGACATGAAGAACAAGCACATCCGTATAATAATGGGACATTTATTTTCAAGCGGTCATTGGAAGAGGTGAAAAAGAGGCCTTCTTATCACCTTTCCAAGTAATGCATAAAAGGGTCAGTATTGTTCTATATGTGCACTATAAAAATGTAGACTAGTGATTTCAACCACTAATACACACAATCCATTTCCACCTTCCAAGATTAAGCCGGAAAAGGATCGAAAAAGGTTAAGAAATAAGTAGCTCTGTCGTCCACCTTCTCACCAACCTTCCCAAGTAATGTATAAATGCGTTACAATTTACACTTTTCTGCATTGCATAAATGTACAGTAGGGGTATGAACCATTCATACACATAGTACATTTTACACCTTCAAAATGAGGATGGAAATGGACAGAAAAATGCCACCAGCTGCTTTGCAGGAAATGCACTAGCAGTACAGCTGGCACTGATATTCATTTACTCTGGTGGAATTTTGGCCGTGCCGCCTGTAGTAATGCCAATTACCACAGGCTGTATAGAAAAATAAATGAAGGGTGTTTGTCAAGGGTTTTCCTGAAACACTGCCCGCCATATTGCAGGAAATGTGCTACAGTTACCACTGGTACAGGGGTACTCTTGTAAATGGGTGGATTCTTGGGATTACCGCCTCCAGTAATGGTAATTACCACAGGAAGGAATTGTAATTACCATTGCTGGGAATCCTCCGCAAAATCGCCCATACCTGTAAAGTAGCCCTAGTGCATTATATTGAGCTCTTCCACTTCCTCTGTGCTGTTGACAGAAGCATAACTATGGGCCTCATTACGAGTGTGCCGGTCTGGTAACAATGGTGCTGGTAAGCCTACCAGCACTGTTGTTACCGGACCGGCACACTCCGAGTCTGCGGCGGCTGTCGTCCCGCCAGCCAACCCTGACCTGGCGAGCGGGACGGCACCCGCCCGCAGACTTTCCAGGAATCACCGGCACCGTTATTATTAACGGTGCCGGTGCTTCCGTCATCCCCATTCCCATGGGAATGGGGATTAACAATTTTTCGGCGCCTGACTTCCAGGAACACCAGAGTCGTAATCCCCCGGTGTTTCCATGGAGCCGGGCGCCGGAATAATGCACGAGTCTGGCGGCAGCCTGCCAGTTTTACCGACACAGCTACCTCCGGATCAGCTGCACAATTCATGCATCTGGCTGAGCCAGAGCCAAGCCAGAGATTTGGCTTGGTCATAGGAGCCAAAGAAGGAGCTGAGCCATTGAAGGAAATTAACATAAGTGACATATGAAAAGATGTCATAGATTCCATCATTGTAATATACATTTTTTTCATACTAATCTTCAGAACACATCATCTACAAAGATATGAAAAATGAAGATGCTTCCATTTCTTATAATGTCAAATGCTTGTGCCTTCTAAGAATCAGACCACATGTAAAATTAATAGTCCTAACTTGCCTACTATGAAAGCAGCCAGCAGACACCATAGTAACATATTTGCGGTTCAATAAAATCATTTACATTCACAGCAGATTGCCTTTTTATTTTTTGAAGTACAGCGAGATGGGGGCACAGGGGACATGGCTCGGCTCTCATTTGACTCGCCGTTCACCAGACTAGAGCTGAACCAGAGCCATACACTGGGCTCGTGCCAGGCTTGAGCCTTGATTAGATTGCCCGCCTCTACAATTATTGTAGGAAATGCTTTCACTCCAAGTATTGCTAAGGGTTGGGAGTTGTTGGGGCTTTTCAATTGCTGTAGGTTGACAGCTGATTGCACGTATGCAGTTTATAAACACAGTGGGATTCGTATGCTGTGTATCCGGATCTTGGGGTGTGTCTGATGCGTCATGGGTGGCCGCTACAGCCACTGAATGTGGCAGTCGCCAAGGTCACCTGATAAGAAAGCCCAAGTCCACAGGCAGAAGTCCACTGGCGGCAGCTCCTCATCCCTAACTCCACACTGGGGCGGGGCTGTGGGCGTGCATCCCATTCTTATGGAGGCATTGACCGTTTTGGGGCTAAGAGACGGCCATCCCAGACAATGTGTAGCACCGGAAGGCACTGTGGGATCGTAGCCAATCTCAAAAGGGCCATTTGACGAGAGGACCCGTACCCCTTCCTTGACTTGGTGGATAGTCGAACTGATCACCTACAAGTAGTTTATAAAACTGTGCCTCGCTTTCAATGTACTGCTGCATTCCCTCTGTGCCGCTTCATCTCTTGACCATATTGCGGAAAAGCGTTTCCCTATAGAACATTCTAGACTACTGGATTTGTTTATATTCAAACCTCTCCATTTTGGAAACGGGTGAGAGCATACAGAAAAGCCATTACCATGTACCATGTAGGTAGGTGCCTTGGAAAGAAAGACCGGTATATCGTATAAAGGCAATCAAGTTGGGAAACCCCTCCAGAAATCCGATCATTATTAAGTTACAGAACATTGCTCCTATGAACCATCTTTCATTGTTCGTTCAAGTGTTTTGCTTGTGATCAAGTATCATCCACAGATAAATAGACGTCATAATCCGCTGAGTGGGTTTCTAGCGAAGGACAGGAAAGCTGTGGATGGCTGTGCCGATGGATAAGGTTCCACTCGGATGTGTGGTGGGGCATCAACACGTCGCCGTCTAAAATTAAATGCATGGTTTCCTGTTCTTGTCACTGAGTAGCCGCCGAATGTTCAGCATTGGACAAAAACAGGTCATTAGATGGTATGCGTGCATGGACACCACAGTAGCCAATTATGCACTGGACAATGCTGCAGCGTTCACAGAGGGACTCAAGAGGGTCCACACAGGCACAGCAGCAGACACAGAGCTCAAGGCTTACTCAGAACAACCCATGGTGGAACAAAGGGATCTTGAGAAGAATGCATTGTACTTTTTGATAGTGGGTCAGGCTTGCCTTCAGTTCAATGTGCCTTGTATAACCTAGGTATGCATTACAGTAGGAGACTTGTCTAGCCGTGCAACCTGCTTGTATTGCAATCACACTATTATTGGTCAATCAATCAAACATTTATAAAGCGCAACCTTCACCAGTGGCATCAGGGCGCTACAAGATCCAGATGGATTGACTAACGTTTATGCAAATAGGTCGTTTTTCAGTTGCTCCTTAAAAAACTTTAAATACTGAATACAACGAAGTGAGAGAGAAAGCGAACCCCACGACTTAGGGTAAGCTACAGAAAAAGTGTGCCCACCAGAGCTTTTGTGGCGATAAGTTGGAATCCTGGGAAGAAAAAGAGAGGCGCAGCAGAGGAGGCAACCTGGACAGTAAGGAACAATTTGTTCCTGTAAAGATTTGCAGCCATGGCCTTGGTAGGCACGATGAATCACACTCATGGCCAAACGAACTGTAGCGCTTTGTAACACCTGTAGCCAATTTAATAATTATGCAGGTTGAGCAAGAAATATCACGTATCAGTAATCCAAGCTCCCAAAAAGCATAGCAGCAATGACAGAAGCATGGAAGCAGGAAGGAATGTAGGGCAAGACTTTTTATCAGCTTCTTTAATTTAAGGAAGCCAACACTACAAATTGAGAGGACCAGGGCCTCCGGAGATAGTGAGGCTAAAATATTAACCCCTAAGTTCTTTAACACTTTAGAAGGAGTAGGCAAGGGCCCTGAGGCTGTTGTCCAGAAACCAGTATTCCATAGAGCATATAAAGCAGGGGGGCCTACCACTAGAACCTCAGTTTTCTCACCATGTAGCTTCAGCCAGTTTAATGCCATCCAATTGCTAACAGCTTCCAGGCACCTCTGAATCAGCTGGCTGTGCCTTCATGTCCGAGGTCAAGCCAAAAAGGTAACGGTGCATCATCCACATAGGAGAGAAATGAAAGACCATATGATCAGATGAGACAGGCCAGCGGCTGGACATGAACCTTGAAAGGAAGGGGGAAAGAGCTGAGCCCTGAGGGACCCCACAAGAAACTGCTGCTGGAGAAGATCAAAAAGGGGCCAAGGAAACAGATTGCCAGCGGGATTCCAAAAAAGCACGAAACCATTCAAGAACAGAGCCGGTGATACCAATATTTTGCAGCCTGGTCAGAAAAGTGCCATGACCAATAGTATCAAAACACTGCGGACAAATCTAAAAGAATGAGGCCTGCTATACCACCTTGATCTCTAACCATAGTTAAGTCATCTAGTACTGGCATCAACACAGATTCTGTGTGCATGAGAGGGTCAAAACCTAGCTGGAAAGGATCCAAGACATGGTGGTTTTCTAAGAAAGACCTGAGTTGCGGGTGGTCACCACTTCCAATATTTCATAAAGAAAGGAAGTAGAAAAATGGGCCCGTAATTATAGAAAAGTGTGGCATTAAGGGAGGACTTTTTCAACAACGGAATGACCAAGGCGTGTTTCAAAGCTGTAGGAATGGAGCCATACAGGAGGGATGAATTTATCGTCTCAACCAGAATATCTTTGATGTCCGCCGCTATTAACTTAAAGTGCGAAAGAGGCACCTCGTCAAGCGGTGAGGCAGATTTGAGGAGCAATATAGCGGCCACTACGTCAGCATCATTCCTGAGCTGGAAAGACCCGAGCACAGGCAGCGTGCCTCTCACAAGAGGCCTCCTATTGAGGTACAAAAAACTCTAAAGCTTGAATCAGCACTTCCGCAGAATTCCAGAGCCAGACCCGCAGATGGAGGATGGAGCTATTGCCTAAGACCTGAGATCACAGGTGCTCTCAGTGGCCTGTCCTGTTAAGAGTGCATTTACCCAGAGCAGAGCCAGTGCAGGTGGTAATGGCGCATTCAGTCCTCTTTTACGGCATCCCACGTTGCCCTTTCCTCGATGATAACCGCAACTCAGATTCAGAATGCTTGACCCTTGTTTTTAGTGACACAGCTCAAGGATGTGTATCCTCCATAGCCTGTTGTGGCTGGCCCCTGCCTTCCAAAAAGGTTTAAAAGGTTTCTCTTGGACTCCTGGGGTTTCTTGTTTTGGTAAATGCAGGTCAAAGGCGGCAGGATCCAAGTTGTTTCTCTC
The DNA here is from genome assembly GCF_040938575.1 of Ambystoma mexicanum. Classification (NCBI taxonomy): domain Eukaryota; kingdom Metazoa; phylum Chordata; class Amphibia; order Caudata; family Ambystomatidae; genus Ambystoma; species Ambystoma mexicanum. Next base: position 457,766,495 of record NC_090922.1, read on the forward strand.
TACAATCTCAGTCCCAGGTGAAGCGAACCAGTTGCCTTGTTTGACTGATCAACGTTTCCATGACTTATACATATCCATGCCTACTAGTTCTCTCTGATCTCCTACTCGAATATAACTTGTGCCCTTGGATTATACTGAGAATAAAATGTACACATACCAGAATGCAAAGCTAAAATCAGGCATGCATGAACTGCACACAGGGTCACAAGGCGGATCTTTTTTACCCCACTTTGTTGCACTGTAAATAAAACCAAAACATTGTAAATATACTGTACAAGGCTTATCGGGTTCAAAACCTGTGACTTCAATGATTTCCACAGGTCTTGCGAAAGATGCAATAACTGTATATGTGATATCACCACCACAGCTATGACTAGAGGCTCATTGGTGCATTGGTATCGAAGTGTAACAGGGCTTTAACGATCTCTCGTGGTCTGGCCGATGCAGAATGTTCATTAGAATGTCCATGTTGAACTATACAAGCAGGAATAACTGACACCACTGCAGGATCAGTGTCAGAGGGGACTGGGGAACAAGAAAACAGGAGAAGAATTCCTGAATTATAAAGTCAGATGGATGTAGCTCATTCCGTCCTGTTTTCTTCTTGCATTGTAGTCCTGTGAATAGAATTGGGAAAAGACAACAGTAAATACTACAATACTAATGTTAAAAGCTGGCATAGCTATGCCACGCCTGCCCGGGGCAGCGCGACTTGGGAATATCATGACAGCAAAGAGCACCAACAGAGCGCGCACTCTGCAGGTTCAGAGAGGTCCTACAGAGACTACCCACCTCGTTGTGTCTCGAAAGAACAAATGGTAATCTGCACAGACCAGTTGTTCAGAATATAAGTGAATGTTCAACACAATTTTTAATGGCTTGGGTGCAGGGGAAAACTAGCAGCCCTGACACAGAGGATGTGAGAAGAACGAAGAGGGAAGGTTTCAACCTAAGGAGACCTCTGGTCCCCTGCACACCATCACACCGGCAAAGACCATTTCCAGACAACTTATAGAAACTCAAAGGTTCAATTATGAAATAAATGCAGTAACATTTATGATAGAACTTCAAAACTAGCAAGTTCAGGTCGGTTTCAATTTCGATTCTTAAAAGAGCTCTACGCTTTTCGGGAAAACATTCCCTTCATGAGGAGTAACACATTTAAATGTGTGGCTATAAGAAGATCCTTTCATGAGTTGGTGGGTAAGTAAGCCTGTTTTCTAGCATGTTTGGTACCTTTCCTCTACATTCTAACTTTAGAGGTCACGGAAGTCCTCTTTTTTTATTCTCTTTTCAGATCTGTTCTACGAACACTATTGGAAAACAAAAGGTGTGATGGCTGGAACGTTTAGAATAAATCTGAACCTCTGGCAGTGCTCTGGGCAACCCTCCAGACCATCGTCCTTCGCCTGCCAAGCCATTACAGAAGCGGAAAGACCATATGCAAATCAGGCTTAGTCCCACCCCCAAAGGGGTAGTCCAGCCCGAACTGCTAGGTCACATCCCTTCTGCACAAGACCACAAGCATCCCCAGACATGTTTCAGCCTTGTTGGGCATCATCAGTGTGGAGTGGCTTGGGTCTCTAGCCCCAGCAGTGAAGGGACCCACGTCTGGGCATACCCGTCCCACTCGGGGTGACAAAGCAAAACAAAGAGGAGATGGCTGAAAGGTTTAAAATAAATCTTAACTTCTGGCATTGCACACACTATTGGGCACTTGCCATCTTGAGAATCCTGCAAAGGAACAAACTGAAGGTATTTTGAAAAAAAAAAATCCTTTTTCCCATATGATCGGCATCACTTATTGTTGATCCTGTAATTTATTTTAATTTGTACTTTTCCGTATACAGCGTTTGAATTTTTTACATTACAATATATCAGGTACACTTTACTTTTTGTATTAACTTGATTAAGTGAACTCATGTCTCATTATGAGTCTTACAATGGATGTACACAGAGATGGCGACACCATGTTTCTTTAAATGTGTATCCTATATGGACATGGACTCATATTTACACTGTTTGAAAAAGACCAATCACGTTCAGAAATTCTTACTTTAAATACATCAAATATACTATTTTTCTCGTCTTCTTATAGCCACACATTTGAATATGTAGCTCCTGATGAAGGGAATATTTTCTCGAAACGTGTTCAGCTCTTTTAAGAATACAAATTGAAACTGATCCCAACTCGCAGGATTTGAAGTTCTTGCATAAATGTTGCTGCATTTCTTATTTTTAACTTTTGTTCAAATTTCATAATTGAACCTCTGAGATTCTATAAGTTGCCTTGTACTGGTCTTTGCCAGTGTTATGGTGTGCAGGGGATCAGAGGTCCAAAAATCCTAAAGCGTGTAATAGTCTTCATCGTGGACCAAGACAGAGAGAGAGAGACATCTTAAGTTGCTGACGCCCAATTTAGAGATCCATGCTGACCAATCAGCCGTCGCTCTATGTGCAAGAATCTCTTATTTTTGCAGGGCCATCTTAGGCATTTCGGGGTCCCATCATGCGGGCCTACTTGTCACTCCCCTTTCCTTGTAGATTTTAATAACGTGTTAGAAATTCCACTTCTCCATCATCTATTTCCCAAGTAGGTTTGAAATAATGATGCTTTTTAGAAATACATTTCGCCTGTGACACCTGCTGATAACAAACAAGTTCACATGCATACATAAGACATTCAAACAGCTACTAGTTTGCCATGGGTTGTTTTTTTCAACATTCATAGGCACATGTTCTTTCCCTAAAGCTGGAACAATATTCCCGTCCATTGGGGACTTTTCAGTGCCACTACCGTGCAGTACTACAGCCGGCGTTAATTGCACCAAAAATTAGCATTTTTCCGGTGTGTTTACCCCGAGCTATGAGGTGCGGGTAAACACGCCAGACTCGAGATTGGGCAGAGACGTTACCGCCGCATTTAAGAGCTAAAGCCCAACTCGTGATGAGGCCCATAATCTTTGACTTATAGTAGTGTATGCTACTTGGCTTTTGTTATGCAGTTAAGTTCTGGATATTCTAGTATTTCCGTAATAGTTTATGTATTAGTCTGTGGCTTATCCAATATAGGTTAGGCCTGGAAGAATTAGGACACATTTATGTATAGACCAGCATTTCATGTTTAATGAATTGTTAGGTCTACTCAAGCAAAGTCAAATGCCATTTGATGCTATATGATGGGGAACTATAAAGCACTTTGTGATATAGTTCTACTATTTATGTGATATGTTAATGTTTTGAAGCGTATGTATTTGATTTAGTGTGAAGTACTTGCGCATTGCTTATTCGTCCAAAGAATTGCTATCATTGATTTCTACAAATTAAAAATCCATTTTGATATAGAGTGAGTCCTCATTGCAGTTGCTAAATACAACTATTAAATTAAGATAGTAATAAAACAAATGTTTAGCCCACAGAAGGAGAATTGTGTTTCCATAGAACGTCCATTCCCTGCTCTTCGTGAGTATACCTGGAGCCCTGGTGTGTTACAAATGAAAGAGACATCTGACCAGTGGCTGAGCATCCTTAATTGGGACTTGATCCATCCCACAAAACTGTCACCACCCTCTATCATTGAGCCCCTTCACATGGGTTACTTTTCTCCCAAAAAATGAAAGACATAAACTTCCTTATGTGGTGTGTTCGGGAAGCAAAACAACTGTGCCAACACTATGGTGCACAATACTCGTCAGGTGGTACACTGCAGCCTTGCTGCGAGATGCGGTGTACCACAGTTGTGATTCTGGATCTCTGAACTAGAGCCTTAGATAACAATGCCCATGTCGTGCCCCAAAGCCAATTCACAGCAGCGTTGCTGTGGTATGTTGGTGCAGGCACTGGGCAGTACAATACACAGTGGCCTTGTTGATTCGCTGTGCAGTTCATTTCTGAAGTGATTTGTGTTGTGGACGCCTAATTGCGCACGCATTCACCAGTCGTGGAAAGTTCTGTGTTGTCTAGTGCCATTACTGTTTTTTTTGTTCGGGTATGTACTGGGTTGCTTTGGATTATACAGCAGGTAATCCACTCTTTCTCTGCTGCAAGGTGCACAGTGTGTGGTGGTGCACAAATACTTTGCCTTCGTATCTCTCACAGTAATTCACTTCTGCTGTGCTGGTATTGAAACAGCATTCCAGGGAGTGGACTGGGAGCCAAAAGAGGCCCTGGAACTAATGTTCAATGTGGCCCCATATTGCACATTTTCGGCCAGCCCAACCCTTTGCCTATGAGAGAATGTGGAAATAAAATAGGTTACCCCATAAAAGAGGCCCAGGATGCAAAGGCCTACCGGACAATCTCCAGGTTTCCCTGTAGGCCAGTCCAGCCCTGACATACCCACCCCCACAGTGCTCCCATTGCACACTGTGTAAGATACTGCCATTTTCCTTCGTACGAAAGGTGTACAGCCCTCGCCTCCTCAACACTGGCGGCGGAGAGCTGGGCCCTTTCTAGACACACCCTGTGCCTGCCACTCAGCATTCCTTGCACAATTCCCAATAGAACACACATTCTCCTAACACTGGATTGTCATGCACCAATCTGCGTGGAATAGTAGTTCTATGATGGTGCGCGTGGGGGGACATCAGAGCAGTGTGTGTCTGCGAGCGAAGCCTAATACAGTCATGCATTGATTCACGCCCTGTACCGAGGAGGAGGCATGATGGTGGCGCTCTGACGAGGGACGCTCAACATTACTATGAGCACATTACGCAAATGGAAAACGCACAAGCCTCGCGTAAGGCTCTTACGCCTTCCATTCACGTCACAGCTCATTTTCATTCATTTGTAAGGCAGAGAGGAGGGGCAGAACTCAACTTGCTCTTCCGCTGCTCGCGTCCCCTCCACCATACAGACACTCCAGCATTTGCGCCAGCATGCATTTTCATGCCGTTGCAAATGCTGGGCATCCCTATGGAGCTCACTGGCTTTTTGGACCAGCAAAAAGACGACGGATTCCGTACGGATCCATTGTGAACTCTGCTTGCCGTGCACACATGGCAGGCAGTGTTTATTTAATTTGCACAGTGAAGTGCATATGGGGAAGTCAAAAGGTGGTGCACACTGCCTTTTGCACTCCCCTTATGCACTCCACCGTTCAAATGATGAAACAGTTACAGGACTCATGAAAATGAGCTCCTACATGTTCAGTGACACACACACACACACACACTCACACACACACAAACTCACAGACACACTCACACGTACACACGCACTTCATTTCTGCAAGAGACAAATCCCCCCATTCATTTCTGCAAGAGACAATTTGAATTGCATTGCTGTAAGATAGGTTCAGTTAGCAGGTGTACTCAGTTGGGGAGATTGCTATTTCTGCGTTAGCAGTGATGCCTGAGGGACGCTCTGAAAATGGAAGGCTTGTGTGTTGGATAGAGGCGGGTGAGGCAGAGCTTTGCCGGACTACTGAGCAGAGGGGTGCTACCTGGAAAGGCGGGCCCACAGGGAGTCATGGATTGCGCCTTTCCATCCTCAGGAATACCATTATCTTATTCCTGAAGTGTTGTTTGTGCCCAACTATTAACTTGAAGTGGACAAAGTAAAATCGTGGCCCTCAGATTAAGAGGAATGGTTCCCTTTGTCTGAGCCATCAAAGTTACCTTGTTTTAGCTATTGCTGATACTGTTTACAACTCACCAAATATTTCAGCTGAGTGGATACCATTTTATTTGGAGAGGAGTTGTGGATGCTAGCAATGACCGACTTGCCCTCCGCGGTAATGTCTCTCAATGGTTAGTATGACAAAGTGGGTGGTTATCACACACCTGGTAACTAAAAAGACCTGGACTACTTTGTTATCCTATCCACATTTTACATGAAAAACAAGATAAACTCCCCAATTTCTGATAACACAATCCTAACAGTCTTGTTCAATCCATCAACATCGGGATAAACAGGGAAAACAGACCCACCTTATAAACAGTACATGAAATGACCTAAAGCTCCAGATTTACTTGGAAGGAAGAAAAATATAGACACACAAAGTTCCTGTTTGGAAAAGACTCCAAGATGGCTAAAGTCTAGACAGATATCTCTACAGTGCACTTCCTCACAAGGCGAACAATCAAGCACACCTTTTTGATTGAACATGCAGTCTCATTTTTGAAAAGACAACTATATTCTGAACATTACTAATGTATTGTTTTATTTTGGTAGTGTACCCCTCCCAAGCCCCCCGTTTCCCTATCCTTTTAAGCCCTCCCCAGCCCCCTTCCGATCCGTTTTACCCCCTTACTGCATCCCCCATATATAAAAGAAACTAAAGAATTTGGGGTGTTTTGGTTATTATTGTTTTGTTAAAAAATACCTCTCTGAAAATGATTTCGTCAAAATCACTGGATACCCTAATTTACCATTCATTACATTTCAATATTTCAATCAAAATGTCATTCCCCCTCTAAATTCCATATGCATTTAAACCCCAAAGTAGTAACCAATGACCATAGTCTTATATTTTAGTAATCATTCCTTCATGTTGGCACTCTAAATCTCTTTGTTCCCAATAAACAAAAAAGGTCCCTTTCAGAAAATGAAAATGTAAAACAAGTCTTACCTGAATCTGCAGTTCAATTTGCAACTTTATTTTGAGGTCCTTTGTATTTCAGAATGGCCATGTGGTTTTTCAGGATCTCCAAGCACTACAACCCATCACTGTCAGTGTCCTCGATAACAGAAGACAGTAGCAAGAAGTGCAGAAACCTTGTGGAGCCCTGGCCCAGAAAATGTAATGAGGAGGAAACACTGAATGTTTTGAGGCTGGGGTCAGTTGGCGGACTGGACAAGGAAACCCATCTTGGGTGTTGGGCTCTGAGGCCTGGAACCAGTGGTGGTAAGAAGAGCCCAGGTGAGATCTTCTGTATAGCCCTATCTGAGGGCGAGTTTCGGAGAGCGCTGGATTTCTGTCAGGAAAACAGAAAGGAGTGCCACGAGAAGACAGGGAGGATCCCAAGGGAATTAGCGAGTTAAAGGTCCTCAGCAAAGAGACATTTCAAGAAAAGTGAAATGCGCTGTGCGGCTCCTCTTCTGCCAAACAGGGGACTACACAGACATGTAAAGTACCGTGTCTTGCATTGTGAGAACTGCAGTCTGGCCAGTAAGTGACTGTATCGGCATTTCAAGTAAAATGAATTGCAATTTGAGAATCATAGTCTGCTGACCAAAAGCAGCCACAGAGATGTTTCAAGTCAAAGTAATTGCACTATGGAAGCAAAAGTTTGCTGCCTCATGAGTGACTAGCTAAAAGATAATTGCATTGTGGGAACTGTAGTCTGCTGCCTCACTGGTGGTTACCAAGACATAGGGCCTCATTACGAGTAGGGCGGTAAGGTATACCGGGCACCGGTAAGGAGACCGGTGCCGGTAATCCCTTACCGCCCTACTACGAGTTCCCTTAGCGGATCCCTCCTTTAACGTCTGGTCTGACCAGGCGTTATGGACGGGACCCGTTAAGGGAAATCAGAGCCAATAACGGTACCGCAATTTGTAGTACCATTATTAGCGTCTTCCCCATTCCCATTGAGCCCTATAGGGGCTCAATGGGAATGGGGAATGGCTTTTTCAATGGGGATTTATCGGTCCCGCAAAGGTCGGACTACACCGGTAAGTCCCCATTGAACGAGACCGGTGCCGCACACGTTATTGGTGGCAGTCATGGCGCAAATAGCGCCATGACTACCACCAATCTCGTAATGAGGCCAATAGTACAGTTTAAAGCATTCTGGAAACACTAGCGCTCTGTTGTATAAATGACCAGAGAATCTCTTGAAATTAAGTGAAGCCAAGAGACTTAAGTACTGTAAGTTGTGTGCTTAACTAAATCATGTGTGTGCCATCCTCTCAAGGTAGTTGGGCAACATGATTCTGGTGCTTTTCTTCGCTGGAATCATGGAGCATGGGCGAGGGTTGTGTGCTGCGTGGCAGCAGCTACTGGTACAGTGAGGCACAGTGAGAAATTGAAGTTACCAAAGACATGGTGTTCTGCCCTCTGGTTTGCCATCACTCTAGCAATGCTGTGTGCCTGAGTGAAATTGAACGTTCTTTCCACGACGCCTGCATACACAATGGTCAAAGCATATTTGCACACACATCAGGGGCTCTGCTGAATGACACAGGGGCACCTAGTGGAAGAACTCTAGACAGTGCCTCGAGTAGCGAGCGGTACTGCCAGCATCTTGAGAAGATTTGGGAGCCTAAACAGTGGTGTTACCTGTCGATGAAGTGGCCATTCATTTCTGTCGCGATTCTGGTACTTGAACACATGGAGGAGGCCATCATGCACTAGCTGGAGCTATTAGTAGATTATAACAGTTCAACCCGAACTACAGGCATGCATATTTCTGGCTTTACATGTACTTCCGAAAGTATTGGAACCGCTCTATTGAATCCCACAAACCAGGTCCCATAATGCAATTTTTGGTCCTTTGGAAAACCCGGCTATTACCATCCGAGTCTCCGGAGGATAGCTCAGCGGCAACGTTCTCGCCTTGGAAGCAAGATGACATGGAGCAACACGGGTTCCATCCCTGGGTCTGTGCTTAGAAACCTATGGGTATTAAGCACGTTATACATAACCTATATAATATCCAAGAGCTTTAAACAACAATACTTTGCTTTCACATTTCAAAGATCAGATAGGGAGAGGAGGCATATTACTTGCAGGTTTGGTGCTCCAGGTGCAGCTAATGAGCCTGCTTCCACCCTGAGTGTTCCTGTGCTCTGCTTGGAGGAGGACTTTGTTCTTGAAGCAAGCTTCCTGACCTCATGCTTTGAACCACGATTTCATGCTGAGCTCTGTGTCTATGCTTGCTGTTGCCAGACCCTTCTCCAGTGCAGTACTTATGTCGTCTGCCTGCAGCCCTGGGCTCTCCTCCCTGCAGCCTGCTACCTGCCTTGCAGTCATTCTATGCCTGCTGCAGTATCCCCGGCTCCTCTGTCGGTAGCCTCCCAGCACTTGTCCCTACAGATCCTTTGCTCTGCGTCTGCAGCCCCTTTCTCTCTTCCCACAGATCCCTTGTTCCTTGTCTGCAGTCTCTTGCTCTCAGTCTTTAGCGCCCTTTATTCTAGTTCAGAGTTTCAGTCCATAATGTGTCTGTCATTTCCTTGCTCCTAGGTTGTAATTCAGTCCAATGTTCTTTAATTTTAGTACATAGTTTCCAGTCCGCAGTTCCCTTTTTCTTACACTGCATTGTTCTTCCGGAAGCGCTTGGTTTTAGTTGTCTGTCCTGAACTTAATTTACTTGGACTTCTTGTTGTTCCCTGGATATTTGTATGAAGGTTTGTTATTGTTCTTGTCCTGATTTAGGTTGGCTGCTGGATTTTCCAGCAGGCAATCACTGTCCCTTTCATTTGACAAATATTTGTTTTTCGTGTGTGCTCGTTCCTGATTCAGTAGGCAGTCACTGTTCTGTACCTTATGCACCCATACAGGCTACCATACTCTGCGTATTTGTGGAGATAGTCTCGCTAGATCCCGGCCCGTGCAAGATCTCACAAGACTGCAGTGCCGATGTGCATGGCTGGGCACGCAGCACAAGAATAAGAAGGGACCTGGGACAGAGCAGACGCTCCAGCGCTCCTCCTGTCTTCAGACGTGGGCCCTCTTTATTACAGATTACAAGGGTCGCAGCAAAACCTAATACAAGACAGTGCTTACCAGTAGTGAGTTACCCACAGCACCGATTGAGAGGACTTTAAAGGCAGTGCATTAATTATCATTCCCCAGCTTGATTACAATGTAGGAAAAAACCCTCCCTTAAAATCATTGCCTTGTACAAAGTCTTAGTTGAAGTCACTACAGTTTTCTTTGTTCGTTCCTGGAGATCCAGACACAGAAATCCACTCCTGCTTCTCCTTTCTATGATGATTCAGAGTGAGCTCTTGTAAAAGTAACTTGCTCGGAAGAGCAGAGCTTCCCATGAAATTGTGGAACACCCTACCCTCATTTTCCATATACCCGCAGTGGAAACCGAACGTGTTTGTCTTACTTGTATTCCCTGTCCTTTTCTGTGCTCTGCCTTTGTTGCTTATTTATACATAGAACCTATCTTCTTTTGTGTTCAGGACGCTCTTCCTTACTGTTTTTTTTGTATACATTCTCTCTTCGGCTTTCTAATAGTCTCCACTTTCACCTCTTATAGTTTCAGGCATGGAAATGGAGCATTATGCCTAAATGTCGCTCTCACATGATGTATGCTGGCTGCAGATGTAGTGGAAAGCAAAGTGTTGTTATATGTCACTTTTCTGCCATTTGGGTTGCCCTTGCTGTGCATGATTTCAAGTGGGAGAGGCAGATTTGAAACCTGTGTGGCAGGAATTGATGCAGGTCACTTTCTGAGGGTTTGAGGGTAAAACGTGTAATATGTAATCTGAAAGAGGGATCCCATGTTTTGATTGGTTGAAGCGCTGTGGGTCTGGGCTAGCTTCTGGCGTGGGAGCAGGTGTGTGGTGGTTGATAGAGCTAAAGGGGAGAGCTCAGTTGCAGCTTGCTTCATTTCTATGTGGTAAATGACAGTCCTGCAGTAGATGTGTGTGGGGGTTAGTGTATGTAGTCCCTGGTGTTATAGTGTATCTCTTCCACTCCTTAGCAGTATTCCCACAGCTCCTTTCTCCTTGCTTTTCTTCCCTGTCCGTCTTCCTAATAATGTTAAATGCTTAGAATTACATAACGTTCTCGATTTTTTATGGTGTAAGTATGGTTTTAGAATGTACAGTAGGGGCAGTTGGTGGCGATGACTTGGTGCAGATGGCTGCAGCCATACATGATGCTTTATCATCGTAAATAAATAATTGTACCTTTAGTATCATGCCTTTGGAGTTCCAGTTATTTCACTCGCGACCAGGATGGGATGCGAAAATGACAGACACTAGGAAACCCAAGAATCCAGGAGGGAGAAGAGATTACAGCGGGTTTTGGAGGGGTGAAGGGTGAGAAGATGATGCACACAGATGTGACTTTCAGCAGAAAAGATGTTTCCGATGTGAGAGTTTGCAGCATATTGCAAATTCTCAGGAATGCACCGTTGTGTATGTCGAGTGTTGAGTATGCGGGATGAGAGGCCACCGAGCAAAATGCTGCAGAATGGTACCCTCGGGAGAGAGTGTGCACGAGAATGAGGGTTACAATGACAATTCTGATTGTGAGGTTGTAGGTGGGATGCTAGTGATTCAGGTCATCAATGCTGTCACTGGTGTGAGGCTAGAAAAACACAGATCTTTTATTAGAATGGGCGCGAGGTCCTCATGTTCGTTGACAGTGTTGCTGACTACAACCTCATTGGCAAGCATACGTGGGAGGGGGTATCCCGAAAATGTGTGCTGAAAGAAGTTTTAGTCCAACCCAGTGCATACAGGGAGAGTCCCATTCACATTGTTGGGCAGATGCATGTAGACCTAGAATTTCAAGGAAAATGTGCCAAAGGGAAATTGTATGTGACAGATGTAGGCGGAGACCTACTTTCATGGAGTTATGGATCAAACTTGATCCCAATGCCAAACAGCCTGTATATACAGGAGTGGTCAGTGGTGAGGATATGAAGAAGTGTTCTCCAACCAGTGTGTCAAGCGTGGATTGTGAAGATGTTGCCACATGCGCGCCTCATGTCTTTCAAGACAAAGTGGACTGCATGTCCAAGTTCATGCACAAGATTAAACTCAAGCCAGGGTCTGTTCCGGTGGCATCTAAAGTTCGTTCAGTTTCTTTGGCCCTAAAGAAGGAGGTAGAAAGTGAACTTGAGTGAATGAAGAAAGCAGGAGTAATTGAGCCTACTGAAGTTTCTGAGGTGGTGAGCCCCATTGTGGTAGCTCACAAAAGCCACAAGGCTGTTAGGCTATGTATAGACCTTAGGAGACTCAATAGATGTGTGATTGCAGAGAGGTTCTCTTTGCCTAAAATCGATGAACTCACATCAGATTTGTCAGGAGCCAAAGTGTTTTCATTGCCAGATTTAAAGTCGGCTTATTACAGATTCTGCTACACCCTGATTACTGTGATCTAACGACTTTCATTACCCATATAGGGATGCGCAGGTGTGTACGCATGCCGTTTGGATTGATTTCTGCAGCGAGTGCGTTCCAGGTGGTCATTCACTCTTTACTCGGTGGGCTAGCAGGAGTAGAATTCTATCAGGATGACATTTAGATATGGTGTCAGGATGTATCTAGTCATGATGTAAGATTGCGCAATTTTTGGAGAAGTTAGGTGACGACGGGCTTACCTTGACTTTGGAGAAATGCTGTTTCAAGAGAAAGGAGGTGGAATATCTGGGATATAAATTGACAGGAGAGAGGGTAATGCCCAAAGTCAGTGATGTGGAAGGGATTTCAGAGATGCCGGCTCCCAAGTCCAAGATGGAGGTCGCCTCTTTCTTAGGGATTGTGGAATACTATGCCAAATTCATTAAAGGTCTCGTGAGTAGAACCAGCAAGTTGAGGGAACTGATGAGGAAGGGGATGATCTTTTGTTGGTCAGTTGAGTGTGACAAGGAGTTCAAGACATTAAGGAGAGCATAATGTGTGGACCCATACTCAAGGGGTTCAGAGAAGGTCTTAAGACCATAATACACACCGATGCCAGTGATCTCGGTTGGGTGGAGTGTTGTTGCAGGAAGATAATTTTGATTATGAGGTCACAGTGGCTTTCACATCGAGGGTTTTGAGGGACGTGGAAAGAAGATATTCAGTAATTGAACAGGAAACATTGGCTATGGTTTGGGCCATTGAGAAGTTCAAGGTATATTTGTATTTTATGTTATCGACACTTGTGAAGCACATCGGTCACCTAAAGGCATCATGGCACTATATCCTAAGCAATGAACGCACTGGCTAAGTACCCAAAATAACCTAAAAAATAAATGTTTTCAAGGCCTGCCGGAAAGAAAAATAGACCTCAATAGCATTCAGGTGAAGAGGAAGAGAATTCAAGCCTGTGCCGCAGCCACTGAGAAAGCATGGCCTTCAACCCGAGAGAGCCTACACCTAGGAGCTGAGATTGTCAAAGAAGTCTCGGAGCGTAGTGCTCTCGAGGGAACATAAGGGCAAAATTTCACCTGAAGCTATTCTTCCCCTTTTTCTGTAAAAGGCTCTGTGTACCAAGCACAGAGACTTAAACCTCACATGTTGCTCAACTGGGAGCCGGTGAAGCTGTCGAAGAATGGAAGTCATATGGGCACCATGCAGGGGGGGGGTGAAGAACCGTTCTAGGAGCCATGTTTTGCAGCAGCTGTAGGTGGTGGAGCAAATAATGCAGCGCAGCCAAATAAAGCAGACTACAATAATCAATTCCACTGATTACCAGAGAGGAGACTAGGAGACTACAGAGCCTGAAATGGGACCGAAATAAAAGGCAAAACCTTGCATAATGTCCGCAGCTTGAAATTACTCTTTTGACAAGTGTCTGACACCTGATCCGACAAGAATAAAGAAGACATACTCTTGGTGTCTAGGTCTTTGACCAATAACAGGTGTGGGAAAAGGACCAAAACTAGCAGGCCAGAACTCCGGGTCCAGAAAAGAGAAGGATTAGCTGTACCAACCAGCAGCACCTCTGTCTTCTCCCCATTCAATTTAAGCTAGTTCCTGGAAATCCATCCACCCACGGCCTCCAGGCAACTCCTTAGCCGAAACAGCTGTATCAGGCTGAGACAGATCAAGCCGCAGAATAATCTGTGTGTCATCGGCATAGGAGTAGCACAGGAAGCCATTTGCGTGGATGATGCCAAGAAGCGGCTGAATGTAAACGTTGAACATAGTGGGAGACAATGAGGAGCCCTGAGGGACTCCAAATAACAGAGGTACAGGTTGTGACTGAAAAGCTGGCAGAGAAACAGATTGTGAGTATCCCACCAAAAAAGAAGCAAACCAGACCAGAACCTGACCAGATGGGCCAGCGGAAGAGAGACAGGAGACCAAGGAGGGTGGTCCACGATGTCAAATGACACCCGAAAGATCTAACAGAATAAGGGCACCCACCACCCCTTGGCCCACTAACTACGTCAAATCATCAACTACTAACACCAAGACAGATTCAGTACCTCAGCCAAGGCAAAAACCCGATTGAAAGGGGTCAAAGAAGGAAAATAGTTCAAGAAAAGAAATTAGAAGAGGAGAAACCAGAGACTCAAGTAGTTTCATAAGAAATGGGAGCAGGGAAATAGGGTGAAAGTTAGAAAAGCCCAGCAGATCCAAAGATGTTTTTTTAATAAGGGGATTACAATGGCGTGTTTTAGATCATCAGGGATAACCCCTGATGAAAGCGAAGCTGGTAGGAGTTTTGTTGTGAAGACAGACCATAAGACCTTAGTCAATATCTTCAACAAAGGTGGGCTCAATGGTATATCTCGGCGCATCATGAAGTAGGTGACAAGAGTTCAGGGTCTAAATGTTGTTGAGCATGTGGAAGGAAGGTTTAATACCATTGCTGATGCATTGTCACGCAATCCTGTCGGGAGAGATGGGAGAGTGTTGCACGATGAGCCAAGTGAGGATGTGGAAGATACTTTCACCCTGGATGCGATACCAGAGGATGAGTGGGTGAAAGCTTGTGAGGATGATGACATTTACCAGGCGGTGAAGCACAATGTCCTGGGACGTTAGATAAGTGGAGATGAATTGCCGAATTGTGATTCCTCAATCGTGAAAAGATTTAAGTGCATAAAAGATGAGCTTTACGTTCAGAGGGGCATGGTCTAAGGACGAGATTGTTTGTTTGTTCCAGAGGGTATGAGATCTTATGTGATTGAGCTAGAGGACATATGGGGATTTCTAGGACAAAATCTGCCATTAGGACTGATTTTTGGTGGCCTTTGATGGATGTGGAAATTGACCGTAAGATCGAAGATTGTGTGAATTGTAAGGGAAGTGACAAGGTCCTGAGGACTCATGTTTCCCCAATGGCTGTACCAGAAGTCCTGCATGTGCTGTGGGATTTAATAGCAATTGATTTGCTGGGGCCCTTAAGTCTACCAGGAGCAAAGGACAGTTATGTGGTTGTGGTGGCCCACATGTTTTCCAATTGGCCGGTTGTAGTGGTGTTACGTGATGTCACCTCTGCCAGCATCGTGAAGTTCTTGGAGGGGGTATTTTTGAGGGAAGGTTTTCCTTCCATGCTCATCAGTGACAATAGGCCATAGTTCACATCTAGGGAGTTTGGGGAGTGGTTGAAGATGTTGGGGATTGGACATAGGAAAACAGCATTGTATCATCGCCAGAGCAAGGGTGGCATGTTGAGCGTTTCACCAGGACCATTATTGATGGGGTCAGGATGGCTGTCGTCAACAATGAGAGTTGGAAGGATGTGTTGCTGCAAAGGGTTTTTCAGTATCGGATTACAATGCATTTGACGACTGGGGTTGCTCTGTTTCAATTGTTTAGGGTGCGCAAACCCAACATGTTGCTCACTTCGGGTTGGTTAATAAGATCAAGTTTGGTTCAGTTGAAGTCTGAGAAGATTAGAGAACATATTGCTAGACAAGGTGAGCTGTCCAAGGAGACGTATGATGGGAGGAAGAGATGTTCCCGCACAGAGTTTGAGTGTGGTGCCAGGGTGAACATTTTGCTTCCCAGGAAAGTAAGGAAGTGTGCCTTGAAGTTTTCATCAGAAAGAGTGCTTGATAAAGATTATGGAAACTCAGAGTGTCTGGAGGGGAGATCTGGAATAAGGAAAGATTTGCATTGCTTAAGTAATTCTCTCCTACTGGAGATGTCATTTTTTTTAGCATTCAGTGCATAGATAAATTATGATATTCTACGAGTGATTTATTTGTGTCTTTGTTTGCATTTCTGTGAGGAAAGGAGGTGTGTTATAGTGTATCTCTTCCACTCCTTAGCAGTTTTCCCACAGCTCCTTTCCCCTTGCTTTCCTCTCCTGTCCCTCTTCCTTATGATGTCAAAAGCTTAGAAATAGATAATGTTCTAGATTTGTTATGATGTAAGTAAGGTGATAGAATGTACAGTGGGGGCAGTTGGTGGACATGACTTGGTGGAGATGACTGCAGCCATACATGATGCTTAATCTTCTTAAATATATAACTGTACCTTCAGTATCATGCTTTTGGAGTTGAAGTTATTTCATCAGGTGATAGTAGACTTTAAAGAGGAGTCAGTTAGTTGAGGCGGATATGGAGCAGAGAGAGGAGGGGTACACATGTGGATGAGGTGAGGATTTGGTGGTGCCATCTGCTAGGATGGTAATGCCATGGGTAAAGGTGTTTCACTGAGGTTTCATTGCTGTTCTCGTGCTGGTGTTAGTTTAGCAGATAAAGGTGCTTGTCTCATCCCAGTTTTAGTTGAAAAGCCAGGTTTCAGGGTTTTGTTGCTAGCAAAGGGAATGACGGTCATCTGTGCCATTTCCGTATGAACCTTGGCATTGTTACTAGTGTATCCTTGCTGGATTGAATTGCTTTCTGTGGTTGGCAGTGTTTCAACTTCCGTGTGATGTATTCTGAGCCCCTTCTGTGGATGAATTCAATCCTCATTTTCATTGGGAGCCACTGTAAAGTTCTGAGTGCTAAACTAGATGTGTTTGTATCTTTTTAGCCTTATGAACAATCTAGCTGTTAGTGTTTGCACTATTTGTAGTAAATATTCCAGGAGTCCAAGGTACAGGCTCTTTGCGTGGTCTAATCTTAGTGCCCGCGCAATATCTGCCATTGTTCTGTGAGCAAAGGTGTGCGGGGAAGATGTGCAGGTATACGGCACAAGATGGCCGCATAGGAAAATGAAGTTAAATAAGCCACTTGTCAGTGGGATTGCCATTCTGGAGCATTAAGCTACTAGAGGCAGAACTGGAGGAGAAGGGAATACTTGCACGGTATAGAACAGTTGCCTGCATTCTTCTCCAGGTTTTGCCTCTGTAGAAATACTTTGGCACATTAACAGTGTGTAATTAGCAGACCTCAGGGTCTCCAAAGGTATATGCATATGTGAAAGTGAGCAGTTTTAGGGGACCAATAGGTAGATCTACCAAATGTTGTAACTGTATATTTTTTCCTTTTACTTCCTTTGAGAGTAGCCTGCCCTTATACGAAATTTGGTTCAAATATCTCATGGAAAGGGGTTGTTGCCTCAAGTTGTGAATGTGTCATATACATCTGTGTAGCTATATACATTTCCTGACAGACCTACTTGAGTTTGGCCAAGCCCTCCAACTTGTCTCCTACTGTACCCGCCTGATCATAGACCTCAGCATTTGGCTCAAAGTTCTCTGTGTATAGGATAATGGCCAATCGTGGCTTCATACAACTTGCTAAGGAGACCAATATATATGCTCATTTTCTGAAACTCCTGTTCATCCTCAATTATAAGGTCTCCATCCCAACCTATTTTTCCTCATCCATTTAGACAACATACTGCAGACAAAATCCATAATACTGATTGTTCTTAGTGCTGCCCCTTCGTCCAGAAGTGTGTGGCAGAAAATGCTCTTAGATGTTTTCCAAAATATTTACTTTAACTATACCAGTTCCCCACTGAGGCGATGACATCTCACCATAGCAGAACCCCTGCACATAGGGCCCTCCCTAACATTAAACAAAAAATAAATTGTTCAAGGCCCTGCACAACAAATGTACACAGTGAACTGCTGATCCTTTACAGAACATACACCGATTGGAACTGTACTGGGAAAGTCCAAACCTTCAATAGTTGCAGTTTAAATAATTTGTGATTCATAGCTGATAGCCATGATTTGATGACCACTCCTTACCTAGGTTCCTCTGGGTCATAAACTCGGTGTTTGGTAGCAAGCGTGTTTCCAGCAATTGACAAGGAGGAATGGGACAAAGAATGTGCTGTGGACGCCACTTTGGATGTGTGGAATGGTGGATGGCAGTGACAAGGAGTTGGACAAAAGGTACAAACATGTATGGGATGAATTATCGGAGGGCCCATGGGGTGTTGATGAGGGCAAAGGTTGGTACAACCGCGCAGTTTATGGTGTAGGTTGGTGAATTTGGCACATGAGGGGCATCTGGGCAGGTCATTAATCAAAAGAAGGCTGAGGGAGTCATATTGGTGGCCTGGCATGGATGGAGATGTGGAGGAGGTTGTGAAGGAATGTGTTGCGTGTGCGGTTAGTGACAAAAGCAAGTCACCTAAGGTGCAGCCGGTTTATCCAGTGGAAGTGCCTGGAGAAGTATGGTCTAAAGTAGCTGTAGATGTCATGGGCCAATGGATACCTTGGGCAATGGTCTCAGGATCATAGTGGTTTTGGTGGATTACTTGGTGGGTGGAGGCAACCGTGTTAGAAACTGTAACGGCTGAAAAGATTGTGACATTTCTCAGCAAGGTATTCGATAGGGAATGCGTACCGGCAAGTATTGTGACGGACAACGGCGTACAGTTTGTTTCCAAGCGTATGCAGGAGTTTATGAAATATTTGGGGATACACCATCAAAGGACGGCATTGTATAATCCCGCCGCAAATGGATTGGTAGAGAGGATGAGCAGGTTTGTGAAGGGCGCCATACAGCTGGCTTTGTCGAATGGGCTGTGTTGGAGTGACGTTTTGTCAGAAGCCCTTACGGCTTATAGGGACACACCTTCACTGGTGACGGGTTGTTCTCCCTTCGAGCTAATGAGGGGCAGGAAGCCTGGATGTAAGCAGAGAGTGGTTGCCCTGGGTGGGGGAATATGCAGGCGGTATTGGCGAGAGCTCGGTTGAGACAGGAGAAGGTCAGAGAAGCCAATGAGGGCAAGAAGCCCCTTAATGTGTCTGTGGGTGATCACGTTCAGATAAAGAATCCCAGATTTGTGCCCAAGGGTGCCAGTGTGTATATGGAACCCTGCCAGGTGGTGAAGGTAGGAAGAGGATATGTGGAGTTAGATGATGGTTCCATATGGAGCAACAGGTGTGTTAAGGTGGTAGGAAGAGAGGTGGAGGCAAGGCCTTTGACTTCAGATGGCGTGGGTGATTCCTTCGCCTTCCCCAGGTTTAGCGGCAGAACAACTAACAGTGGCAGTGATGGGGTGCCATGTGGGAGAGGGTCAAATGATGTTTAAGATGCGTCGGTAGGCAATGAAGTTCAATTCGTGCCTGGGACCGCGGTGGAGATGCCTCCAATGAGTTTTGGGAGTGGGGGCGTGAGGATTACGTGATGGGAGATTCCGAGCACTGAACTGTCCACCGGGCAGTGTGTGTATGTATGAATGTACCAGTGTGGGTGGGATGCGTAGTGTGTGCGGGAATGATGTGTACTGCTATTGTGTAAGTATTGCACTTTGTTAAACCTTTAGGTATTATGGTATTCTAATGGGGGGGAGATGTGTTGTAATGTATGGAACCTTGGACCTAGTCCTGGACTGTTTACCTACGTCCAAGGTTCCATGTTCTGCAGTTTGTCGGTTGATGTGAGACCTGCTTGGGGCCGAGGTTTGTCTGCAATAAACTTCAAGCTGTGTTCTCCATCTGCCTACATCGCTTCTTTACAAAGGGTTTTACGTATGTATTGGTCATACACGGTTCAACGAGCACAGGATTGTGTTTTAGCTGTAAGTTGCCTTTGATGCAGTTGGGCCTTTAGAGGAGAGCTACCCGAAGCTCCACGTATAAGGTTGAAGATAACGTCCGATAGTACGGCCCCTTACGAGACTCCGCATGTGATCTGTATTTTCCCATCTGGATCAGTTGGTGTCTGTCTGCCAGGTGTGAGGTGGATGAGTCATGTACAGAGTCCATAAACTCTCTTCATGTCTTGAGAAGTGTGGGCCGGGTTCAGAGGTTGACGGATGAAGCACCTTGGGTCCATGATATTCAATGCATTCTTTGTACCTTGTATGGAAGCTGCTTCAGTACCTCATATGAGCCCAAAACCAGACAGACAGCTCTGCAGTAGCTTGTGTTGATCTACTTGTTCACACAGTTGAAGGGCTGGGTATTTTCAATGCTGTTCTCTAGATCATGGGGCAGTAGTTTGTGGGGTTGCATGAAACTAGTTTTTATTTTTAGAAGAACATGTGTATTAAGCCTTTTTGGATCGATGATGGGAGGGCCACTAATTGGAGATGCATATTGACGATTTGTAGAAAGAACAGGAGTGATAGGCCCTGGACTGATTTGATAATGTGGGCAGCATGTTTGATGGATTAGAGGATGTCATTGTAGTGAATGTGCAACCTCATTTATTTTCTTGATTAGGATTGTGGAGATGTGGGATCTGGAAAGTGGGTTGCAGCAGTGTTTATAGGTTGGAAATAAGTTTTGATTTTGTTTGCATCCTCGGTCGTTGCTATTGTGACATGCAACATTTTATGTGGGCTTCATGAGGGTTTGGTGAATGCCAGCCAGTTGTTTGACCATGGCGTGATTGACATGATTTTTGTTTTGGCACCAGAAAGTCCTGGTCCAGCAAATAGCGTGTTTGCTGTCCGTGAGCTCATGGGATTACCATTTTGTAATAGAACATTGAGGTTGACAAGGATTATCATGCTGTGATCAAAGGTGGAGAAGATTGAGATAACATCTGTGTTTGGACAGGTGGCGGCCATTAAACACTGAAGGGTGTCCTTCAGTGCTTCTGTGGGGAAGTCATAGAAGGAGCAACAATTGACAGAGGTCAATGGCTGTTGTCCTTATGCGCTAGCAATCTGGCGGATGGTGGTGTGATCCAACCAGTCCAAAACCCTGAGGGGAGACACTCTTTGGAGAGCAAGAGAATATGATCATGTGAACCA
Source organism: Ambystoma mexicanum (assembly GCF_040938575.1). Lineage (NCBI taxonomy): Eukaryota > Metazoa > Chordata > Amphibia > Caudata > Ambystomatidae > Ambystoma > Ambystoma mexicanum. The sequence goes on from NC_090922.1 coordinate 457,787,177, forward strand.
AAACCCTTTAGTGTTTTTGCGAATACACCATAGTTACTTACACTGACATCACCAAGATCATCACAAATCTCAAAGCGTCGTAACCATTGGTACCTGCACTGACAACATTTCAGAACATAGCCCGCCTCCACTAGCACACATCACCGACCACTAAGCTAGTGTAAGCTTCCATCAGAGATGGAGTGGTCCTCAACGATCCAAACATGACATAGTTACACCCTAGGGAAACAAATCATTTCTGATGCTAACCTAAGGCATTGGCCTAATCCAGGACAATATTGAATATTTCCTGTGTCACGAAAAGTATAGCCATGGCTACATATTAACTTTGATTGAACCGAAAAACAGTAAATTCCTCATCTGTAAATCCTAGAAATGGATTTTGCCTTAGTTGGGACACAAAACAACACTCATGGACACCTGGCAGGGGCTCCTCACTACTAGGGAGCAAGGCCAGGCCTGCATCTCCTTTCTTTGGGAATTGTCAGTACCTGTCAATACTTTTGAGTAATATGGTCCTCTACCTATTTGGGTCTTTGGTCTTCTTTGTCACAACACTCACCTGGCTTGCTTTGTTGACTGTAAAGTGCATGTATTAGGTCAAACTGACCAGCTACTTGGTTACTGCCAACATTACAACATGTGTGCCACTGAGACAAGCACAGAGTGTCTGATTACTGAGACACGCACAGAGTGACTGATTGACATCTACAAGCTTTTTTTATTTGTATTCATAAATAAAATGAGGCAGCTAATTCCGTTTCTGCTGATCATACCACCCCTTACAGACAGATCCATGCCAAAAGCATAGTGCATCCATGGGCTTTTGCTGCAACACTCTCCTGATATATGTAGCCCCTGTTCTCCAGTGGCACAGAGCAGGCTCAAAGGTCAAATGTACATTCCTGACAGCTGCTGGGACACCAACTCCCAGCAGATAGGGGTGCCATTTAAACTCCTGCACCTCTGACTAAAATGTAACAATTGTTGCCTTATCAGTCTGGTGGCAGGGCAATCTCTAAGAATAAGCCAGGCCTGGTTATTATATGGCGACTGGTTACAGCACACAATTATTAAAGCCACCCCAATTCATTATCAAGCAATTGTCAACCTTGTGAGACCAGGACAGTGATGTCAGGGTAATGTATATTCATAGATAGCATGTCTGTTTCCACTGCTCCCAGTAAGTACATCGCCTTTCATTCCCCAAGTGGAAGCATAGCACCTTCCCTCAGGGCACATAAGCTCTCACCAGACGTTCTCATCAAACCCCTGCTTCAAAGCCAAGTTTAGCGGCAGAACAACTAACAGTGGCAGTGATGGGGTGCCATGTGGGAGAGGGTCAAATGATGTTTAAGATGCGTCGGTAGGCAATGAAGTTCAATTCGTGCCTGGGACCGCGGTGGAGATGCCTCCAATGAGTTTTGGGAGTGGGGGCGTGAGGATTACGTGATGGGAGATTCCGAGCACTGAACTGTCCACCGGGCAGTGTGTGTATGTATGAATGTACCAGTGTGGGTGGGATGCGTAGTGTGTGCGGGAATGATGTGTACTGCTATTGTGTAAGTATTGCACTTTGTTAAACCTTTAGGTATTATGGTATTCTAATGGGGGGGAGATGTGTTGTAATGTATGGAACCTTGGACCTAGTCCTGGACTGTTTACCTACGTCCAAGGTTCCATGTTCTGCAGTTTGTCGGTTGATGTGAGACCTGCTTGGGGCCGAGGTTTGTCTGCAATAAACTTCAAGCTGTGTTCTCCATCTGCCTACATCGCTTCTTTACAAAGGGTTTTACGTATGTATTGGTCATACACGGTTCAACGAGCACAGGATTGTGTTTTAGCTGTAAGTTGCCTTTGATGCAGTTGGGCCTTTAGAGGAGAGCTACCCGAAGCTCCACGTATAAGGTTGAAGATAACGTCCGATAGTACGGCCCCTTACGAGACTCCGCATGTGATCTGTATTTTCCCATCTGGATCAGTTGGTGTCTGTCTGCCAGGTGTGAGGTGGATGAGTCATGTACAGAGTCCATAAACTCTCTTCATGTCTTGAGAAGTGTGGGCCGGGTTCAGAGGTTGACGGATGAAGCACCTTGGGTCCATGATATTCAATGCATTCTTTGTACCTTGTATGGAAGCTGCTTCAGTACCTCATATGAGCCCAAAACCAGACAGACAGCTCTGCAGTAGCTTGTGTTGATCTACTTGTTCACACAGTTGAAGGGCTGGGTATTTTCAATGCTGTTCTCTAGATCATGGGGCAGTAGTTTGTGGGGTTGCATGAAACTAGTTTTTATTTTTAGAAGAACATGTGTATTAAGCCTTTTTGGATCGATGATGGGAGGGCCACTAATTGGAGATGCATATTGACGATTTGTAGAAAGAACAGGAGTGATAGGCCCTGGACTGATTTGATAATGTGGGCAGCATGTTTGATGGATTAGAGGATGTCATTGTAGTGAATGTGCAACCTCATTTATTTTCTTGATTAGGATTGTGGAGATGTGGGATCTGGAAAGTGGGTTGCAGCAGTGTTTATAGGTTGGAAATAAGTTTTGATTTTGTTTGCATCCTCGGTCGTTGCTATTGTGACATGCAACATTTTATGTGGGCTTCATGAGGGTTTGGTGAATGCCAGCCAGTTGTTTGACCATGGCGTGATTGACATGATTTTTGTTTTGGCACCAGAAAGTCCTGGTCCAGCAAATAGCGTGTTTGCTGTCCGTGAGCTCATGGGATTACCATTTTGTAATAGAACATTGAGGTTGACAAGGATTATCATGCTGTGATCAAAGGTGGAGAAGATTGAGATAACATCTGTGTTTGGACAGGTGGCGGCCATTAAACACTGAAGGGTGTCCTTCAGTGCTTCTGTGGGGAAGTCATAGAAGGAGCAACAATTGACAGAGGTCAATGGCTGTTGTCCTTATGCGCTAGCAATCTGGCGGATGGTGGTGTGATCCAACCAGTCCAAAACCCTGAGGGGAGACACTCTTTGGAGAGCAAGAGAATATGATCATGTGAACCAAAACCCTTTAGTGTTTTTGCGAATACACCATAGTTACTTACACTGACATCACCAAGATCATCACAAATCTCAAAGCGTCGTAACCATTGGTACCTGCACTGACAACATTTCAGAACATAGCCCGCCTCCACTAGCACACATCACCGACCACTAAGCTAGTGTAAGCTTCCATCAGAGATGGAGTGGTCCTCAACGATCCAAACATGACATAGTTACACCCTAGGGAAACAAATCATTTCTGATGCTAACCTAAGGCATTGGCCTAATCCAGGACAATATTGAATATTTCCTGTGTCACGAAAAGTATAGCCATGGCTACATATTAACTTTGATTGAACCGAAAAACAGTAAATTCCTCATCTGTAAATCCTAGAAATGGATTTTGCCTTAGTTGGGACACAAAACAACACTCATGGACACCTGGCAGGGGCTCCTCACTACTAGGGAGCAAGGCCAGGCCTGCATCTCCTTTCTTTGGGAATTGTCAGTACCTGTCAATACTTTTGAGTAATATGGTCCTCTACCTATTTGGGTCTTTGGTCTTCTTTGTCACAACACTCACCTGGCTTGCTTTGTTGACTGTAAAGTGCATGTATTAGGTCAAACTGACCAGCTACTTGGTTACTGCCAACATTACAACATGTGTGCCACTGAGACAAGCACAGAGTGTCTGATTACTGAGACACGCACAGAGTGACTGATTGACATCTACAAGCTTTTTTTATTTGTATTCATAAATAAAATGAGGCAGCTAATTCCGTTTCTGCTGATCATACCACCCCTTACAGACAGATCCATGCCAAAAGCATAGTGCATCCATGGGCTTTTGCTGCAACACTCTCCTGATATATGTAGCCCCTGTTCTCCAGTGGCACAGAGCAGGCTCAAAGGTCAAATGTACATTCCTGACAGCTGCTGGGACACCAACTCCCAGCAGATAGGGGTGCCATTTAAACTCCTGCACCTCTGACTAAAATGTAACAATTGTTGCCTTATCAGTCTGGTGGCAGGGCAATCTCTAAGAATAAGCCAGGCCTGGTTATTATATGGCGACTGGTTACAGCACACAATTATTAAAGCCACCCCAATTCATTATCAAGCAATTGTCAACCTTGTGAGACCAGGACAGTGATGTCAGGGTAATGTATATTCATAGATAGCATGTCTGTTTCCACTGCTCCCAGTAAGTACATCGCCTTTCATTCCCCAAGTGGAAGCATAGCACCTTCCCTCAGGGCACATAAGCTCTCACCAGACGTTCTCATCAAACCCCTGCTTCAAAGCCACACTCACATAACAAAGGCCAACCTGACATGAGGCTGCTGCACACCAAAGGGTATTTGAAGTCAGAAAGTATGGGAAATAGGCAGAGTTGAAGTAGCCAGAGAGGAAAGGAGGCCTCAGAAGGGGTTTTCAACATCTTGGTTTTCTGTATGGCTCACCTATTTCCTGTCCCCACCATTCCCAGCAGAACACAGCACTCTGGGTATGATGTCAGGAGAAAATGGTCACATATTACTGCGACAGTGATTGGACCCCTTACAGCGGGCTGCTTTTGGTAAAATACCCTGTGACATTTTGATTTTATAAGGAAGGGGCCTCACACTCATTCATCCTTGGACTTTGAAGAAGAATTCACTGGACCTCTATTGTGAGTGCATTAAATTCCAAAGTCCTCCAACAGTGAGGTGAAGATACAGGGCATCCAGGGCAGAGGAGAGCTCTGAACGCTGGAGTCTACTTCCCCCCTTTTTTTAGTGTTAACATGAGATACGAAGTTCATAGCTTCAGACCGAGAATCCTATTTGTATTAAGAGGTTTCTTGGGTCACATTTCCACACGTTGTCCATGTATTTACCTGTGTAGCGTTCTTAATTGTGGCCTTTGTAACAGCATGGATGTTGACATTAAAAAGGGAGTACAACTATGGTGTGATTTTTGAATGATGGACTCTGCAGTACATATTGTGGGGTCTAAAATCGAAAATGGGAAATACCGAGTATATCCAGTTGAAAGAGATAATGGGTACCGGTTTAACCAGATATAAATGGGGCTTTTTCTTAATGATTGTACTGTAAGATTCACGGGCTGTTTTCTTGTGGATTTTAGGCATCTCCTACTCTGAGTTTGGTCAAGGAGAGGGATGCCTTTGACATGTGGATGTGAATTAGAGGCAGTTTTTGATTGGTGTTCAACTGCGTATCTGAAAGACGTAATAATTTGATTTGAATATTTGTTGTGCAGTATGACTCAAGATCAATAAGTGTATAATATGTTTACCGAAGAGTACTTCTATTTTGTGTTACATTGCAGGTGCCCCTCACGAATACAGTGGCAACTTATTGCACCCTATGACAATTTAGATGGTTCATATTTGGAAACTTTGGCGATTGATATTTTGGAATACGCCTCATATGCATTACTAATAGCAGGTAATCATTGTTCAGAACTTTTGAACTTATTTAGGAATGGTTATGTTGTGGACCATGCCCTTAGTGTCATTTTACACTGTTATTTAATTTAAGTGTAGGTGACTGCATTGGTTGTATCTACTCTGTATCGGAAACATTTAGGATCCTTTTTGTGTTTTAGGTGGCTTCAAACAAGACCCTTCCTACACAGTGTTGAAGAAAACAACTGCTTTCTAATGAAGTGTTCCCCTGAAGAATGTTCATCCTAATAGGGATTTGAAGAACAGAAACATGTTAAAGAATGTTCAGAACAGAAACATGTTGGGATTTGTGTTTTTAATGCACATTTAGGTTCTTGTATGTGATGAATGTCTTCATTTGTGTCTTGTGCATTTATGTGTGACGGTTAGTTGAATGTTATATAATGTTTTATTAACTCATTTGAATCACTGTGTTTTGTTCGCAAGGGTCGATTTTTGTTTCAATGAAAATAATTGTTTTTTGTCATGGATTATCTCACACCTGCGTGGCAGGTCTCTAATGTCTAAATCAATGAACTGGACTGACTGTACTACAGACAGTCATTCGCCATGGTCCCTGTCTACTTCCAGTCCTTCTCGCTTTCTATCTCATGTGAAAGAAATCACAGGACTAGTCGACTACAGAGGGTTTAGGAAGAAAAAAGGCACCTTTGTCAAGAGCGTTTCAACCCCTGAATAGGGGCCCCGCACTTCGCAAATCGTACAGAGAGGTGCAACAGCCAACAGTGAGGGTCAGATATTGTGAAATGTGTAAAGCAGGAATCACGGTTTGTAATGTGTGTCTGACTTTTGTATGTTTAGATAATAGGTTTAATTTAGCAACCCTAATCGTGGACAATGGAGGCTTTGCTGACACTCTCCGGGGTTTGCGTTTGCCTATTGAAGTAGGATTTGAAGCACCTTCAATGATGCAGTCTTCAACAGTGATGTTACTATTTTGCGAACAGACAGGCCGTTCTGTACAGATAAACCAATCCGGCAGTGTGTGTAAATGCTACACAGTGATTCGGCGCAGTAGGAGGCGAGTGCCCATTAATACTTTCCCCAGTCATTTTAATGTGCTTGAGCCGCGTTTCATAATTGTCCTATTATTTGATGTCTTCCTAATTGCTGCTTCATCAAAAAAGAGCGAGGCAGAAAGTCAATAGGCATAGGGAAAGTATTATCCTTTCACCTTAGACGCTCCCGGGTGCCAGCCCATCTGAGATGTTTTTCTTGAAACATATGATCTTCCCAGACATTTTTCCAAAACACTGGGCCTCATTAGAAGTTTGCCGGTCCGGTAACAACAGTGCCGGTAAGCTTACCCACACTATTGTTACTGGACCGGCACACTACGAGTCTGCAGGCGGGTGCCGTCCCGCTCGCCAGGGTCTGACAATGTTATTAATGGTGCCTGTGCTTCTGTGGTCCCCATTCCCATTGAGTCCTATTGGACTCCTATTGGACTCAATGGGAATGGGGATTAACATTTACCGGCATCTGACTTCCCGGAACCCCAGGGTCGTAATCCCTTGGTGATTCCAGCAGCACCGGCAGGGTTTCCACCGGACTTGTAGTGAGGCCCAATGTGTTTACATCGCTTATGATAACCATACAATTCGTATTCTTTTTGTTTGTATACAGAACCACGTGTCCTCCTAATACTACTCCCAAGGCTTTCAGATGCCTACCAAGCTATTGTCTCTTTTTGTATTTGTGCTCTTATTGCTATGGCATAGGCATGCCATTGGGCAGCTCCTTATCCTGGCACCTTGAAACAAGAGACCAGCCTGGATGACCGACTACCTGACTGAGGTCTTGCACACAAGGGACCAGATGACTCCAGTGACTGTAAGACTTAAAGAGCCTGGTGCCCCTTTTTATTATCCTCTTTAAATGTGCCACCGGAACCAGCTCATGATGCATCTGTGGCTGTACCAGGCTTGTGAAATTGATGTGCAGTGCCTTTGCCACTTTTGAGCAAAATGTACCAGTGACATAAAGCATAGCTTTACATTAGTCACTGGAATTAACCATCCTGAATACAGACAATTTTTGGTTCGGGTTTAGATGGGCAGCTGGTTTTTAATGAACCACAGTTGCTGGGTAATAATGTATTGCACCCTGTATATCCCTACAAATTGGATGAATATTGATGAAATATATTCCTTTTAATACTTAGCTTTTCACTTTGACTTTGTAGGGCTTTTGGAAAAAAGTAATTAATAAGACATGAAGTTCAGGCCAAACCAGATGCAAAATTCATCATAGAGGATTTCTGCTCCAGGCAGTGTTTTTAGATTGCTTGCCAAAGAAAGAAAACACAGAGTGAGGGATTAACTGGCAGATTACAGCTCACACTCTCTTGAATGATAGTAGGTGAGTAGGCACAGCTGTCGTCTTTGTTCTTTATATTAGTTTGTTTTTCTAATATTCATGTTTTTCTCATATATCTGAGTGGGATGCAAACCCAATGTTGAACGCCAGCGTGTCGGGCATGGAAGAGTTTAGAAGAGACAGAACCTAGGCTTGTCGTCAGCCTTTCGGTCTGGGCTGCACACCCTTAAATCCACTTAGTGATTGTTATCAGTTTCTATCATGTGGATAAATGATTGAATTCGAGGTAACTTCAAGTAAAATAAATATGTTTTATTCACTGATCACAATGCTCCTCAAGGGAGGCATGTGTTTAATTTCTAATTATAGGCCGATGCATCATTGGCCAATGTATTTCAGACTACAGAAGTCCTTCATCAGGGCATATATTTTCATCTTAGTTAGTCAAATGTAACAACATCATATTCCACAGCATATAATGTGTGTCAAAAGAACACAACATTCATAATGTATGATGATATATAAATTAGCAGTGCATTATCAGAATTAGGTCATGGTACCATGTGTAGCAGGCCACAGGACGTTAGACCAACACACAACAAATAAACAAGATATAAGAAAAAAAGAAAAGAAAATGATGCATATGGTATAACGTTGGTCATAGAATTTCTTTGCATTTATTAAAATGTATTTGTGTTAGTAATCATCCATTGCAAATGTTATAATGCAAAAGTCCTCTCCCATTGCTAGTGTTATGCAATTGCAACAATGTCATCAAAGGCTCCATAGTGTTTCATCCAAGAGTAGGTGGAAAAATAAAATTGAAACAATTTCCAACATGCACAGCAGAGAATGTAATTTACTGCATAAAATGTCCCTGCAGGATTTACTATTTTGGATAGACATGGATGAATGAACTCAAATCCTGTATTAGGAATACAAATGTTACATTGGCCGTAGCAAGGCATTTTCAAGAAAAAGTTTCACAAGTGAAATGTCAAGTCCTCGAAACCATCAAAGGCACAGGCCGAAGGGAAGTTGTAAAGAAGAGAAGAGCTCAACGTGAAGCCTTTTGGATTGACCAACTAGATTCTCTTACCCCGTATGGGGTGAATGAGGAATGGGACCTTAATTGCTTTCTGTGAATGATGACACAACTGTAGATGAAATGTAGACAATAAGTATGGACTGTTATCTTTTTGCTCACAGAATGCTGCTATAATTTATTTTCTTACACATTACAGTGATGATACGTCTTTTGGAAAAAGAGACAACACACTAATCAGTGCCCACTAAAACCATTAGTACCAACACTGTCTCTGCAATCCGTTTAATTATGGATGTTGTATTTTAATTTTAATCCTTGTTAAAAAGTTGGTTAAATGTATGTTGAATTAGATGTTTCAAAGAGTAACATGAGAATGCTTGTTTTGTACTGAGCCACAAACATGTAATACCCTTAGGAGCATCACAAAGATGAACACCAAGCAAAGATCCTATACTGCTGTTTAGACATGCAAATGTATAGTACAAATGTCACGCTGAATCTAGTTTGAATATGGAATTCCACATTCTAGACATGATCTTATGTATAATCTACAGGGTTAATTTAGAATTTGCACCATATAGATAGCATTCAAGGAGAATGAGAATAGGTCACTGCAATCAGGCTTATGCAACACTTAACAGCATAAAGTAGACAGTATACACTACGATACGGTCATTCCAAGATGGCCGCTCTCCTAGCAGAAGAATCCACTGTCACCACGGCAACAGTATGTTTACTTCCATCAGTTAACTTGCATACACGCACACAGTCAGAACGCGGACAGTAGTAAGGACCGGGTTAGCAACCGTGACGGTAAACTGGATTCTATAGCTAAACAATATTATCTAATTCTGGATGGATCAGCTCCAAGGTACATCAGTAGGAAGGATACTAAGTACCAACTATTTTTCTTTTATTTACAGTCTTCATTACTATGAATTTAGGAGAAAAGTACGCCGGCAGGTCAGAACCATGACAGTTTTCAGTATATATGTGACATTAATAAGAATGCCATCTATCCTTCATAGAGCAGAACACTGTATAACCAACTCTGAGTAAATGTAGGGATCACATTTGTACAGATTAAAACACATTCGATTGCGCAGTATGATATAGTACTTTAGCACAACACTAGCAATGGGACAGGATATTTGCATTATAACATTTGCAATGGATGATTACTAACACAAATAAAGTATAATAAATGCAAAGAAGTTCTATGACATACGTTATACAATATGCATATTTTTCTTTTTCTTTTTTTTAATATGTTGTGTATACATTGTGTGTTGGTCAAACATCCTGTGGCCTGCTACACATGGTAATAATACTTAATTGTGATAATGCACTGATAATGTATATATCATTGTATGTTATGAATTTTGAGTTCTTTTGACACACTTTATATACTGTGGAATATGATGTTGTTACATTTGACTAAGTAAGATGAAATTATACGCCCTGATGAAGGACTTATGTAGTCTGAAATACATTGGCCAATGATTCATCTGCCTATAGTTAGAAATTAAACATATGCCCCCCTTGAGGACCATTGTGACCAGTGAATACAACTTATTTATTTGATTGAACTTGTCTCGATTTCAATCATTTATCTACATGATAGAAACTGATAACAACCACCAAGTGGATTTAAGGGTGTGCAGTCCACACTGACGGCTGACAAGCCTAGGTTCTCTCTCTTCTAGCTCATACTCTCTTAGTTATTTTCCTCAGATCCTGTGTTATCCAGGTTTCGGCAGAAACTTCCATCTGCTTGTGGTGGTCAAACAGTAATCTGGGATCACCCCTCCAACCCTTGTGAAGCCTTCCACTAGCTGTCTTTGTAGAAACCCGACCAACATTTATGCCCCAGGAGTGGCAGCTCTTGCAGTGCTATTTTAAACTGTTCCATCATGGCTGCTGGATTTGTACACAGCACTCCCAAATACGATACAGAATTCAAGCTAGTTTAGACTGTAAGACTACCCTCTTGCCCAGAATTCATTCTGTGTTTTGGTAGGGCTGATAGGAGCTCCTTCACGCTCGTCCTTTTTATGTTACCGAGCTGAATCCCCGTATGAAGACAATACCTGTTGTCTTGGGAAGAAGCATATTGAAGTGCCTCCCAAACCAGCGCCCCCAGTCTCTATTGAATGCCATGCTGCACTATCAAATGACTTCCCATCAGGACTTTCTGGATGGGCACCATTTGCAGAAACTTTGACAGCTGCATATGCTCCGGGCCTGAGCCCCAAATGCATCCTACTCTTTTATCGGCCTGAAACCTGAAGAGCGAATCTCGAAACTGGATGGTCAGCTATGGTAAGAATGTGCATCCTTTATGGGAAAAACTTCATACAGTTTAATGGTGCAGTGGATGAACTGGAGTTTAGACCTACCTCCCTTGTTCCCATATTTTACTTGAATGTAATAATACATTTTTCAATATGAAGCATCGTACACAATCTATATATATATATATAAAATGCTTAGGTATGTTTTCGTACTCAGCTGATGCAATTCATCAGTCTTAGGTTGCCCTCTGCTGTCCAACTTGCAAACAACACCTCTGTGTGCCCTTCCACTTCAACAACAGCTATCATTATTTTTAACAAACGGAATGAACACGGTTCTACGCGGTCATCTTCACCTTCCACTATCGCAAACATTCGGAATAGTTTCAAGTTACTTCTTTCCAACCCCACTTTTCTTCACACAGGGCACAACGGTTCCAGTGACAATGAACAGTTAATTACCGGCTCAACGTTTCAGTCTCTAAAGAGCAAAATGCTGTAGGATGAATGCCTCCTCATGAGCTAAAACTGAAAGTAGGTGGTGTAATTTTGCGCTGAAATTATGCTGCTACGCAATCTTATGCCATCATGGGGGCTCTGCAATATGCACTCTGCAATAGAACAATGTTGACAATTACGTGTCTACAAAGACACATTATAGAGGCCTGTGTAATCGATGGATTTTACATAGATACTGTTCTTATATTGGTATACATCTCATTCGATCTGATACAAATATGCCTTTCAAATTGAAAAGAAGATAGTTTCCTACAAGTTTGGCCTTTTCAATGACCCCTAATAAGTCACAGAGACACTTTTAAGAGAATGTGCATATACCTTCAGAAACCTGTATTCAGTCACGGGCAACTATATGTGCTCTCTCAAGAGTTCGATCATTCGGGTCATTAAGTGTTGTATCTGTGAAGAACGAAATAAAAGTGCGATCATATTTTATTAAAAACCTTTAAGATATGCTAATAAGGGTATGTTACGCTGGGTAAAGCTAGTAATATATTATTATCAGTGTATTTTGTACTGCAGGGCCCCTCAATACTTTCTTAAATGTGGCAAGCAATTGAGTTCCTTGTTGGATATATATATAGATGTGTGTGTCCATGGAGCAATACAAGGTATGTATGCACATGAGGTGAATAGCATGAATTTGTGCTCCAGAAAATTGTCTTTTCCTTGTAGGAATTGCATACATAGCTTTATCAACCCAAGAGAGAAAACATTGTGCAAATCCTTCAAGTACTTTCTTATAAAAATGGCAAAATGGATTAGTAGTATTTGGGTTTTGTCCGTGCTCTTACTTCTGAGTTTCTGCCCTGGCAGACTTTTTAGGGCAAGCGAATTGGAGAACTAGAAATGTCTAATCTGACTGGTTGGGGGCTATTACTGTTTTTCAAGCAGATGTCATTTTTGTTTGTGGAATGTGACCTTCACACTGCAAAACATTTGAAAGTTGGCATATTGCAGCCCCTAGTGGACCCCAACCCAACCCAAGGTAAGGTGGAGGGCATATTATGATGAATTGGATCCCCCAAACTGCATAAAATGGCTGTTGTTACCGCATATTTTATAGACTTAGACTAGCTTTGTGAACCCAGACCTGGTCTCAGACCTGTCCTCCAGACCTGGACCTTACCTATGGTAGCCACTGGTCCTGGCCACAGACAAGTGCAGTGGGCACTTTGGGCACCTTGGTGGGGACAGGGCAAAGGCCCACCAGGCCTGGCCTCTGGCCAGGTCTGGTGGTAACTCTAGATGTGACATTGTACATCATTAACATTAAAATGTATTGGAAAATAACTTTAGTTAAAGGGGCATTGTGGTTAAGTTGGCCTAATAAAAACCTATAAAATGGGAAGTTATGGTTGCCAAGCAATACAACTAACCCTCACAATTGTTTCTAAAGTAACCAGAACTCTGTCACCCTACTGCTGAAACACCACCCCTGACATCATACATGGCGTTACTGATGCGTACACACTCAGCAATAAAACAAAACACTTAAGCAAATAATACATATATTGAAGTTATGTTTAGGCACTGTGATGTTTTTTAGTGCACTTGACACATTTGCAATTTTGCACAGTTCTTAGTGAACATGACTTTGGCTAGGCGATCAAACCTTGTCCTTGGTCACAATTTCATTATTGTTTCTCTATACACGGTCCTGGCGTTTCTGTTACACAATTCCCATTCGCCATATGGCTACTCCCGGAGGGCTATATTGAAGCTCCGAGGATCATGGAATGGCACATGGAGACAGCCAGCTGTGCTTGATATCTGTGTATGGCACAAGAGTAGTGTGCTTGTAAGTACTTTCTTTTGGTAAAACTCTTTGGTCCTAATTTACAAAAATGTTTTCAATGGGACTTTCACATGTTACGCACGTTTTTTAATCAGGCCCTTTTTCATTTTACTCTTCCACAAGCATATGTGTAATTTCTGTGAGCCATCCATACACTCCAAGTGGCATAAATTGTGAACATTTAATGATGGTCAAAGTAATATTTACTGACTACATACAACACACTGAGTGCAGAGTGTCTACCCATTGGTGATATCATCACCATGGATGATATCTTATGTATGTATGTATGTATGTTATCTTGCATTTGTATTGCGCCTCCTTCCATAGTTTATGTCTTTGAAGCACTTTGAGAAGTATGTAGAACATTTAGTAGTGGTAGGGGCAGCACATTTCTGATACATAGCTGGGATGAGGGACGAGGGATAGATAAGATGCACAGAAAGGCATGAGAAGGAAAAGGTGGGATAGTTCTGTGTACAATTGGACTTATTTTATTGTGGGACTCAACTGTATTCTATGGGGTGCTGCTCATAGAGGAGAGATAGCTGGAGAGGAAGGGCCCTCTGCTCAAGGGGGGTATGTCTGGAAATTACTCACTGCATTGTGAGCCTGGGCATGTTGAAGCCATGCCCAAGAAAACACATGCCGCAAAGCCCTTGCACTTACTTCCCTGCGCCCCAACAGCATTTGGGAGGGGTTGTATGTAAGAAATCTGAATTTGCCAAGTTTGAAAAGCTCCCTGAGAAGCGAGCTAAAAACCCAACATTCTTTGGTTTCCTCATTTATGTCATGGTCACCAAAACCATAGACTTGTGCTTATGGCCAGACTTTGAGCCTTCCACAGTATCATGATGAGTCAAGGCATGTAGAAAACCATGCCCAGGAAAACACAGTGTGCAACACCCCTCTACTTATCTAAGCCCAAAATGTCCACCAATGAGTGGCCAGGTTCTATATATGTGGAAAGCTGGAAGGACATATTGGCACATTTTACGGAGGGTGGGATTTCTACCACAGCTTCCTTGGGAGCAGAAGCCCAGTCCGGCCTTCCTGGAGGTTCCTAGGTAATCTAATTTGGAGGGGCTAGCAAGTGGGAAAGGAGGCAGTAAGCCCTTTGACCCCTTCCCCGACCTCAAGTGCTAGGGACCCCAGGCAAAATGTTTTTTTATCAGCATTTACTGAAAAGTTTAATGATGGAGTGGCTGGTTTGCCATGGAACGAGAGAACACTCACATTTTCAAATTCACAAACACTCGCAGATTGCTATAGGCCCAAACTTGAATGTACATTTAGCCACCTGATGGTTTCCATTGAGTCCCTTCTTGGGTGGGCATGCCTCCAGACCTAGACGCACCATTGTGTCTTGCCACCATGAGGGTCTTCTTGGTGCCCAAACTGTTTTCGGTAACTTTTTTTTCTAGGCTTCCAGAAGAGACGCAGTTACACTTTCAGTGTTTAATCTGGGGAAACTCCCATGCCTCACTGGCAAGTTTAACTATGCCCTATGAGTGATAAGTGTTGTCCTGAATTTCTTGTGTGCATTGCCACAGGCGTTTGCCATTGACAAACACCAATTTATCAGAACCACCCCTTATAAAGACATCAAAGAGCAGGTTTTAGCGTGGGGCGTATTCCACAGCACATTCAATGCAGGATTTTAGAGACGGGGCGAGCCAGCAAGTACAACTGAAGAACAGATTTACAGGCGCAGCAAGAGGGCCCAGTGCCTTCATTTATTTCCTGCTGTGCTGTTTCCTGCCGTTGAGTTTTGGGGTGCACCAACCTAGTGAATAAGATCTGTTCAGTAGTGCTAATTCCCACTGTAATGTCAGTTTCACTATAGTCGGCTTATCTGGTGGTCCTGGGACTGAACAGGATTGTGGGTACCTTTCTCCGAAGGCTATCACTGTTCCAAAGGCTGATGTTTGGCTGCCATTGACGCCATTGGCTAGCAACATGCTTCATTTAGAGTACGATTCTGACATTGGGCCTCCTTACGACGCTGCCGGTAGCCATGCCCTTATTAAGGGCACGGCTGCCGCAGGTCATGATTTTTTACCGGGTGCAAGAAAAGGACAATAACCGGGTCATGCCCACCTTGGCAGACCCGGTAATTGCCCTTTTCTTGGACCCGGTAAAAATCAATCCCCATTCCCATTTGAGCTCCATAGGACTCAATGGGAATAGGGAGGATGCTAACAACGGGCCTGTTATTGACGGGCCCGTTGTTAGCATCCTGGCCTGCTAGCAGGTCCCGCTCTCCACGTCTGGTCAGACCAGATGTGAAAAGCGGGACCTGCTAGCAGGCCTCGTAATAGGGCAGCCCGTAATGAACAGTGCCGGTCCCGTACCGGTACCCTTCATTTCGGGACTGCCAGGGTCCTAATGAGGCCCATTGTCTGGATAAGGTTAGCACTGCTATCTGGCAAACACCAAGCCACGTAGTGCTACCTTCCAGTAAACATTACCCTCATTGCTGGAACATCTGGTGAAAGGTCATCCCTTTTAAGGCCCTGTGTAAAAGAAATTGTAATACATGTATTGTTTACAAGCGCGTTACATGAATAAGAACAAGTCTCACTAAGCTTAGGGTGAGAGAAATGCAGCAAAACAAAAGCTTGATTAAGAGGTCGTCCATCAATGCCAGTGTCAAAATAACACTGAAAGAAAAGCGATGGAACCACCTCTCTTTGTACAGATGCAGCCACTAAACGCTCAAGGGCAATGTCCATTGTATTAGCTAATTGCCAGCATTGAGATCCCATTCATGACAGGGAAACTAGGGCACCAGGAACTTAAAGTCATCTGCCAAAAGATCAGTCATTGTAGGTCACTGGGAAAGCCTGAGTGAGGGTTCCATGTGATAATGTCGCCTGGAAAAAGTCGCCAGGCAGGTGACTTTTTTTTCCTGACCCCTCAAATACTTTCTCCAAAGATTCTAGGAAGGGTATAATGTTATAATATATACTCCCACCCTAGAATATTTGGGGAAGTGTTTGATTTTACTGAGGGTGCATATTTGGGGAAATGTCACCCCCTGGCGGCCATTTCCCAGGCAACTTTATCACTAGACACCTGATTGAGAACATGAGGGCAGATGTAGGAAGTTACCAGCTGTTGTACCACCATGCCAAAGTCAGGCTGCTTAACTTGAATGCAACTTAAGCAACATGATGCACAATCACTCAACGCATGATATTCCACACTGTAACACAATGAACTACTCTGTTTTGAACATGCAGGAGCACTGATAGTATTGTGTAGTTGCCGACTTCGTGACTAGACCACATCTCCTCCCAAGAGTAGAGGAAGGTTTTTCTGGAAGGATAATGCCTCAGCCCTTCCGTAGAGTCCAATCAGCCTCTGCCTAAAAAACTTACACCATGCGGTAAAGGCCAGTAAAGCACTCACTATATGTATGCAGCTTTTGCCATCCCTGGAGTATCTGAAGTAGACCTGGTTTTAATAATAGGCTTTTATATATTAGTTTGCAATATCTACATTCCGGCATTTAGCCTACTTTAACTGTACCCAATGTTGGCAGTTGATGGAATTTGGGTGTTGGCAGGTAAAGAGATTTGCCCCGGGGTCACCAAAAGTAAACAAGTGTGGAGCCAGTATTAGGGTCACCTTGTGATAGGCAAGTGGTTTTATTTTAGTATTTTAAAAACTTTATTTATCAATTTTCATAATGGATCAACAGTCAGGGATAAAAAACAAAAAAGCCAGAATTCATTAAGTCATACCAACCACATAAGCATGTCTTATCCTACCCATATTAAAAACTTCTCTTAAAATAGAAAATAATCAACAATAATATAAAGTAAACATCCCACTATAAAGAAACCAATAAATACAAAACTACAAATTGGCAAGTGGTTTGAGGGCTTGGGCTTCAATCTGAAAGAGGCGGCTCATTGCTTTTCGCTGTAGGCTGATGATATTTTATCATGCGCGTGGGATCGCCTTACATCCTTAACCCCCATGGTAGAGGTCATAGAGAAGTTTGGCATGACGCCTGGTTTATAAATTAGCTGGTCCACATCCATGTTCTTCCCCCTTGCCAGGCATGGATGATGAGGGTATAGAGGACTCCCAGGTCAATATTGTTCCTAGGGATCCATATCAGAGGCAGAGTGGAGACAGTGTAGCCATGAAATGTTATCAGGGCTTGCAAAGCATTGGAGAAATCTGTTGAGTGCAGTTCCCCAATTTTAATTATGGTTACTATGGCAAGAGCTCAAATAATCATGTCACCCGGTTTGCTGTGTATTTTCCTGGTAGTTCCTATGTCCATTCTCCAGAGTGTCTTTAAAGACCTGGGAAGGCTACTGACTTGTTTACTATGGGGGCAGTGGAACTCCCAGGACTGAGCTAGCATCTGTCCAAATGCCATATGAGCAATGAGGTCCTCAAATTTAGGATCTGTACAGGGAGGCCCTTCTACAATATGTTTTACCTTGGTTTCCGGTGGGTAGAGCACCTTGGTTTTCAGTGGGTAGCGCGGTTCAGGTCTCTCAAAGGATTCCGGAGCTGATTCCAGCCTGAACTCTTCCAGCAGTTCTCTCAGTGGATAAGGGGGTGGATCAGCATTTCCTACTGTCAGTGGCTAAAACGAGGACAATCTGAAAATGGATGATTAAAACAGAGGGGTGCAGATTCATGCTTATCCCTAGTGGTCCTGTGGATGATAATTAAGCTGTTTGCACCCAACCTGCGATCTGTATTGTGAGGAATGAGTAATGCTGGCTGTTTGGCTCAGTTGGGGCTATGGTACATGGATGGAATGTGCATGTCATATCATTTGTTTCTGCCAATGTACCCCTGGAGTAAAGCGATTGTTTTACAATGCGCAAAGGTAGCGGCTGGGGTGCAACATACGTGAGTGGGATTTCCGCAAATGCCGGCTGAGCATGCTGTGGATTTAGCAATGAAAGAGCTGGGGCATGGGCAGAGACGCATTATGGGAAATATGCAAACGAGGCTGCAGAATCTGGGCTCAAAGTGAGGGATCCATGGAGCAGAGACCTGGAAGGCCCATTATCTGATGTGAAATGTGGCACCGGAGCAGCGCTCCATAAGATACCCACGGGCAGGAGAACCATGCCCTAACATGCTGGCGAGGTAGATATGAGCAGACAGATTTTATTCACTTGTGAGGCGATTAGCCCATTTTGGGGAAATAATAGTAGACGAAATTGGCAACATTCCTAAAGTCTAGGCTAGAACGGTTAATTGGTGGAAATCAAGTTTAGACAGTGGAAATGTGCACAGCAACTGAAATGTCTAGTGCTTGGATTGGTGTTAGCTAAGCACAGCCTATCCATGTATTTGGAGAGAGAGGAAGCCACAGCTGATTGGTGGCTGGCCAGTGGATCTAAAGAAATGGACTGTGGCTGAGTGCGATATGCGCCAATTCTCATTTTTCTAGAATTGTAAGTAGGCTTACTGCATTGATGGAATGTGGCGGGGATTGAGTTTGGGACATGATGTTGGAAGACGTTTTGGACATTTGAGAGTTCCAAACAATTGCTGAAATATCTGCCATTGTTGGTATTGCTATTGTTCTTCTTATTGTTTCATGAATCCGATATTCTCCATACATTTGTGAACAGGCATTACATTTATTAGTTTGCAGTTATTACAATAAAAAAAAACATAACAAGGTCTCCTGAGATCGTAGTTATCAATGATCTCAGGGAACCTAGGCTGCATGTTCCCCACTCCCAAAACAGAGACTTGCTGTCCTATATAGAAAATATCTTGCTAGAACGTCTCATCATCATCATCATCATATTTATTGAATCGGATTCCTCCATTAACATTAAAAACAAACAATGCAAACAACTCGAGAAACACCAAATACAATCATAACACTTCCATAAAACAGCCATCTCCAATAAAAACAGTCAACCATTAGTCCCAATTCTAAAACACAACCCGCCCACCCCACATAATATCATACAGTACATCACACTACTTTAATCTAAAACCAATTATGGGTAACCCTATACAAAATACCACCTAAACATGCGTGATTCTAGCATGGAGCATCATAGCACACTTGACATAATCACACAAATCATAAATGAAACTTCTTACGTAAAACCATGAAACACTTACAAATCAATAGGAAATTACATAAATCCTCTTGGGCAGCCATGTTACAAAAACAAATATTTGTCAATGCCCCTGACCGCCATTTAATACAAGCATTTATGGGCAATATATTCAAATGTATCATTAAGACTGTCCTTCGTATTTCCGATGATGAGAATTTACATAGTTCCCCTTCTCTCAGGTTGTCACATCTCAGTGTGGAGAACAGTCTCAAAGAATTCAGAATAGAAACCATTTTTCCAGTCCTCCTCTCAGTCTGCACTGAGGACCGGCTGTCTCACTTTAGCTTTCTGGACACTAAAATTCGATTGCGACAGCATATTAGCCAGTCCCTACCCCTGAGACAATGTACACCCTTCCGAATACCACCTATACCCCTTGACAGAGGGGGCCCATCAAAATTAGGGTCCACAAATTCCCCCATTATAATGTTTATAAAAAATGTACCAAACTTTAACCTTGCCTGAGTTTCCAATGTATCGATTCCAAGTTCAAATCTCTGTGCATTGTTTGGTGTGCCTGTCTGGAGACCAAGTCGTTTTTCAGGATTTTATTCTGTAAAGCCTCTAGCCTTGCACATTTTGAGTACCCCCAGATTTTGCTCCCATATAACAAAACAGTCCCTACCTTGATTTTGTATACCTTTAGGCATTTTTGAAAATTACAAACCCCAAATCTATAATAGAACCTTAAAAGTCCCCCAAGCCTTAACATAGCTTTCTTACATAACATGTCCAGATTTTTCGGCCACTTGGCCAATTGTTTCTAACAAACCCCAAAATGACAACAGCAGTCCACCACCTCAATCCTTGTACCTTCTAAGGCCCAAGGGTAGGTCATTTTCTTTCCCCCACTTCCAAAAACCATCATTCCATATTTTTAAACATTCAATTTCAACGTATTACTGTTGAAATCATTTTCTGCATATTTTAAACTTTGTTGCAGAACACCAGGTGTCAGATCAATAAAAACTGTGTCATCTGCATATACTAATGATGCAAAAGGCACCTTTCCAAGGACTGGAGGAAAGACTTTAGACCCGAGTGCCATCGGGTAAAAATTGGCTAAAAGTAATATGAACAGAAGGGGGCTAGCAAACAGCCTTGCTTTACACCACGATTTGTCATAAAGTCCTTGAAGCAGCTTCCCGTATTGCTGCCCCCGACCACCACTTAAGTATTTGTATAGCAATCTATTATCATTTGTAAAAGACCGCTGGGTACCTTCATGGCCATCAACTTTTTCCACATACATTCCCTATCTACAGATTCAAAGGCCTTTCCTAGGTCCAAAAATGCTAGATCTAATCTCCCCCCCTGCCCACCCCGACCTTACAGTCTTTCTCGATTAATACGTATAGGGTAAAACAATGGTCCATCATCGAGAAACCTTTCCTAAACCCTGCCTGCGAAGGTTTCAGAATATTTTTGGAATCTGCCCATTCCTCCAATCTATTTTTCAGGCAGTTGCAAGAAATCTTACTAGATATGTCTAAAAGGGAGTGTCTAATAGTGAGACTGGACAGTAACAATGTGGATCATTCACGTATCCCTTTTTAAAAATAGGAACTACATTTCTTTTTTTTCGGTCGACACTATAGAATAAAAAGAGTTTCGCAAAGATGGGAGCCCATAAGTCTTGCCCCCATTTAATGTGATCTAAGCCCATCGGGCCGGACGCTTTTCCAGATAGTAATGCCTTCACACAGGCCACAATCTCTTCCACGACGAAAGCTGGATTTTCTGACCTGCCTTCTATCAGAGGGACCTTGCTCCCTTGCTTGGCATCGTACATAATATTGGCGAAATGTAATGCCCACTGTTCTAACGAAATTGTGCCAGACTCAGCCTCATGTTCAGACGATGGTTCAAAACCCTTAGCAACCAGCCTCCAAAATGTCTTAAAGTCATTTGTGGACACCGCCTTCTCTATCTGCTTCCAATGTCTCATGACAAAATGTTTCTGTTTCCGTCCCAGCAGTTTCTCATAGTCCCTCTGAAAGGCATAACGCTGACCGGCAGTCATTCCACCCTACTTCACGAACTTATATATCTACCTTTTCATTTTCCTGCACTCATGATCAAACCAGAATGCACTTTTTGCCCTGGTCCTATCATTGTGATTTCACCCACTCAACTTCCTGCATTCCTCATTTATTACCAAGGATAATGCTTCTTAGCTCTCAATCACTTCTATACCCCCCTCGGGCAAGGTGTGAAAGTTATTTATGATTTCAATAATTGAAGCGGAGGACATAATGTCATTCAACTGGTCCTAGCTCATCCGTACAGCCGCCACGGGCCGCTTTGCGGCCAATAGAATACGGTTCCATTGCCCGACTTGAATACAGTAGATCCAAGAACAGAGGAAAATGATTGCAATCGCATTGATCAGCGACCAGCGAGGAGACGTTAGACTGAGGCACTGGGTCTCCATAGAAGCCTCCTTAGAAGCACTATCCAGTGCCCATTACTGCGCCAAGCAACACACCACTATTTTTCATCACATGTCCATGATATACCCAACCTGCCTTCATAAAGACCCTTGAGTGGTCGAAAACACATATCGGCGCTTTCAGTAACAATAAAGACGTAATGGCACCAATTCCAGCTAGTAAGCTCCCTTTTTATTGAAGTATGATCTAACAAGCTAACTCAAATCTCAACATTGATCACCTACGACTAAGGTGCACAGCACCAATATCATAGGAATCCTACACTCATGCTGCAACCCCATAATTGCAATGTTGGAGTTCTCATACTGTTCAACAAGGGCATCCAAATCCTTCTTCCAAGTGTCCCTTCCCCCCAATAGGCCAGATGGATCGTGAGCAGATTTAAGAACTACTGCCACAATCTGATCACTCCCTCCCACAACCCTTTCGTTCTCAAACAGTGATGACTGCATAACCATGGTTACAACACCACCACATAAACTCCCTTTCCCCCTTCTTTTTGCCTTTGACTTGAAGCACACATAATCGGCAACCGAGTTTACCTTTTCGGACCACGTCTCTTGCATACAAGCAATGTCATAGCCTGATATATATTTGACCCATTCGGAGTCTACCATTTTATCTTTCAGGCCGGCCACATTCCAAAACTAGCAGCTTGAGCGTCCACAACCCAAAACTAGCAGCTCCAGCTAGAGAAGGCCTACGATGTATTGTTTCATTCAGCCGTAGATGGGGTCCTTTTCCTCCGTGGAGATCCCACGCATTTGCTCTGTCTTCTTCTATGAGTACTCTAAATAAATGGGATTCATATCAATCAACTGGCTGCACTGATCTACCTGCCCACACCATTCTCCTTCGTGCTGCTGTCGCAGGCTGCTTTCATCATAAGATCCACGGATATCATGATTGGGTAATACCAGGAATCGTGGCGATAGCAAGTCTTTGCCTTAGAGTCCAAAAGTTTCTCAATACCTTTACTCGCCGACATATCCCAGAATTGAAGAATACAGGCCTTTATGTGCAGGTTATTAAAACCCATCCATAAACTGCACCCCCCACAGTACACGCAATCGGATAATATCCGAGTTGTGGAGAATATCTTGAGGGAAATGTCACTAACTCCCAAGGTTGAGCTCAAGGCATTAATAAGCAATCTCTTGTATGAGTTTGTATTCCAATGAGTCATGCCTTTGAAGCTACAGATTAAATGTAGTTCTCACCATCCCTCCAGCAGATCCTTACTCTTGCCAGTACTAGTGTTACAGCATGGTCTGGACTTATGGGGCACCCCTTTGTCCTGACCGCCACAGCCCCGACTTGCTGTCTGGCTAGTCAACACTTGGATTTTCCCGGCCTCCACAAAGTGAACCTCTCCTTTATTAGTTTGCAGTTATAACTCAATAAAAAAAAATAACAAGATCTCCTGAGATCGTAGTTATCAACTTGTAACCTAGTCCTCATGTCCCAACCCACCAAAACACAGACTGGGAGCCTCATTCCTAGTGTGACGGTCCGGAAACCAGGGTGACGGTAAGCTTACCGCCACCCTGGTTTTCGACCACCACACTCCGAGTCTGCCTGCAGGGGCCGTGCCGGTGCTTCTGTCTCCCCACTCCGGAATGGGGAGTTAACAAACCCGCCGCCTGACTTCCAGCGCCGCGGGGACCTTTAATGTTTGGTGGCACCGGGAAGTCAGGCGTCGGTTTCAAAGACGCCAGTGGCACCGGCCGGTTACCGCCGACCTCGGAATGAAGCCTTTGCTGTCTTATAGAGAACATATCTTGCTAGAACCTCTGATCGACAGGGCTAGCAGCGACTGTTCACTGCTTTCTTGGCAAGTCTCCTGATTTTTGGATTTTTTTGCAAAGTGGGCCACAGGAAGCAGACAAGTCCACCTGGGCCTGAACCCTGCATGTCATATCAACGCTCGGTGCCTGCGCCACTTTTACACAAAGCGTCCAAAATGTGTGAAACCTGTTTCTGGAATTGCCATGGGACTATCCACCCCCAGAACAGCGAGCAGTGAGCGAGCGCTAGTGGAAGACATTTCAGCATATGCGCTTTTTTTGTTTAAAATGTCTTAAGGTTTTATATCGCCTGCAGGCAGTACCGCACTGTTTAATACGAATCCACAAAGATCCATATGGGCTGCAATCACATAGCAAATGCACACGAACCGCCTTACTTTCTAACATTACTCAGATGTCAATAATTTAAAGGCCTTTGACTTAATTTATTATGCTCATAGAGTGCTTTTACAAAATAACCGATTATGGATGGCCTGGCTACTTTTCTGTACACGTAGCTACAATTTCTGGATTTTCTTTAATCAAAATGGCTAGTAACTGAATAATGGCCACGCAGGCGCACAGCTCTCTGAAGGTGCCAGCAGAAAAACAAAATAAAAAAAAAAACACAAAAAACCTTTTGTATCGGAGGAATCGATCACGTTAATAAAACGGGTTGTGAACTTGCGTGTGTGGTGTCCGCTTAAGCATGACAGATGGAACACGTGCGTTGGCCTCTGAGTGGAAGCGCCCCCAAATTAGCACGATCCTCCCCGCAATGGGAGACAATAATGGACACTCCCGTAATGGGAATAAGGCCAAGACAGAGTGCGGGTGAGCGTAAGTGGGAGTTTATCCAAAGAATATGGCATGCAAAGAACTCTGCAACCTCCGAGAGCGCTCTGCCTGACAATCGCAAAGGCAGGCGTATTTCTAATACAAAAAACGTCATCAGAACCTACACACTATAGGGGGCACAAGTTAATTGGGATTGGGTGGCGTCGACTAACTATAGGTGTTGCTGCAGCATGGTTGGTCCGGGTGAGATGTCGTCACTGGTCAGCCTCGTGGGTTGGGTTGGGCCTGGCAGGCCGGCTCGAGGTCATCCGGGCGGTGTTGGTACGCTGGGGCAGCCTGTGGCAAAGATGAATGCCTTCCCTGACTTAGGTGCCCTAGATCATGCACATTGCAGTTACTTAAAACCCCATATCTAACTTCTACAGTAAATCTTTCAATCAATACAACACAGGAGGAATGCACCTTGTGAGGGGTCTGGTGGTCATCTGTTGGATTTACCGGTGTTCTGACGTCTGGTATTTCAGGTCGAGGGGCTAGGCTCTGGGGGGCTTGTGCCGGGTGGTACATGTTTTATTACTACGTTAGAAGCTACTATGAAGGGGGCTCTGTGTCTTGTCCCATTGTCGGGGGTCTCCTTGGGGTGGTCTGGGGGATTGTGGGATTTACGAGAGGGTGCTGGTAGATCAGTGGATTCAAACGTAAGTTTATTATCGTGCTGTAAATAACGCAGGTGGCGGCCGGTGGCCTTGGATGCTGCGTTGGGGCCTCTGACTCTCTGGAGTAGTTCCAGCTTGGCCGGGGGAGGTGGGGGAGCACGGCACAGGCCTTAGCTTTTTTCTACTTGGCAGGCTTCGTAGGGCGGGAGGGAGAATGGCCTTGCATATATTCACAAAAGGTATTTTCCTCGTGTGTTGCCTAATTCTGAATACAAAACTTTTATATCATTTGTCTTCTTTAAACTACCATACCATACATATATACTTCGAGTTCATTAATCATTTCGTTAATATAGTCAGTCTGAGTACCTTTTCGTTACCTAACATTATATTCACTACAGTACATGAGGTAGTTCTAGGTTATGGCCTACAGAGATTGATACTCGCCGCTTGGGGTGATTAAGAAAACATATACGAGTTCAGGTTTCTTCATAAAATTGAGAGAACACTTATACAGATAAAGGTTATACGTTTTGTCGGCATCTTTCTCTGTAGTTATAGCAGCATTAGTCCAGACCTGGGGTGACATCATATAACGTTACATCTTTATGGTTGATTCACAGTTTACAAAATCTGTTTAAACAGAGGTAGTTCGTTAATACCAATACTTGAATTATTTTCTACTTTCTTCAGATAGTGATGCTTCAGCTTTTTCCCCGTCACCCCGGCCTCGCGGACCAGGTCATGCGGGGTGCAATATTACATTGTGAACGATAAAATGTTACAGTGTTAGCATCTCGGGTTAGCTCATACCCGACTTTCTCATGGGAACGCGCTCGCAGCGGATCTACCAGGGCTACGGCGGCAGGGATACTTGGAAAGCTCTCCAAAGGTGGGGGCCGCGCTACAGCGCGCTGAACTCACGCCATCTTTGCTGGGCAAGAAGGCTTCTAGGCCTATCTAAACGTTAGTGTGAGTGTATGATGGATATGTGGGGGCAATGTCATCGGCGGGCAAGCCCTCCTCCACCTGGGCCCAGGTGGCATGGGGGGACGCTCGGCGAGCCATGGTCCTCACCTGGGGAGAATGATGCAGGAGAGGGGGGCCTTTAAGGCCTGTCCTCCCCTACATTTCCCCCCTTTCGTTACTAAAGTAACGAATTCTTCAGGTCGTCCAACCTTCTGCACTCTTGTTC